>NC_073697.1:72268842-72577174 GCF_023634085.1 Falco cherrug
TGTAACTGAGAAGTCCTTGTATCAGTATAATGATTGGATTGTGATCGAGAAGACCTGGTCTTGTATGGATGAGACTTGTGATCTAACTTGAAAGGAACATCTAGGATGAAAGAACAGGACTGACTGAATCTCATGGAAACCTAGCAGGTTTTGCCAAGAAAACATCATAAGAGGACTAAGATGATCGGGTCATGAAGTATCTAGAAATGGATTTGGGTTTGGTGGTCACAAAAGCTCAAAACAGAATAAACTACATGCATGCAAAAGAAGGGGGGACTAATGTAAATGAATTCTGGGAAATAATTAAATATGTGTGGATTTTGGGGAAACAATGCATATGTATGATTATGCAGAATATAAGGAACATGTATTTGAGGATAAGGTGAGCACATTAGGAGGAGATATCCCCTGTGCTCCTGGTACCGTAAGAAAGAATGACTGCTTTCTAAACTTCAAAACAAGTCTTAAAGTTTCTTTGACCAATCTTTCAGTAACACAACAAATCTTACAGCAGACTGGAAGATGATAATGCAAACAGAGTGAGATCTTAGCCACAGAAAGATATGGTTAGATATTTTCACATGACAGGCTTGAAAAATGAAACAGATGCAGAATTTGCAGCAGGATGTAGAAAGAAATGCTAGGGTAAGGAGAATAATCTCTTGGGAATATTCCCAACAGAAAGACATCTGGCCTAGGATTAGAAATCTGTACTATTTATCTGAATTATTTTAAAACATTTATAACTTATCCACTTGGTAATTTTCAGCTTCCCTGTTTGCTGTTAAACAAGGCCACTTTTCCTGTCTTCCCCCCCCCAGCCCTTTAGTTAAACTTTAGTCCTCTCTCACTGCTACATTGTCTTTAACCGGCATCTTTATAAACCAGAATTCAGAGTAAGTGAATTTCAGAGTCTAAATGGTCTTAGGTTCATCAGGAGTATGAGCACAGCATTGTTAAATCACCTTTTCATACTTGGGTACCTATCTTATTTTAAATATATTTGCTTTGTATTTTGAATATTTACATTTTTATTTTAAAAATACCTATTTGTATTATTTAATTTCTACAAGTTTCATGAAACGCTTTTCATTAGGAAGCTCTCTTTCATGTCAAATAGCTCTGTCTCATACTGCATTTTAAGCCTGGGACTTCTCATGTGAACCACCCCAAAAATACTTCTTTTCTTGGTTTGGTTTTTCTTTCTTTCCTTTATTCTGGTGTTTTGGAAAACTGCTTATCTGCAAGTTCAGTGTTGTGAAACTTTTTTATGAGGATGCCTGTGTGAGTCTTCTAAATTTTCTTTGGATATGTAAAACATCTATTTTTATTGGCTTCCCCTCATTACAAGATTTTATGCTACAGCAATTTCTTTCCAGCCTCAGATGAGAATATATGGCTGCATCCAATTCAAATAGGATGATACCAGAAAAAGAGAGGAGCAGAAGCCTGCAGGTTTTGCTGCATGAAGCCTGCTCCAGAAATTACTAGAAAAGCAAAGACTTCTATATACTGAGTGCAGTTACAAGCATAGGGTCACTCAGTCCTGGATCAGAAGCCCACACTCAGATAAACTCTAATCCTTGTAATTTGTCTTACTTAAGACTTTGCTTATGTGAGAGCTCCATTAGCATTTCGCATACATAACATGAATAAAAATAATGAATACTTTATCTAAACAGGAAGAATATAACTTATGATAGAGTTTATTATTGATATCCATTTATAGCACCTTCTTAAAGTGATCCTTATTACATTTAACTCTGGAATGGATGTTGATGAAGTACCATTTCTTCATGTGAGTAGATAGTATGGTATGGATATGTTTAATTTCAGAGCTTTAGTAGCCTGAAGATACTACTTACAAATACTTTCTTTGGTGAAAGGACTGGAAATAGAAAAGCTTTCTGCTGCATCATGTTTGCGATGGTGAAATGGGCAGGGTTGCTATAGCCCTACAACCTTGGCAAAATTGGGGAAATACGCCATCTACAGCTACCTCTGTGGTATTTCTTTTCTTATGCTTGTGTGTTTAATTTCTTCTACAAAGATAGTGCTGAAAACCATATCAAGAAATTCTGTCTGTTAGTACCAATGATGAAGGTGACTAAACATTTTTAACCTTGTGTTTATTGCATTTTTTCCTACATATGCAGTTATGCTAATATGCTAATGTTAAGAAAAAAAAATCCACTAAGAATTAAATCCCTCTGGGTTTAGATTTTTTAAAATGAATTTTTAGTTTTTGGGCTGGGGACTAAACATGCTGCCTGCACAGCCAGCTGCGGCCACAAGGAATTCACACCAGTTTTATAGAAACGTTCTGTGTGAAAATGTGAGATGTTCCCAGAAAGGCTGAGTTATGTTTAAATAGGGGACTTGGAACCTTAACAAGTCCTTGGTAAATGCAATTCTAATAAAAAGCGTAGATGAAAACAATGGGGTGTGAATGATTTCGTGCTTGGAGGTAAATGCTTTACCTATGCTTGTAATTTTTCAGCAGTGGGAAACACTTGATGTACCATCCCCATCTGAATGCACACATCAAGGGAGAAAATGTACCGCTTTTTTTGTCATCCCACACTTCTCCATGGTTTGAGTGTACTAAGATGTGGTATCGAGCATCTTCTGGAAATCATCTATACTCTGTTCTGGTAAGCTTGGTGCAAAGAAACAAGTCATCTAGCTGCTCCTGGGGTCCAAGCAGAAAGAGGGCCCTTTTCAATAGAGCACTGCATTTTGAGAGCAATCATTGAGGCCAGTCAGCATCTACGTGTAGATGCAAGGCTGGAAACTATCCATGTAGCTCAGTCACTGTGGTGTGAAAGCAAGGAGTTATGTGATCAGCATATGTCACTTAAGAGTTTTTGGGAAACAAAGATAGAAGCACAGGTGCGATGTGTAAAAATCATTATTATAACTATTAGCAATAGCCTCTTTTGAGGCCTGCTGGAGGAAAACTTTGCTACCTGCTTTTGAGACATGCTGCTTATCTCCCCAAAGTCTGTGTTGTCTCCTCACCTCTCCTACAGCTTCTGCAGGACAAAAGTACTTTAGCTGAGGGGTTCAAGCTGCCATTACTACTCTCCAGTCATTAAAAAGGATGCAGAACTGGGTAAGACCTATTAAAATTCACAGAATAAGGCTGTTCAAAAGCACCATCACTTTCCTGTGTCTGGTTTACTGTGAGGCTAAACGGTGGTGGCTGAATGTGAAACAAAGCTCTGCGGCGGGCCAAGTACGACTTTAAAGGATGAAGCAAAAACCCAGGAGGGAGTAATTCTTCCGAGCACGCCTGCCCTGAGCCCCGGCGGGCACGCTGAGCCCGACGCGGTGCCTGGCACGAGGTGCTACAGCCCGGGGCCGCCCACCCTGCACCGCACCCCGAGCCGCCAACAGCTGTAGCGCAAAACTGTGCGGCCCGACCGCGGGCGGGCAGGGCGGGAGGGCGCATCCTCCCGCCCGGGAACGCGGGGAACGGCGGCGGGTGGGCGGGCGCCTGCTGGTGTTGCCGCCTCTCCGGTGGGTGCCGCGCCCCTGGGCTCGCCGGGCGGCCGGTGCGCTCGCGCTGTGCCCGCCGCTGCCGCCTGTGCCCCCGCGGCTGCCGGCTGCTGCGCGCGCTGCTATGCAGCTGCCGCGCGCAGCAGCCGCTCAGCGCCCGCCCCTCGCACGTGCCAGAGGCCGGCGGCTCTGTCGGCGCCCGCCCCGAGCGCGCGGCGCCCGGCCGCGGGGCACGAGCGGCGGCGCTGAGAGGAGGGCGCTGCCCCTCAGCGAGCCCTCGGCGCCGCTCCGGCGTTGGCTCTGCGGTTTGCCAGGCGCGTAGGGGCCGCACGCCATACAGACGTTGCACGGGGCGAAGCGGTAACACGTTTTGTTCGCCGCCAGCAGCCGCGGCGTGAGGGGAGGGGTGCCGAGGCCCCGCAGAGCTGCGGACTGGAGAGGTGCCTTTGAGTTCGCCGTGCGTAGCTCTGCGCTGGGCAGGTTTGAGAGTGCAAATTCACTGGCACGCCCCTCTTCAGCGGGATTCCCTCCGGTATTTTACCTTAGCTTGGAGATCACCATGCTTTGCATAAAAACTATAAATTATCTCCCCCCCCGCCCCCTGGCGCTCTTGTGAAGTAGATGTGCCCTTTTTGAATAGTAAGGTAATAACATCTTTAAAGTTAAAAATCATTTATTAAGCCCCAGCACAGATTAACATAAAGTGATTTTCAGATAATGTTAGTGTACAGTGAGGTGTAAATATGAGCATTCACAGTAAAACATACTTACTTGTAACAAGGTTTTCTACTTTTTCTTGTTAAGACTAAGATGATATAATTTAGCATATAAAAAAATGCAATATTATGAAGCCAGTTTAATTTTTCCATCTCCGCTAAGCCTTAAAATGCCTTGGAACTTTTCAATGGCTTGATATACACAGTTGTAGCACGTGTAGTTTTCATTTGGCTTCATCAACTTTTCCCTTTTTTTGCCAGAGCTCTGTGCATTTTTAAAATATTACCAAGCAATCTAAATGTTAGTCCTTTCCTTGTCCTCAGATCTGCAGCTATTAGGATATGTGATGACTGTGTGCTCCTTTAAACTCCTTTACAGCAGATTACTTAGAAAGCTGTTCTAAAAGTATAGTATTCTTTGTTTTCCAGTAATGTTGGGATTAAAGATAACAGTTTGTAAACATAAACTCAGTTAAACCTGTAAGACTTATTTAGGCCTGGGTGAGAAATTTTATGCTTTAAATCAATTTTAAAAGTTTTAAGCTTTTTACTTTGACTTACTGAAAGGAAATAACAGTAATGGTCAAAAGTATATGAATTAATGGTATATTCTTTTCTTGAGTTTCTTTTGCCTTTACATCAGTGTTGCTACAGTTTAGAAATAGTGACAAACAGATTGGAAACTACTCCGGTGACCCTGAAGATAGCAATGCATTTGAGCACAACAAAATATCTGCTAAAAATAGATTTGCAGTTAGGCATTGTTTCATTCAGTGTTTCAATCTTAAAATTGTTTTCAATGTGCTTTTATTAATCCAGCGCTTTCTACTTACCATATTTATTAGGGTACATGATCATAATGAACCCAGTTTAAAATACTGCAGCTCCATAGCTAGGTAAACAATAGGGGAGGGTGGAGTTGGAGATTAGCCTTCTCCATGCATCTTTTACCATGGGAAGTTTGAAACCTTGTTCTTGGGATAACAGTCCCAAGTAGTGTTCCTATAACGGGTTTAATTAGAATAATCTCTTCTTACAAAGAAGTTGGCCAACAATGGAAAAAAAAATAGGAGGATATGATTTATTATGTTTATTATTTTATCTCGTGTATGCTGTATGTTTCCCCTAGTTTCTTTCCTTTTCTGTAGTAAGGTTCTTAGCATTCACCTTCAGGGGCTACATTACATATGATGTGCAAAAATCACAGTTTTGCCTTAGTCTTTTTAGATAATTGTCACACTTCCTATTTTTTTTATTATTATTACTTACTTGAGGTTCAAATTGTGCTGTAGCTGAAAATTTCTTTGTAGCCCAATGAACCAACAAAAGAACAATTTCTAAAGAAATAAGATTTGTGCATTAGTTTTGTTAAATACTTGTCTCTGAAAGGATAGTGGATTCAGTTGATGTGGAGAGCAAAAGTAAAGACCTTCCCAAGGTGGGCAGATTTTTACTGCTCTATTTTCACATACATCTATTTTTCAATAATAATAACAAAACAGAGAACTTGTTCAGTTAAACAGCATTATTTTCTGTATGTTTAGTAGTTGTTTTTGTTGATTAATTTTGTGTTTACTGAACTAAAAATGTAACAGTTTGAAGAATTTGCAGATGTGGGATCATGTTGTCTTAATCCATGCATGAGAGAGAGCAGGAGATGGGCAGGCCTTATGGCTGAGGCATGCATGCCTCTCATCAGAACATATAACCCAACTGTGCATTAGGACCCTATTGTTTAAACTTGGACTAGGGGCAAAAGTGACCTGTGCAAGATTACAGAATTTGGCACAGTATATCCTCTTGTTAGTGAAGTTGTGAAAACCTCAAAGATAAGACAGATGTTAATTAAATATGCTAGACAAATAGACAACTGAACTAAGTATTCATGTGAAAAATAGGAAAATTGATCAGGATTGCTTAGTTTTAGAGAGATAAAATATACCAGAAAATTTTGGAAAGAAAACAGTCAATTGGTCTTTGTCAGTATACAAATTCTTGAAGAGCAGCAGCATGTTTTGTGTTAGTTGCAGTTTGTAAAATTAAAGAAATCCCCCGAACCCAAACAAACTACCCCTGCCTGAGTCCCCTTAAAGTCTTATCATACAACTAAGTTGTTCTTTTGTCAACAACTACTTTAAACGGAACTGAGATTATATCTCTTCATAGCAAAATACGATGCTGGACTGGTAGGAGCAGTGACATAACAAGGAAGATCAAGAGGGCTATGGTGACAAAAAAACATTATGGGGAAGATTTTTCTTACCCCTCTGCATGTTGAGTTGAGACCTCATCAGGCTTGCCAGTGTGCTGAGAGTGGCCCAGTACTCTTTAGGCATAATAAAGAAATGATTCATGAACTGCAGAAGAAGACATCTAACTTTGACCTTCTGAGCATCATGTTTCAGAATGTTAGTATTGACTAGCTAGTCTTAAGAGTGGCTGTAAATAAATTTAGCATTCTGGAAAGGAAAGAAAAGAAAAAGACCCTAGCAGTAAATAGTAAGCGTGTTTAATTTCAGAAAGGGGAATTATGTAGAATGATAAAGCTTTTCACAAAGAAATGGAAGGGCTCAGCCAAATGGGTGAAATGCTTGCAAGTGGTGTGGACTCTTTTAATAAAAATTATACAAGAATTGTAGGGCAAATGCCTATCACCAGCTGGATTCCGAACCAATTAAAGTGAACCAGTGTACACAAAATCTGGGTAAAATGATTCACTGAGAGTAAGATGGAACTCTTACACTCACAAATTGAATATAAAACCACAATAGGGAAGGCCAAAATTATTTTGGGGAATGAGTTTTCAAGGAAATAGAAACTACTAAGAATCCTTGTACAAATACATCACAGGTCGGAAGCCTGTTGAAGAATTTACAGGGCAAACAGCTGATCCTTTTACAGATGTAAAAGGATTGTCCAAAGAAAACAAAGATGTAAGAAAAAAACCTGAAAGCTGAATCTTGTCCTTGACTGGAAAGGAGCTTGAGGAGATTCCCACAGTATAGTCTCTCCTTGTATGTGTTTTGAAGGAGCTTTCTTAGAATTGGGTTGCTGGGAGAAGAAAATGGCAAGAATAAGATTCCTGAGCAAGATTGTGTTCACCAAAGAGTTTAAACGAAACTCATATATGAAATCACTGACACTGTGGTATGCAAAATATTACTTACAATTTTGTTAGCACTGGGAGAGCAGGTGGTGGTGTACATGACACACGTTTCTGAAGAGTTTTACCAGAAACATTGGGAACTGTAGGGGTAGTAAGTTTGGCTTCTGTATGAAGCCATTTGGTGAAATTTATGTGATAAAGGATAGAGCTGTACGCATGTGGATAAGATTAATATAATGGGAAAGGCTCTATACGACTTGTAAAAGGTGCCTTACAAACCTATTAGAGGCCTTTGACAGGGCCAGTAAACAAGCAGTAATTTTGACTTAATTGATGTATTCTACCAGAGTTTACAGAAAGACATTGACTAGTGTCACTCACCAAATGAGCTTAAAGAAATTGAACTTCCATGTATCAAGGTCTAATAACTGTCAACAAATAGAAAACAAGATAAGAAATAATTGGTATCTTTCCTAAGAAGGGAACCTCACAGGAATTTGTTCTAGGATCTCTGCCATCTAATAATAAGTGATCTGGAAAAACGGGATGAGCAAGGTGGTAAAGTTTGCTCACTGCACTGATTTATTCAAGGTAGTAAAAATGAAATCTTGTTACAAACCGTTGTAGAAAGACGTAATGATACTGCATGATAGAGTGATAAAATGGCACGTGTGATTCAATGCATATAAATACACTTGGGAAACCAATCTTAATTTTTCCACATTAAAACCAAGGACAATGAATTACATATGGCACAAGAGAGATCTTAAAATTGTAACACTTCATTCTAAGCAAATGCTAGCTGAAAGCACAGCGGCAGCCCAGAAAGAAGACCCCCAAAAACCTGCCAAACCCAAGAAAACAACACAAAAATTTCAAGGGAAAGAGGTTGTGGGTTTTTTTTGCCCTTTAATCTCTTAAGAAGGAGAGTAATACATAAAATGTACATATATATATATGTATGATACATAAAAGAGAATTTATTTCTTAAAGTCATGCAGTTCTTTGATAGTGCTTTCTAAGCTACAGGGGACTATTGCAGAAAACTCTTGAAGTTCTAGTATTTCACATAAGATTTCAGTGTGTGAGACCTGTTGAATCACAGACTTTCTTGAGTTCTTTGAATAAATTTTCTCATAATTTTTTATTTTGGGAAAGTAATGAGCTCTGATAGTTCTGCTCTGTTTTCAGGATCTTAGTAAATTGTATTATGTGTAATTATTTTCAAAAGTGTCAGACATTACAGTAAACATCTGGCAACTTTAATATTAAAAATGAGTCCCAAATCTAAGGCATCTTGCAAGGAAATCTGCCTGCTGAGTAGCTGTTATTACTGACAGGATTTTGGCTGAAGTATTTCCATTTCCTGTTTATAATGTTTATCTCCTCATCATTCTTGACATTTTCATCTTTAATTAAACATGTATAATTGTAGGTCAGGATAGTGATATATTAATGTCTTTTTGAAAAGGTACTTGGGATTTAATTGAGTGACTCCTGCTAACGGAATAGTTGACAGATCTACATCAGCCTGTGCAAAAAATGCTAATTTCAAAGTCTGTAGATTACCACTTCATTTTTGCTCTGAAGTCTTTTTTATACTGCCTGTATTTTTTTAGCTCTAGCTCAATTTACTGCTTGCTTAATTAATTATGTTTTGAATATTTCTCGGACTGTTAAATTGCTTTTAAAGCTGAAAGGCTATAAATTCAACATCTTTGTCAGCAATGAGGACACCAGGATTGGGGGCACCCTCAGCAAGCTTGCTGACAACATGTAAAGGAATGCAGGCAGTGGGTTGATTAGCATTGATAATATGCAGCTGTGGCCTTGCCTGAAGGCAGTGGGTTGATTGACATGGATGATGTGCAGCTGTAGCTCGTTCCTGCTAAGTGGTTAAATAGCCCTGAGGAGTGTGGGAGAGGTGGTTGGATTTAGGAGGAGTGGTGTGGTCTGACCTCTGGAAGAAGGAGAAACAGCATGGGCAGTAGAATCTGACTGATGGTAAAAGCCTCATTGCAGTCTGCTAGTTTTTTTGGTGCCCCGTGTGAGGCTAACTGAGTTGGATTCTGACTACAACATCACCACCAAGTTGTGTGTTGTGGTTGATGCACTGGAGGGAAGGAATACCTCCAGAGACACCTTGACAGGCTTGAGAGTTGGGCCTGTGCGAACCTTGTGAAGTTCAGCAAGGCCAAGTGCAAAGTCCTGGATGTGTGTCTGGACAATTACAAGCACGAATACAGGCTGGGCAGAGAATGGGTTGAGAGCAACCCTGAGGAGAAGGACTTGGGGCTGTTGGTTGGCCAGAAGTTCAGCATGACCTGGCAATGTGCGCTTGCACCCCCAGAAAGCCAGCCCATATCCTGAGGTGCATCAAAAGCATGACCAGCAGATCAAGGGAGACAATTCTTCCCCTCTGCTCTCATGAAACCCTACCTGGTGCACTGCCTTCATCTCTGGGGCTCATGACATAAGAAGGACATGGAGCTGTTGGAGCAGGTCCAGAGGAGGGCCACAAAGACAATGAGAGGGGCTGGAGCACCTCTTCTATGAAGACAGGCTGAGAGAGTAGAGGTTGTTCAGCCTGGGGAAGGCTCTGGGGAGATGTTATTGCAGACCTCTAGTACCTAAAGAGGGCTTACAAGAAAGCTGGAGAGGGACTTTTTACAAGGACCTGTAGTGATAGGACAAGGGGGAATGGCTTTCTACTGAAAGACAGTAGATTTAGATTAGCTATTAGGAAGAAATTCTGTAATCTGAGGCTGGTGAGATACTAGAACAGGTGGCCCAGATGGCCCAGAGGAGTTGTGGATGCTTGGAAGTGTTCAAGGCCAGGTTGGACGGGCCTTTGAGCAACTTGGTCTAGTGGAAGGGTTAGAACTCAATGGTCTTTAAGGTCTTTTCCAATCCAAACTATTCTTTGAAATCTACTGTGAAATCTACACTGAAAAAAATGTTATTTTAATTAGGAGAACTTTTACAGATTAGCAATTCTACTTTAAAACATGACAGTTTCAAAATTCTGTAAATGGTGTGTTATAATTCTTGTGTTCTGTTGCGAGATGTGGATTTTATGGTACTGTAATAAACAGTGTGTCCTTTAATGTTTCTGTTGCATCTTCTGAAACAAATTGCAGATTGAAGGTGTCTGTCTTCCATTTGAAAGGCCTCCATAGCTACTGTTCCTTGTTACAGATGGTTCTGTGGTAGCAACATCAGCTATTTATAGCATTTATGACAAAAGGAGTGCTTGAGCAGTACTAATTGCATACAGTGAATTGCAGTTCATAATTAACCAAAATAAAGAAGAGAATAAGGGATTACTTCTTGGTTGCTATTTCCCCCATAATTATTTTTCGAATAAATGCATTAGGGGGCAGCAGGATCATGTAGTGATCCAGATTGCAACCATTTCTTAAGTGTTTCATGCTAACACTTCGGTATTCACCATTTTTGTTAGGAACGATATTTTCTGTGAATGCTGTTGCACAAATACAAGGCATCATGTTTTCTCAGCACTGAATAAGCAAAATGAATAGTCTTTAAGTAATTATATGTAGAATGTGTAGTTATCTGTAATTATTGTAGTTATACAAATGGAGAGCTAAGGCAAGGAGATTAAATGGTATACTGAAAAGGTGTTTGGGAATGTGAGGATTTCAATCTGAAGTAAGCTTCAGATTTCTAGATTTGGATTATTTCAGGTTGTGTTTTAGCTATCTGTATGCTTTATCTTTTGGGGAGAGAGACAAAAGGCACATTCTATAAGTTTCTTGATCACTGAAGTTTATCTTAAAAATTTGTGTTCCTTTTACATAACATTCAGAAACAATTTTTGAAATTGAGATTTAAGTGATGGTGTTGAAAGACAGCTTGTAATGAGAATTTAATGCACTTTTGTGTTTTAAGGAATGTTGACCATTTAATCACTGTTAAAAATCGTAACAACTAGAGTATTCTGTATTCTGGTGTATGAGTGCACAAGAGTTTCAGAACTCCGTGGTGGTGAGTTCTGTATGGATGCCAATTCCTTTGTAAATACCAATTATTGCTGTTGTTGTAGAAGGAATATTAGCAAATACTGGTACAATGGAGCTTGAAGAAACTGTATAAGAAGAGCAGGAAACTTGTCAGATCTGGGGTCCTAGACACTGTAAGATATCTTGATCTTCCATTGTGAAAGCTTTAGTTTATTTTCAAGACTGCTGGTATTTGAAGAAGGTTGGCTACTTCTGAGGTAGTTATTCTCCATGAAAGGATTTTAAAAATTATAAAGCTCTTGAAGGACTCTAATGTTAATTTGCCTACTATATTTGTATGTTGAATTTTTTGGAAAAATTAAGACTTTGGAGGACAAAGAGCTTTATTTATCTCTGTTAAGGGAAATAATGAACACCTTTGTGGGAAAAGGTAGGCAACTTTCATGAATGTAATTATTAGTTTCTGTTTAAGAAACTGACCCATAGCCAGAGCAAAGTGTTTGAGTGGCTCAGTACTTTTCTAAGTCAAGTCCTTGTGATTGTCTCAGCAGTCATTGCCCAATCTCCATTTGTTCTTATGCATAGGTTATAGAAATGTTGTAGTATGGTCCTGTTTGGTTTTGATTTGTCTGTGTTTCTTGTCTAGTTCCTCTTTGTTTCTGTTTATAGATATTGTGTGTGTGTGTGTGTGATCTCGGATTCATTGCCCTGTTTTAGTTGGGTTTGGGAGTTGAATGCAACACAGAAATACTGGTCACAGTTTGTGATCATACTTTTAATGTAGTCAAAATGGAGGGTTAGAGGAGAAAATGTTTCAGTGATTAATTGGAGACTGTTCATTCACATGTTGAACTTTTTGTTCTGTATCTATGCATTGGTTTTAGTAACATATTTTTCAGGGTATGTTTCTGACTCTGTATGGGTAGAGATAATCATGCCTGAGTCTTGTCATCTTCCTGTTTCTCTTAGAACTGGACAATTTTTCACTAGTTCTAAGGACTTGTTTGCAAGGTTATACTTCATAGCAGAAAACCTGCTGCAGATGCACGTTTCTCTTAATACTTATTACAGGATCAATGGGATCAGTTAATACTTTTTGTATGTATATATATAGAGAGCAATAATAGCCATCAAGTGTGGATATATATGAGCAATAATAGCTATCAAGTTTTAGAGAGACACACAAACAGCCTAAAACTAAAGTAGTGTGATCCTCAGGAAAGAAAAGGCTTTCAAATACTCTGAAAACAATTGTCTTCTGGGATTTTTCACAGTGATTTCTTGTTAGCAAAACATACCCTATTATGTATTTTTATTTGTTTAATAGAAATTTGCTTAAGTAAATGCAGTATGTAAGTTTTAATAATTTAATCAGTTTCCACAGTTAAAATTTAATAGCACAAGAAGGAACAACATGGAAAACGGATACAATATGTAAGGTGTTAAGTGGATAATAAACCATTTTGAGTGTTCTTTCAGCATTTGCAGCAGCTGTTTTGGCCCTTTTTTCCTAAAGAATTGACGGAATACGTGTAGTAATTGTTGGATTGAATCTTTTTTATTTTACAAAACCATTTTTAGGTCAGAGCTCCCTTAGTGTGCCTTCAAAGCCTGACCCACTCATCTCAGTTTCCTCAAGTTGCTGCCCTTTTCTTACTAAGGGTACATATTTTACATAAGTAATGAATTCCTAAAGCACATTTTCAGTATCAAACAAATGTAGGCCTCAGTCCAGCAAAGCACCTAACTATGTATTTAATTATTAACATGTAACTGTTGCATTTGACTGCAGTAGGACTGCTTTCATATTTGAAGCTACATACATACTGAAGTGTTTTAGTGGATTGGTGCCCACACGTAATGCCAATGAAGAGCAACAAATTTGCATTATGTTGCTGAGCTTGGCCCTCTGATACAGATATAGATCTGCAAAGTCTTCAATTAAAAAAAGTAATTAAAATCCTATTTTGTAATGCAAATATTTTAGCTATTTAAACATTTGCACTCTAAATATCACAGAGTTAGTTAAAAAAACACAAACCAGCTCTTCATTTTCACTTGCTATTATGGTGAACATTACCATGCTTTGATAGACTGGCGGTTGCTTTCAAAATGTGTAAGGGCTAGTGTACCAGGCTGGGACCTAGGGACCTCTGCAAGGTTAGGGCTGCTTGCCCACAAAATAAGGTTTGGAGGGAGAGCTGGAGGAAGTGAATAATTCTGTGGCATAAAGTGAGAAAATGGAGAGTTTGACCAAAGAGGCATTATCAAGAAGTCTGTGCTGAGAGGAACTCCTTTATTTTAAATGTTATAACTCTTAATGGCATTGTGTTGGGCAGTTTGTGATGTATTGTGCTGGGAAAGAGGAAAGATATGCGAATGGGGTTATTTTTGAAATGTGTTTTATTTATTTTTCCTTTTTTTTTTGTAGTCATGGACAATTGTTATGTTAGAGGTTAGTGAGGTGGCTATAAAAGCTACATTGAGCACTGTATATGTGTAATACATCTGCATACATTCAGGTAACTGGATCTTGGGTCTTACTCAAGCTGTATCATCAATGCATGTAAAGTTTCAGGTAGTATTTCAGAATGTGAAAAATATATCCATTTAAAACAGCATGTGTAATCAGCCTAAATCTGCTTTACAGAGCTGGGTATTCAAACTAAAGGTACTGCTGGAGTCTGACACTGATAGATTAGCTAATGTTGGTAACGTGCTGGGAACTACCTGTGTGCTCTAACACTGGAAGGCAGTCCATTAGTGCCTGAATTAATGCACTCAGGGACTTTTAATTCTTCACAGAATCTATTTCCATATTTAATTACGGGAAAGTCATAGAAAAAAAGTTATAAGGCACCTTCTTCATCCATTTCATTGTCAACGGGAGTGGCGATTAGTAATTTTTCTTCAAGTTATATTGCAGTGTTCACTTAAAATAATGCAGCTCCTTGCTGAGTTTGCTCCAATTAAGCCATATTTTATTTGCTAATGACTTACCAAGTTGACAATGACCTTGAAGTTGGTATTGTCAACACTTCTTGGCATAAAGAGCTAGATGATTTAGAGTTATTAAGAGTGCATCAATTTATTCTTCAGTCTCTGTCAGTATTTTTAAAAAGCTTTTTAATTCCATTACGGATAGGATACTTTACCTGACTAATGTACAGGTTAGTAAGTTAAGTAACAGTCCATTTATATCATTGTTACTGCAGATTTTAAAGATGTATATACAAGAAAACACTTACTGTTTAGAGTTTGAAGAAGTGTACTGAACTGGGCCATCTTTACAACTGAGTCGCTTCAATCACTACAAATGCAATTTATAACTGTCACATTTCTGTTGGCTGTAAGTCACTTATATAGATACATTTATAAATACTTAGATATTGAATTTCACTGTTTCAGAAGTTATGTTTTATCATGGTTGAATTTATTGTATGTTAAAAAAGAGTGCTAGTGTAATTAAGCAGAATAAGATGTTAATTCTTTATGAATGCTTCTTGGTAAATTAAAATGAAGATTAATAGTAAAATCACATTTACATAGCTTAGAAAAGTTTAGAACCTCATAGTTGTAGTTTAATAATAACATGAAACACCTGTGCCTTTAGATGTAATTTACACTGGGGTAGTTGGAACATTTTAGTCCAAACACAGTTACTTGGCACAAATGAGTGTAGCAGGAATGAACTCTGTTTTGTCACTGAAAATATTCCTGAACTTTTCAACTTGTTGTTTTTATAATATTTCTCCTTTTGGAAGCTGATACTGCATGTCATCATAATCCAGATGCATACATAATCACACTGCTAATTAGTGCATATTATTTGCTGGGAACTAACATTAGTTCCTGTTTGCTCACATTTTTGTATTAGATCATACCTGTCTTCAAAGGGGGAAAAACCCCCTCAAACCTTACTGAGTTTAGAAAGAAGTAGATATCATTACTTTAAAAAGTACTCTGTTAGGCTTCATGTTCTGATTTGATGCATTTAAACTGTATTTTAACTTAAGAATATTGTTCCGTATTCTGAAAATAGTACTTACTACGTGCCATTCTAAAACAAGTGATGAAACTACCATCTTTCCTCAAGCAGATCTTTTAGGAATATAGTCCTTTTGTTTTGCCTTCAAGAATTGAGTTACTATGCCATAAAAATTTACTTTAATGGAGTTGTCATTATGTGCATATACCAGAACTGAGAAACGGTATGATCTGATTACTCTAACCCATTTCTTTCTTAACTCTAAATCTCTGTTTTCAGTTTCTGTATCATGCCTAATAAAATATTATACAGGCTTTGGGCTGTTCAATCTAGAGTTTGTCAGGTGTCTAGGAACTTTTGAATATTGAAGTGTTGAATAATTGTGTGTGTGTATATATATTTATAGCTTCCCAGGGAGTAGCAAGCACAGGTTTCAGTTCAAGATACTCAATCGTTTATATAAATTTAAGTATACAAATTATTATTATCTCTTTGCATTAAAAATGCCTTTTAAAATAACTTTTCAATTTTACAGTAACTCAAGTAAATTCTGCTGAGCATTCTTGTCTAGGCGTTAGAATATGGCTAGAAATGCCAGCGATCTGATTGGATGATGTATTTATATAGCAAAATTTTCTTTCATATTATTTTTATTTGGAAACATACACTAATTTGAATTAACAGGAGATTGGAAGAGATAACTTATTTGAAATTACATAGTGTGACGTGTTTTAAAAGCAGAGATCCCTTCTAATATTTTGTTCAGGATTTCAGTTTTTCATCAGAAATTCCTCATTCTTCGATGCAGTGTAGTATTGTGGTATTTGAAATTGTACATAATTTTGAAATGTTTATTTAGTCAGTGAGTAAAGCTTACTACCCTGTAAGTAGGGTACATCTACAAATAAGCAGCATCTGCATAAAACCAGAGAATGACTATGTCTTGACTTTCTTGTTTGATTTGCTTTTTGTTTTTAATTTGGATTTGCAAAACATGGAAGACTTCATACTTCATGGAAATACGTACTTTTCATTATCACAGAAACTAATAGTATAGTATTGAAAGTTTGATGTGTTTAAAACATGTTTCTAAATGTACTACTCTTGTTCTGTGTGTCAAGTGTTGCCCCCAGAAAAGAGAAACAAAAAAATGTACAGATTAAATAATCTCATAGTAAAATGACAATCTGCATATTTTATTCTTCTTAACGGGCTTTGATATTTTTACAGTTTGTTGCTAATAATTACAGCTCATTTCTGTAGACACACAAGCTGACTTCCCTTTTTTTTGGAGTTGATGTTTCTCTGGGTGGGATTCAGTTTGGAGCTCATTCCACATTTTTAGCTGCCAGAGGAATTAAGTTTAACTGATGTGAGGCTGGTATCTGCTCAACATTTTCTCAGATCATAGAGAATATGCTGGAGATCAGAGCCATCCGACTCGTGAAGACCTCCACTAGCAGGGTTAGAATGTACAAGACTTTTCCTGCCATGAGAAAGTTCTGTTCATTAATAACAATGCTGTTCCTTTATTAGTATCATAATAAAATGTAGGTAATTCCACAAAAGGAACCATATAAAAAATTCCATATGCTTATCCTTATTATAGACTTAAAAATAAATTAGATTTTTACAGGATCTAATCTGTCACCATTTAAACTAATTTTAAGAAGTCCATTCTGTACATATCTGGACAATATTTTTTTTTTTTATCATGCACTAACCCAGTAGTAAATAGTGCCTTACAGAGCCACTTGATGGAGCTGTCACCCTTTTACTCTGAAAATTCAGTTTGGCTCTCATGCTTCCTTTATAATAATGATAATCTTAAACTGCTTTAAATGGTGAAGGAGGAGGAACTGTACAAGCAAGGAAAAAAATTTTGTTTTCCTTTCTTATTCTTTTTTTTCTTTCTTGCCAGGAAAAGGTAACATGTTAAGAAAGAAATCTCTCAACCTGTGAATTTTTATTGTGAGAACGTATACACTGGATATAGAGATGATACACATGTAAAAAAGGAATCTAATCTGAGGGAGAAACTAGCTGCTGTTCTCAGGGTTCTAAAGTTATTTGTGCATAACGAAGGAAAAATATGAGTTGTTTTCCTGAGATGTGACAGACTTCAATGCTAAAACTATTGAATTGTTAAAACATGCATGCTTATCCTGGTTGCACATTCTGTTAATGGTAGCAAAGTATTTTTTTTTTCCCAAATACGAGGAAGATCATACTCTTTGAACAGATGCTGAGTATCGGTATCCACTCTTATTCCCAGTTTGTGTTTGAGAACAATCTCTCGGTGGTCAATGTATCAATTTGTTAGAAATCATGTAAAAATTGCTGTGAATTATGTTGATGGATTTAGAATTAGTGAGTGAAATTTTAGATGTATAATGTATTTGCTGAACTGGTTGTTTTCTGATCTCTAAAGACATTCAGTCCAAAGGCCATGTTAATTCGGTTTTTGTGTGGTGTGTATTTAGCATGGTTTTGATTCTTTAAGCAGGAAATAATTCAATTGGGAGAGTAATTTTTGGTCGGTGAGATAATGTCTGTGAGGTATTTTTCATTGATATTTCTCTCTACTATCTTAGTAAAAGCAGCTTTTGCTGGGGAACACGCATATCTTTGTTAGCTCTTTGTCAGGAGTCTCTGACTTAGACTTTTTTTCCATCATAAAAATGTATTTCAGTTGAGGGTTTGCACTGAACTTTCTGGATTGAAGTACTCTACCTATTGATTTTTTATTCCAAACCCTATGAAGCTGTGCTACAAATTCCAATAGTTTACTGTTTGTGTTTTTCTGCATATTTTTAACTAATGCAGGGTGACCTTTAGTAGTCTAGACTGAATTTCATATATACGCATAGAGCTGGACATGAAGCCCAAAAGTTAGTAAGGAAGTGAAACCAAGTATTTGTACAGATCTTTATGAGTCAAAGCAGATGTGTTCTATCCAGCTTAGTATATTTCCTTCAGCAATTTACAAGTCATAATTACTCTATAAATATATTGATGTTGGAAACGGGCAATTCAGGCCCCAACTTGGGGAGGGCAGGGTGGGGAAGTATGACACAAGCCCATAATAGAACAAAATGACACTATATGAACAAAAACATTTAAAAATTTTTATATACCTCATATTAAATGGAACTGTTGCTTTTGGTCTAAATTCCTGCATATCTGTTGAATAGAACATAACTGGATGCGTGTTTGACAGCTTGAAAGATACGTATGCAGTTGTGTGCAGAAAGTGTAATTGGACAGATGAGTGGTCCATTGAGCAAGCTTGTAGTGCTAAGGTCTGTAACTGCTTGATTTGGACAATGATAACCAGAATTTTGTTACATTTTCCATTTTTATGCATTCTGGTCTATGTAGTTTGAAGCTAAATTGTTAATCAGTACTTTCTTTTCTATGGCAATCACCACTGCATCTGTGGGAAAGATATCTGTGCTCTGCTTGATGTGCTTAAGAAACAGCTCTGTATAGGAATTAAAATGAAAAATTTAACTTAAGTGAGAAAACATTTTAAAAAATATTGTTCCTACAGTGAAATATGCGGTCTGAAATCACAAGCTGTGTGCCTACTGGACTGCACCGGAGTTGTAAATCCTCAGAGCTCTCTTAACTGATAACTGAAGTTATTGCACTTTGTAGTTTCAGCATTACCTATCACAATGTTGTTAGTGGAGCAAACTGATGTTAGGGAATTGTTAGTTTCACAGCTGCTATTCCTAGAGAACAGTGAGACTGAGGGGGCTGAGGGTGGACGTCGTGTGAGTGAGGAAATGAGGTGTTTGGATGCCTTTACAATGTAATAAAATTAAACTGCATGGTCTATATTGTGATTGTGGTATAACTAGCAAAAAAGCCCTCCAGAATCTTATGTGTAAGATTTGATACAAGCATGTAATTAATGTTTATACTTTATTTTTGACTGGTAGCTACTATATATTTTAGCTATGCTTTGTAGAGAGGGAAAAAATGTGGCCAAGAAATTGAAAAATTCTTTGACTTATTTCCCGCCCTCCCTTCCATTTACATTAGGGTGTTACTTACTCTTCCCTGAAATATAAAGAAATACATTTTAGTAATTTAACTGGAAAAAGCTGTGAGTTTAAGCTTCAAGAAGGGCCAGGACCTGGGCAATATGATGTAAATCTGTAAATAACAATATGCCGGTTATTGTCTTTTACTGGTTTACCTATTTGTTCCAAAATTGTTACATCTATTCTTCAGAATTAGTTTGTTATATTTTTTCAGTTTTATTTGCATTATGATAATGTATTTTGATTGTCCTATGTTTTTAGACTTTCTGTTTGCAGCAGTGGGGCTCATTTGCTGCTCCTGAGCTGTTATACTTCATGAAGACTTTCCTTTCACATATGCAGACATTTCTTCTTGTTTTGCTGGAAACTTAATCCTTACAGTTATTAATTTTTCTTTGGTTTCAGAGCAGTGAACACATTTTTAAAGGTTTATTTTACTGAAAGTCAATTTACTTTATACTTGATGGTTTGTAAAAAATATGATCTACTTTCAGTAACACGGTTGAGCTTTTGACTCATCCAGACTGGTCTTCTGGCACACTTGATAGCCTTTTTGCACATTAGAATGTGCTTTGAGGAGAGTGTTCTTGAATATCAATCAGCTCAGCTCTCTGGAGCCCCTTGGCCGTCCAGACTCATGCCCTATGGGATACAGTTGCGTGGATCTCTGAGCAAGTCAAAGCTAGGAGAGATGCCCTGTCAGGCTCATTACTGATGGAAAAAGGACAAATTCTGGGGATGTGAAGGTCAAAGTGATAGTGGAATTTAAGATCCTGAGAAAACTGTGCAAGGCAAGTTAGTAAAATTAATCCTCATTTAACTAAACCTTAATTTAGCCCCTCCTCTTGATTTCTAAATGGTTCATCAAAAAGGATGTAAGGAAGTATTTTTCCTAGTGGAGCTTATAGCTTTGTGTTAAGAGGAAGACATCTCATTTGTGTCTGTAACTTCCTGTAGAGGTGCTCATTAAGATACTGTAGACAATATATTTCTACTGCTGTACAAGTGCTCATTAAGATACTGGAAAATGTGGGTATGACCATTGCTTCCTCTTCTGTCTTAGAAGTATAAATGACCGACTCTGATTTGTTTTTAAAAAAAACAAAACAAAACAAACAAAAACCCAACAAAACCTTCAGATTTCATATTTTACATCCTCTTCTCAAACTTACTGAAATGGGAAGCTAGTATGGAAAGTTTGGGAAAGACAAGATTTTAGAATCTCTTTCAGTGACTACTGGCTGGCTTAAGAAGCAGTATGATCAATATGCTGCCTGATATCAGTTGTGTTTGTAGGGGGGTAACACTCTGTTATAAAAGGCACTTAAGCATGTAAATCTGGCCTGTAAATTCCAATCCTATGACTGCAGAGCATTTCCAGTTTGCATCTTTGTGATTCTGACCTTATATGCCTGAATAGCCTATTCCTGGTGTATGCTTTTAAGCCTTATAGGTGCTTTTTTTTAATGTAATGTTAGTTAAATGTTGTTGTTTGTGCCTGAACAGATGGATTTCTAAATGTGTTTTAGAGGCCTGGGTCTATGGAACTTTTGAATAAAATTAGTATTGATTTATGTTGGTATACTTAAGTAATCGGCTAACTAGGGCCTGGGTTTTCAGATTACAGCTGTAAATTCATTAGAAGTTGGAGAGAGAAATTTTAAAAATAAGCTTCAGCATGCAGTATCTGTAGGCTGGTTGGTCTTAATTTGCTGTGCAAGTATCTGCCATGGTTTAAATCCTTTCCAGTGTCTTGGCCAGACTTACTGGAATGTCATTTGAAGTGGTCATCAAAACTATTTGTCTATTTGAAGTGATTTCCTTTGAAGCCTTTTTCCTAAAATTAGTCATATAAAGGCTCTCTAGAGAGTTGTTGCTACCAAGAGAGTTTTCAAAATTTGTGATATAGATAGTGTTAAGTCTCATAATTAGAGTTAGAGAATCATAACTTGAAGCTTTGTTAAGGTACTGTATCTCAAAATTTGTATCTTTTCTGTATGCTTTGTATTTTTCTCTGTTGAGTGGTTGTTAGAGTCATCCTGTGATAACAATTACGTAATTTTTGCCATTTTTGAAACACGGTTTGTGTTGCTGCTTTGGGTTTACTGCATAATTGTACAATATTGTGGGACCCCTCCCATTACTGGGTAATCTAGGCTTCCATTAGTTATTGCAAACAGCAGCTGTTTGTAATAGGAGAATAGGCTTTCACTAAATGTATATAGGTAAGCATTTAAAAATGAAGACTCATAAATCTTTCCTTTAACTTCTCAAGGGAAACTGCACTGCATTATGAAAATGTCAACAACAAAAAAGAAGGCAAGAAAAGAAATGACCTCTCCCACAGTACCATGAAGTAACAGAATTACAGGAAGAAAAGAAGGTAATGGCACTTCAGCTTTTCCTACTATTTGAAAACTAATTTATACCTGGATTTCAGGTGTAAGGCTTTTATGTGCAGTATGACAAAAACCACTGCAATTTATATTGAAAAATGAAAAAAACTAATTAAGAATGAAAATTCGTGATTTTTAATTTTTTCTCTCCTGCTGCACTGTAAATCCTGTGAAATATAAGAGCATAAGCTTTTTATACTTGTAGAAATCGTGAAGTTGAGTATTTTCACACACTTTTGGAATGGTATGTCAAATGTGAAATTGACTCATAACTCCTCTCAGAATTCATCTAGATGCAGTAAATATACATCAAAATATATTTAGAATAAATTACCTGTGTTATTGTTTTGGTTTAAAGTATGTTTTAAACTGAGTAAGTGGAATATTTCAGATAACTTATATAACATGGCAGAATTTTGGGGCCTTTAAGCATGCATGCAGAGAGAATGCTAAAGCTACAGGCAATTGCTTTAACTTCTATATATTTTTTTCTTACTTAAAAATGCTTCCTTTTACATTTGCAATAAATATCTATATTTTTAGAGATTGTAATTAAAAAAAATAATCAATGGTTCACTAGATCTAACTTTATTTTCTCTTTTGAATGAGTTTTTCATATTTCCAGTAAAATGTGTTTGAGATGTGAACCTTGTCATTGTATGGTCTTTTTCTGCTTTCGCTTAATGTCACTATGAAGAATGGTAAAGTAAATGGTATAGATACTATCAGTTTGAGGGGATAAGTGATAGAAAAACACCCAGCATCATTTTGCGATAGTTGTGAGCACTAGAAGTAACTAATTGGATTTTCATTAAACAGGTAACTGCCATTACTGGATCAAAGGACAGTAACATTTATAGTTTTGAGAGAAAGCCTCAAATAAATAATTTTGTGCTTGTCTAATTTTGTTAAAATTCAAGGAACTTACTTATATAGCTTACTTATATAGCTATAGCTTACTTGTATAGCTATGGGACGTCTGAATTTTGAGAATTGTTGTATGCAGATGCAAACTGAGAAAAAATACTATTTTTAGCACACAACTTTCAACCAAAGGCTATTGTAACTAAGACTGTTGTATCACCATACAGAGAATCCTGACACTACTTGTACTAGGATAGCGTAAACTTGCAAAAGCTGTCTAATGAGACCTCTTGAAATAATGAGGTTGTCTTGTCTTGTCTTGTGAATATTTACTGCAAACCATGGTTTCTTATTTGGAATATTCTCAGGTGATAATTAATGGGGAAGATAATACCTTATCTCACATAAAGGCCAAAGGACCAAGCAGTGACATGAATGGGTGGAACTGCATTAGTAGGAGGCAGCTGTTCTGGCGTATGATCAGATGTGTGCCATGCTAAGAGGTCTAAATGTGAGTTTCATCCTTCTTAGCTCTTTTATGCTTCATCTCTTAACTCCTAATAAACTAGTTCAGTCTTCTCTGGGTGTATAAAGCTGCCTATGACATAAGAGGAAGACAGAAACAATGACATAAAGGGATACACAAGAAGGGTGTATAAAAAAGAAGAGTTGAAAAGACCTAGCACTCCTTTTACTGAGGAAGAAGCAATGCAGAAAACTACATAGATTAAGGAGGGAGGGGAAATCTGGTGTTTGTAGGCAGGAAGTGACAAAAAAAGGAAAAGATGACCAGATTTTTTGCATTTTCGTAGAGCCGAGAATGCTTTTTGGTTTGGTTTTTTTTTTTTTTCTTTCTTTTTTTCTTCTATCTGGCTTTAAAGTTTGGTAAATATTACATGAAATGTCTGATGACAATATTCTTTTCAGGTTTATGTTAAGTGCTAAAGCATAAAAATTTATTATAAAAATTATCAGATGAAAGATGTGTTAAGTGAGAATTGAAGTTGAGAGTACATCTGGTAATTGAAGTTGATGAACAGTGTGTTGTAATTTACCTTAAAGACATCTCAGTTCTTTAAGCTATGGCAAGCACAATTGCACAGGTAAAAACCATCTCTTTGTCCTTAGCTAGGATAATATACACAGTTAAAGGGTGTGTGTGGGAAATAGTGGTGAACAATTAGCTGAACTCAGCCCTGAGAATTGGGTTAGAATGCAGTAACTGGAAACCTTACTCTTGCAACTGAAATTAACCCTGAACTTTGGGATTGGGTTTGCTGGTGTCCAGGAAAGATTACATGCTAATTATGCTTTTTCTGTTGTAAAGGCATTCATAATGCTTTCCTGTGGATGCACAGTTTTCTGATAAGACTTGCGTTTACAATACAGCCTATTAATCAGAACAATACCTTTCTACAGTATTCTCTTTCACAAAGCTAATGAGAATTTAATCTCAATGAACCTGCAAGATCTTAGTCAGATTTGGTTGAGTGACTAATAAGTTCAAAATTATCAATGAATTGACTTACATATCTAAGTGTTACCATATCCATTTTTTCCTCTAAAGACCAGGCTGCAAATTGCAGTGTTTTTAATCGTCAGTTCATTCTAATTTAGATTCACAACCGTTAAAATGTTCAGCTGTAACTGTGTATTTGTCATAGTGTCCCTTCTGGGAAAGACAAGGGTTTTCTAAATGATTTTACTGAGAGTTTTTATATTTTGGAAATATTTGGAGGTTTGTTGTGTTTTTTGTTTTTTTTTTTATCTTTTTGTTTATATGTTTTTTAAGTTGCACTTTAATTAGGATTTCCAGAGGTTAATGTCTGTATGATGCATTTTAATGTAAACTTTTTTTATTTTCAACAGTTACTGTCCCTAGCCTCATTTTTTTTTTTTTGATGTAGAAATTTGTACTAATAGCTTTATGAGTAAGAAATAAAAAGAGGCAGTGAAGTTTGTGGGATTGGTCCCTGATTTTAGAATGTGATTAATGCTAACTGTAAGTTCGTATAATAATATGGTTTCATCATTAGCTCCCCCCCCCCCCCCCCCCCAAGCTTGTTTAAGGAGAAAAAAATATAAATCACATTTCATAAGGAACTGGATCTTTTAGTTAAAGCAGGTGCAAAAAAAAATAGAACTGTTGGGGAGGGAAGAAGTTATCAACAGGTAAAGTAACAGTCTTACTAAGAGCACAGAAAAAAATCTCTGAAAGTATGGAGGGACTTGCAAATTTTATTTTGCTTATATTAAAAGTGAAAAGTTAATAAAATCAAGCAAACACAAACTATAGAAAGCTTTACGGTGTTTTCTATCCGCTCACCTTCTTGCTTTTTCTGGGTCTCTGTGCTCTCTATAATATCCTGAAAAGAAAAACAGATGTATTCAAAAAGAGCAGACAACAGATCTTTTCCTTTAATACATCTCCAATACAAAAAAGATTTCTTTTGGGAAAAGTAAATAGGATTAAAAAAAAAAAAAAAGTTTATGAATGTACTTTAATGTGTTTTGCAGTTCTGAATGTATGTACAGATCTTACATACAAAATATTTATCTGCTATATTTCTGAAAATTTGTAATTCTGGTACTTACACTGAAGTTAAATTGCAATTGTGCATCATGATTACATGATGGAACATGCATAATGCTATGAAACTGTATCTTGTGACATAGTATAGAAAAATAATAGAAATCTAAGGGAACAAACGCTGCATTCCATTGCAGTGTATGACAGAATTAACAGCATCTTAGAGGGATTGCTGGCTGGTAGTAACTGCCTGATTTCAGTTCTTTAAGGTGAAATAGTCGCAAAGGTATTGCCTTGACTTTTTTTTAGCTTCAATAAAATAGCCTAGGTATTCCTGAAGAGGAATTAAGATACAGGTAGTTTACCTTTATTAAATAATGTTTTATTTAATAGTATTAAATAATGTTTCTTTGAAGACCAATACCATGTTTCGAAGCCTAGAGCTGACCTTGGCAGACAATGTGTTGTCCCAGCTAAGACCCCTTCTGAAGTTGCTGAATTAAAAGCTTCTGAGAAGGGGTGTTATAAAATACCAGCTTAGAGCTTGTGAATAGGCTACTGCAGAAATCTTTTAACATGTCACTTGCTTGGTGCTAACTTCAGTATTGCACCAAATATACTCTGGTTCCACAGAGCCAGTTACACAGAGCCCTTCCCCATAGAGAGTTAGTGACCCAGGTGGAAGAATGAGTGGTTGTTGCAGACTTTGGTCACTGAAACAGTGTCAGGATTGAAAGAGCAGAGATAACCAAACTGGCTATGCCAGAGGATTTTTGTGTAGTGTTGGGCAAAATAAGTATTAATATATATACTGACTGTAAATAAAACTTCAATAGATAACTGCTTTTGGCATTTTATGAGGTATAGTGACTTTATTTGCATTACAAGAAAGTAGTAATTATGCAATGAGGAAGGTATGCATGTGCTTGTTGTAGAAGTTTATTGCGGGTACTTAATGTGTAAATAGTTTGCTGATCCTGATACATTTATAGCCTTTTTTTGTACTGTTACATATGTGCTTAATATAAAGTAGTATGACCTTGGAATTCATGAAGTAGCTTTATAAATTCCAAAACATGTGTAGACTGTTCTTAAGATGGGAAGTAGGAAAGGAAACGAGGGGCTCATACCATCTCAGAAAAGAGGAGTTAATCTAAAAATGTGAAGCACTGATCTGGATACTTTTTAAATTTACTACTTTCCCATTTTGTGGTAAAAAGTCCATAAAACTGTTTCTTCAGTTATATTAGTACCCTGAAGATAGTTTATCTTGAAGAGGTTAGGCTTTTAAAGATACTTCTTGTAATAACTTCTATTGAGCAACTGCAAAATAGTATTTTCTTGAATAATTTCAGAGATAGGACTGGAAACCCAGATTTCAGTTGGTTGGACTACTAATATATCAACAAAAAATAAGCACAGCTTGGAGAAGTGCTGTCAGTTTCTCATCTCTTCCTTCATACTGGTGACTTTTAGGTAGCTTTGTTCCAAATACCTTGAAGAATGCCAAGGAACAACAATCTCTAAGCTGAATGTATGTCAAAATTGTGGCATTGTTGTGAAAAAGGGGAAATGCCAGATCTCATATTGCAATGCATACATAGATGTATAGCCTGCAGGGCATGTGAAATAATTCTTGCTAGCTGTGCTACAAGAGCAGACTTCATCTGGAGTGTGGTGTCTCATCTAATGTATTTTGGTTAAAAAATGTGGAGACCTATCAGAGCCAGTTTAGAGGAAAATAATGAGGCTAATGAGAGATTTAGAGAATCTTCCTAGATAGAAAAAATAAATGAGCTGTATTAATTAATGTAAAGAACAAAGGGGGACTTGCTTTAGTAACCTTCAACTATGCCAAAGCTTGCTGAAGAGAGACAGGAAATAATGTGATTTCTAAATCTCTGTAATCAAGATGAGAAGAGAAAAGCTTTGGCCTAGCACAGATTTGTGTAAACATGCTTCTTTCAAAAGAGTTATTATAAAAAGCTTGTAAATTTGATCAAGTTCTATTCTCTGTGCAGACTTTGGTTGTGTTTTTTCACACTCAGATGTCTGGAACATTTTAATAGAATAGAATATTTTTGAGAACAAAGAACATTTCAGGTGAGGAGGGATGTATTTTGTCGATAGCAAAACCAAAAGCAAATTCTGACTTTGTGTTTGATTAGTTCTAACATCTTAATGTAAAATGTAAATGCTAATGAATTGTAAAAATGTAAAAACCATGAAGCTTGTTGTCAGTTCAGTTCCCATTTCATTACTGTCATTACACATATGTATATTATTGAATGTGCAACATACATTCCTATGAAATTTGGGACATCTTGAGGTTAAAAATGTATTCACTTGCCGTGCTAAGTAGAACAACGCTACTGACTATGTTGTAGATGTATTTTAACAGTCTGGTAAGCATCTGATTAATTTTCTCAAAATAAATTAATTGAAAAAAGTAGTAGTTTATGGAGGTACTATGTTACTATTTGTGACACAAATTAATGATCTGCTATATTCCTCTGGATCTGTGAAGGTGGACATCTTTGAGAAAGGAGGGTAGGAAATGTGTAACAATTTTTTCTGTGTGAGTTGAAGATAAAATGTAAGAAAATGAAGCACAATTTAGAAAGAGCATTTTCTCTTCCACCAACATACAGGCAACTAGTTGATCACTAGCTGCATCCTTTCAGCCATCACTTGTTTCCGCTTAATGTGTAAACACGTCAGAAGTTTCATACATGGCACCTTTTTATCAGTCTTCTTTTTTAGAATACTTATGTGTTTTACCTCAGAATTATGCATTTAAATCAATTTGCAAGTTAATCTGAACCTGTGAATACTTACAGCAATTTTTCCCAAGCAGTCCTAACCTTCAGTGCTTGTTTAAAGGACATGCTGCACTATTGAAGCATGCAACAGCATATTTTTAATTTTTTTTTTTAAATCAGGAGTCTTGTCTTTTCTGCAAACAGAATGATGCATAAGTGAAGCATGTATATATAGGGAAATGAGATTCTATCCAAAAGATCTTTAAAAAAAGGTGTGATGATGGGAGGACTTAATTTGTAGGCACTATTAGGCTTGTGTCTGCTGTCATCTTTAATTCTAAGAAAGTAGGAATGCCTTCTCTGTATGGACTATAAGTTTTTAAAGCTACACTATCAATTGTAATCACACATTTAAAAGTGGATATTATGGATAAAAATAGAATACACATTACTGTGGGCCTAACAACCAGATTTTACTGAAATTGTAAGTCTTTCTCATTAATAAATTGCAGGTTCTCAATAGGCAAGTGAGCTTACTGGAAGAACAAAGCATTCCTCTTCAGAATGTTCTGTACACATGCTGTTATGATGATATTAACACTCGAGTTTCTTTTTAAATCCTAAGGGCATGTTTCTAGACTGTGATAGCTTTTATTTGCCAATGGCATTGTGAATAAACCCATGAATACACAACTGCTATGTTTTTGCTACACTTCACCTATGTTTAGTACCCATCACTCCCAGAGGTTTCTTTTGGTTTTGTGGGTTTTCCCCCGTAACCTCACTACTGTTAGTTTGTTCTCATAGGATAAATCTGTGAAATTGTCTGTTGTAAATCAATCAACCATATATAGTTAGTTTCATCTTGCATGTAATGTTAGTAGCTTCTTGCAAAAGAGAATTCTGAGGATCATATAGATTGGAGTTACTGGATCTTGAAGAGCTTCTGTTGCCTCAGGCAAAAGACTGAGGCTGCTTAATCATTTCAGTTCTGGGAACGACAGTAAATCATCAGTGAATTTGAATCTGTTTGAAAAGGTAAATTACACTGGAGTCTTTACTGGCAGTGTTAGGCAAAACTGCAATTTATACCCTCACAGAGTATGCAAAGATTTCCTTATGTTCTAGAAATCATTATTTATATGCAAGGTAAGTTTTTGAGTGTTGCTGACTCAGCAGTTTTACATGGATATTTGAAATATGGGTGAAAAAGCAGGTTCAATACATATGAGATTCGCAACAAGTATTTCCATTTCTGTTCAAAACTAGTGTTGTGACTTAAAAGTTGAAAAGGCTGGGTTTTGTGTTATAATATTGAGAATTAAATTGTTCAGTGCTACCTTTGTTTGTTGAAACTTTGAGAATTTATATTAGGCTCTGACTTGGATACAGACTACATGACTTCTATCAATACAAAAACTCGGGTTTATTCTTAGCTTAAGATAAGGATGTAATAATTCTCTTCTCAAATACATTTTATCCTAAAATGCTTGTGCGTCCGTGCCCCGCCATCCTCCCACGTAGAACGTGTTGAGCCTTGCAAAATGAATGTGCTAGAATCCTGATATTTGATTTACAGTTAAGAATGTAAGGGCCTAATGAGCTTACAGGGTGTATTAAGAATTATTCAGCAGATAAGCATGGCAAGGAATAAAATGTCTTCTAGTAAGGATGTCTTCCTCATTTTTATGGTACCAGCTACTGATGCAACATATTACTGTTTTAATGTTACTACAGGATTGTTTTTTTAATATATTATTAGCTGGTATTATCTGGTAAAGAATCTTTCCCAGTGGGTGATTTGCAGCATTTAGCATATCTGGGTTTCCTATCTACTGTTAGTAGAGTTACGTCAGAAAATAAGTTGGTGGATTCTTGTGTGATGTTTTGAAAATGAATTTTTTTGAAAAATTTTTTTTAAATAAATTGATTGTAAAAGCAAAAGAACCACTTGTCCTCAAAAGCTGTTACATAAAAATACTTCTTTCTGATTTTAACTTTACATATAATTTTATTACTTCTCTATATTTTTGGATAGTGCTGTGGCTTTGCTTTGCAGCTGTTTATTAACAAAATCCTGGTGAGTCTTGGCAGATGGTAACATTCTCTGCAGGTGTCACCCCACAGCAGCTCAAAGTCATAAAATTTTTCACTACAAGATGGTTTTGGTGTGGTGGGGTTGGTTTTTTTTTCAGTTTTTGTTCTTGTGATTTCCCCCCCTCCCTTTTTTTTTTTTTCTTCTTTTCTTTCCTTTTTCTCTAGAGAGACTTCCCTCTCCGGAGTTTCCCCACTGGAACTCTTTCTGACATTTGCTCACTACCTGAATTGATGAATGGTTAGATTTGCATCAATACTTTTCTCATAAGTAGCTGGCTTTTCTGGTGCCATCACCTTCATGTGCAAATGGGCAAAATGTGTCAAATCCTTACTAGCTTCTGTGGTAATCATTATTTAAAACAATAATAAAAATCCACTAACTGTGTGAATGGAATTCACAGTAAAAAGTTCCTTTCTACATTACTGTCGGACTGTAGTATTTAGAAAGTACGAATGCCTGTGGAGTTTTGCAACTGGTAGCTATTTTCTTTAAGATTTTAGGTTTCACTGTTACTGTCAGAGGTCATGTGTTTATAAATTACTATGAATATTGAGAACTTCTATTTCTCGGGGCAATAAATCTAACAAATTTATCATAAGATCTTTGTTTCAGCTTTTCAGGTTATTTCAGGTTGTCCAAAGAAAAATAATAAACATTTTTTTTTTCTGTCCACGGAACAAGACAACATTTGAAGTGTGTGGGTATATTAGGGACTGTGACAGAGAAATCCTAGTAAGACTAATGATTACCTGAAATACTTGTCTTTCTTTTTGAAGCTTAACCCTTTTGCTCATCAATCAGTCAGCAGTGGCAGGCAGTGACCATTAGGTGGATTCATTAGCACCCTGCAGCCTTCTTGTGCAGGGTGACCCACATCTGTCTTCATTAGAAGTTTGCTACTTGCCAGTAGTGAACAGATGGGTCATTATAGCCTACATTGCCCTCTGGGCATACCTGGAGGACGGGCAAAGTCGATACAAGACGCAGATGCATATTTAGTTCATAGAAATGAGGGAGGATATTTATAAGTCTAATAACATTAGGCTCTTTCCTTAGACTGGACTAGCTAGCTTATACTTATTGGTTTTATTTTTATTTTTCTTATTATTCTGTCTGATACCAGCTTTGAGAACATGAAAATATGACTAAAACAAAGACTTGAATTATTGATGAATATTTCTTAAAAAATATTATGGAGTATAACATACAGCCATGCTGAACTGTTAATTAGTACTTTCATTTGAACCCTAGGTGCCAATTTCACGATCTTGATTTCTTTTTATGCAACTGGAATATTTTCTGTACAAATTAAATTAAGATTCTTTTGGAAAGAATTCTGTGAAGTAAGGCTGAAGATAAAATGCATTCATAATCCCGTCGCGAGAAGAGGAAAGTAAAAGCCTTGTTTCCTTATTGCTTCAGCATTGCTGTTTATACTGCACGAGTTTTTAAATCATGTTCTACCACGATGTTTGAAAGAGGAAAAAAACCCACCCAACCAAAAACCTGCTATGTATCAATTATTCACTACGGGTTGCCTTCTTTCAAAACTTTGGAGTATTTAAGCATGTATTTTCAGTGTTAGCAGTATTATAAATGATATAAAACTTCAGTGTTTTTTTTTGAGAAAATTCCTTTAGTCACTGAGTTTAATGTAAAGTGCTTTTAAATGTGAGGCAAACTGATTCCAGCTAGAAAGCCTGATTGTGCCACTAGTTTTTCCCCTGGAACATTTTCCTAAATGGAAAAAGAACTGTCTTTACCAGTGAAGAAAGGCATACCTTAACACTTTAAGAAGGTGTTGCTGTATTAAAAGCAAAACAAAACCCCAAACAAAACAAACCCCACACTCCCTAGAAACCCCCAAGGTTCTCTCCTTTACTGGACAAACCTTACCTTCACTTAAACATAATTATTATAAAGGGACTTAATTATTATCAAAGGATTTTTGTTTCTTTAGCTTTTCATAATGAGTTGTCCACTTTGGAAGTTGTATGCTGTATTTAAATAATAATCATATTGCTTCTCTCTTCATAATTTGGAATCAATACTAATTTTATCCAGTTCTTTTTCTAGTGTTGAGAGATTTTTCTCTTATAAACTGCATTTCTTTTACTAAAATTCTGTGAAACATTATTTGTGTAGAGAAAATACTCATGCTATATGGGTGTGTGTGAATATACGCTTTGTTGTATGTGGTGTAACACTTGAAGTAGAATTTAAAGGCAAAAGTATTTTTGGAGCTTGTGCCTGTTTTAGTAATAGACACCATTCTCCTTAGGAAGGTATGACATTGTCCCATGGTTACATTTAATGTAAGAAGAATTGTCTATTCTGTTCATGTTTTTAAAAAACATAAAACCATGTGGTGGTCGCCTTTGGTTAAAAGCTAGGAACAACTTTTGCTGAATAGATTTTAGAATACATTTAATATATTTAGTGAAAAATACCATTACTAAGGTTGTCAGAAGTAATATGCTTATGAATGATAAAACTGTAACGTTTGAAGTTGTATGTACAGCAGATGAATTGGACAGTAAACAAAAAACATGCTTTCTGCTGGCAGTAGATATGATTTATGACAGTTAATTCTGTTTGGCACATGGAAGGGAGCATTAATAGTTTCTCATGAGAAGTTCAATATCTTGCTGCTGTTGCTATATTCTATCAGTTTTTTCAGTTGAGATATATTTTGCTGTTGTGCATGATAAAAAGGTGATAGAAGCTTGTTGCTGTAACTTAAGGAAAATACTAAAATTTATTCATAGTCTCAGTTTTTGAGAAATAGCATACTGTGTTAACATGTTCTTATGTATTTACGATCTCAGTTTAGTCAGTAGTAAAGATCACGTCAGCATTCATCTGGAATATTTGCATGTGTTTGCATTGTTTACAGAAGCCATTAAAATGGTCTGAGAGGCTTTGATTTAAGATTGTGCAGGTAACCTCCATACGGCCTTGTTGTATCTGTAGTTTGTGATACAGTCTTTAATTACACGATGACACTGTTTTCCACAGGATCTTTCCTTAAGAGTGTACAGAATAGATAGTGTTCACTGAGTGAAGTGTTTTTTCTTTATTTCTTTTTTTTTTTTTCTTCCTCATTCTGCTGAGCTCCATGCTTTATATTGCACATCCTCTTTACCCTAATCTGGAATGCAGGTGATCAATTTCATTTCTAGCATTGCTCTGCTGCTTGTTGTAGGGTTTTTTCAGCCTCTCTAAAAGCATAAAGTATGCTGTCTTTCTATGACTCCTAGTCATGTTCATTGTCACTACTACTGTCCTCTCTTCCTTTTTCAGTAATTTGCATTAGACTTTTCATTCTTACACCCATCCTTTGTGCCTCTGTGACCCTCTGTTCTCTCATAAAAAGCTTTTTTGCCTCTTAGAACAGCCGGCTTTCCTGATATAGACCAAAACTATGAGTCATTTTCATTCTGCTGTTTAACTTTGAATATATTAAAATGGATAAGGTCTTTTGAAACTTCTCTATGTTGATTAAAACCACTGACTGTGTTATGATGTGTTAATATCACTAGAAATATATGGCAGTGTTTTGCTACTGTGTTAACAACACGAACAATTTTACGTTTAGCATGGTGATTCATGGTTAAGGAATAATGGAAGGAAATACTTTTCAGTGGCTTCATAATGGCATGTTCAAATACAAGGTTACCTTTCAGTGTCTAAGAAATTGAAAAATCACGTGTTTTGTAAAGATATCTGTATTTGACAAACATACGCTCATTTTAAATGGCTATTTCATACAGTTCTGTTTATGTAATGTATTGGGTTTGCATGGCAAGGTTTTGGTAGCAGAAGGGCTACAGGGGTGGCTTCTGTGAGAAGCTGCTAGAAGCTTCCCCCATGTCCAGTGGAGTCAACGCCAGCTGGCTCCAAGACAGATCTGCTGCTGGCCAAGGCTGAGCCAACCAGCAACAGTGGTAGCACCTCTGCGATAGCATATTTAAGAAGGGGGCAGGGAAAATCCTGCAGCAGGAGAGAGAAGGGAGAACATGTGAGAGCAACAACTGCAGACACCCAAGGTCAGTGAGGAACAGAGGGGAGGAGGTGCTCCAAGCACCAGGGCAGAGATTCCCCTGCAGCCTGTGGCAAAGATCATGGTGAGGCAGGTTGTCCACCTGCCAGCCCATGGAGATTAACAGTGGAGCAGATATCCACCTGCAGCCCATGGAGGACCCTATGCCAGAGCAGGTGGATGCCCAGAGTAGGCTGTGACCCTTTGGAGAGCCTGCACTGGAGCAGGTTCCTGACAGGACCTGTGGCCCCATGGGGAGAGAGGAGCCCACGCTGGAGCAGGTTTGCTGGCAGGACTTGTGACCCCATGGAGGACCCATGGTGGAGCAGTCTGTTCCTGAAAGACTGCACCCTGTGGAAAGGACGCATGGAAGAGATCCACACTGGAGCAGTTTGTGAAGAACTGCAGCGTGTGGGAAGAACCTACACTGGAGAAGTTTGTGGAGCACTGTCTCTTGTGGGAGGGACCCCATGCTGGAGCAGGAGAAGAGTGTGAGGAGCCCTCCCCCTGAGGAGGAAGGAATGGCACAGACAACATATGATGAACTGACTGCAGTCCCCATTCCTCTGTGCCATGCAAGGGGATGAGGTAGTGAATTTGGGAGTGAAGCTAAGCCCAGTAAGAAAGTAGGGTTGGGGAGAGGGTGTTTTTAAGTTTTGGGTTTATTTCTCATTATCCTACTCTGAGTTTATTGGTAATAAACTAATTTCCCCGAGTCATCTGTTTTGACATTAGTTGGTGAATGGTCTCTCCCTGTCCTTATTTTGACCCATGAGCTTTTTGTTATCTCTTTTCTCCACTATCCAGCTGAGGAGGGGAATGATAAAAATGGCTTTGGTGGGCATCTGGCAGCCAGCCAGGGTCAACCCACCACATATCACCAGAATTTTTTTATTTTTTTTTTAACTGTAGAATTAGCAACAGTAATTACTTAAAGATTTTTTAAAAATTCTACATTTTGCCTTTATTTCCTTTACTGGAATTTGGAGGCAAACTAAAGGCTTTTTAATGACCCTTGATGGAACCTGAAATGTATTGGTATTAACAGTAAAACTGTAATTAATATAGTTATTAAAACTAATAATTATGTATTAATGAACTTTCTATTGCCTCATAAATAGTAGACCTTAGTAATTTTCAGATGGTGATTACTTTTAATATGATTCTTTTAATATGTTGGACTTGCTTATTCAGAAGTAAGCTTCTAAATGATCTGTGAGTTATCACAGGTATTCTTTCAGGCTGAGAAACCTATGTGCTAAACAGATACTGTGAAGGGAAAAAAACTTCCTATGATTATCAGTGTCAGTTGTGTTATTTTTTTTTCTTTTTTCCTTTTTTTTAATTGAAGTGCAACATTTTGACTGTAGGACCTCAAAGAAACCACTATGCAAAATAAAAAAGCTTTGACTTTTTTTTTGTGCAGAAACCTATGACCTTATTTGTCTCTGCCATGTATTCTGTGTGACAGCAAGCAGAGTGGCTAATCCGTCAGGTTTATGACCAAACTTTATCCAGACACAAATAGCTGTAAGTTTTCTTCACAGGAACATTGTTAGGTATAGTTAATTTTGTACCTGGATAAAATATGAAGGGTACAATACAAGTATTAATGTAGTTTTCAACACACTTTTTATTACCTTTGAAGTATGACATTATAAGTATTAACTGAAGAGCATCAGCAAAAGTATAATTTTGTGGATAAATTAATGCTGCTTTGCAGACCATTCAGTATAGCTGCTTGATCTCCTTTTCATTAGATTACCTTTCTGAATTTCAGCAGGTAGTGGGGTGACCTTAATAAGACAGCTATTTATTAATTGGAAATGGGGGCATATGAACTAGCACTCTAATGAAATAAGGACTCTCTGGGAATTTATGAGAATTTGTACTTGGCAATTGTTGGTGCCAATCTATAGTGTGAAGTTGTTATTGTGGGAACATGATGGCATAAAATTAGACATTGATAAAAGTATCTCTTAACAGTGAGGAAACAATCTTGTGTTAACATAGTTTTAAAGCTGTACTGTTATTGTGTACATATATAGATCCTTGTGGAGACTATGTCTGATGAATAGTCTTTGTGAAAACTTGAAGGAAGAAATAGGGGGCTTCTGCTCAGAGCAATAGGAAGAAAGATACAACACTATAATTTGCTATCACTTATAATCCTTTATTGGATGGCTTGATTAAACACAAAAAAATTATGCAAGGAAATAATTTTCTTAAGTGGGACCTTTCAGAATTAGTGTTACTTCAAAACCATTTCATTTTCATGCCTGATGTTTATAGCTTAAATGTAGACTGACAAATTTGACCCTTTTAAAAAGATTGCTATAATTTAGCATCATTAACTATTTTCAGCATGATATTAATTAGAATATGCAAGTTAGTTGAGCTTTTTGGAGATTAAATTCATTTGATGGAGGGAGCATTGATACGAGGTTATACTGGTGTAATAGTATTTTGTATTGTTTCTCAAGAAGAGATTGTTTATTACATAAAGAAATCTTAATAGAAGTGGCCTTTGATATCTGCAGCTATGTTGTAATTTATGTCAAAGCTTTTGTTGTGGTTTAACCCTGGCTGGCGACTAAGCCCCACACAGCTGCTTGCTTGCTCCCCCCACAGCGGGATGAGGGAGAGGATCAGAAAAGTTGAGAAGACTCATGTGTTGAGGTAAAAACAGTATAACAGGTGAAGCAAAAGCCATGCATGCAAGCAACACAAGGAATTCATTCACCACTTCCGATGGGCAGGCAGGTGTTCAGCCATCCCCAGGAAGGCAGGGCTCCATCACATGTAACAGTTACTTGGGAAGACAAATGCCATCACTCTGAATGTCCCCTCCCTTTCTTCTTCCCCCAGCTTATATACTCAGCATGACCTTCTATGGTATGGAATATCCCTTTGGCCAGGTCAGGTCACCTGCCCTGGCTGTGTCCCCTCCCAATTCCCCATGCCCCTCCAGCCCTCTGGCGTGCAGGGCCCAAGAAACTGAGAAGTCCTTGAGTTAGTATAAACATTATCCAGCAACAACAAAAACCATCAGTGTGCCCTCAACAGTGTTCTCACACCAAATCCAAAACACAGCACTGTAGCAGGTACTAAGAAGAAAATTAACTCTATCCCATCTGAAACCAGGACAGCTGCTCAAAACTGGAATATCAGATGCCAAGAAAAATCTGTGATATGTCATGCTAATATAGCAAGTTTTTGTCACTTCTAAACTTCTAATCTAATTTGGGAGGCAGGGAGGTTTTGACCAATTTGTCTTTAAGCATTATGCCTTACTCCAGCAGCTGGTGAGTACTAACCCTCTAAAGAAAATAGATGTAACTTTTGGTTTTGGACAGGGCAGATAGGGAAGTGACATTATTCTGCTTTTGGCTACTCCCCTGTCTAAACAGAGCTAGTTAGATTGTGCTCTCTGGTGATTGGGGGGTAAATTTAGTTGGACATAAGTGGGGTGTTCCCTCCTGTGACTCTTCCTGCTCTAGAAGTATTTTAGTATAGCAGTGGCTGTACTTACATTAATATGGCAGAAGCATGAGAAATTCACTTACTATCAAGAGAGTAAATTTTGACAATTTAACTTGTGTTTTTTAAGGTCGTGGAAAAGTGTTTAAATGTGGTGGCTTAAGGATGATTGGAACTTGGGCTTCATGCAGGCAATCTAAATACTTTACTCAATCCTCATTGAATCAGTAGGAAAAGTTCCATTACTTAATGGAAGTTGGACTACTTTGTCTTTATTTGATAATAATGTGTGTCTTAACCAGAAATGGAACAAGTCACTTGAGTATTCTAGTAGTATAAAACTTGCACAATGCATTTGTGAACACATGGTTTATGGAAATTAGTGTACTACCTGGAAAAAAAACCTTAGAAATACTCTGTCTCATATAAAGACAAATATAGATTGAATGAGAGAAAGTTCTGGGAGAATCCCGTTTACAATTTTTGAAAATGCATTGATGGAAATGCTTTGAACTTGAGCTTTTCTCTATTCAATGCATAAAATGAATGTTAGGGGATAAGGACTTGCAAAAAGCTTGCTGTGTGTGCATGTTGTGTACTGTAAAATATCCATGAGTTGGAAAGTGACAGCAGTGTTTTAAAAATAAAAATGCTACCACTTAGGTCCTGTGCTTTGATGTAACAGGCAGTCAAAAAAAAAAAAAAAAAAAAAAAAAAGGTAGACTGGAATATGAGCTGTTTCATCTATGTGTAAGAGATGGTCAAACTCTGGATTAAGCTAAATCCAGAATAGGTCCATTGAAGTAATTACGGTTTATGATCTATATGGCTGAGAGAGAAACCATAATTTGTTGTACAAATTTAGTCATCAATTACTTTAAAGAATATTTTTTTTGCATAAATAATGCTATATGCTCAAATAATAAAGATTTTATTGTGAAGTGCATAAGTTCAAACTAGTTGTAACTAGTCAATACCAGAAAAAAAAAAAAAAGAAGCCTGAACAAAGCTCTGCTCTGAGATATGCTTCTGTAAATAAGGTACAAATATGTTGAAAGATAGCTGAGAAGTAATTGTGTGAAGACTTGTTTTGAACCTCATCTCTCTCTGAGTCCCTAGGTATGCTTGAGTAAGTGGGGAAGAATGTTTACAAATGCTGTGTAGTTTTATTTTATCTTGTGCATAGAGAATCTCATTTTAGCCAGCAGAAATGGATGCAGAGTCTACATACAGTAGTTCATACAGCTTAAGGGGTTTTTTCATCATGTTTTAGTATGTTTGCTAATACTTAAAGGCAACTAACTTGATAGCACTTTAGACCTTTAAAAACACTTCTCAGCAGACCTTCAACAGACTTTTTAAAGTAAGCTTAAGGTAGTTTGCTTTTGGCTACTTTTGCATTTATACACTTTACAGCAACGGTTCGGCTGTACATGGTACTGACATTGTCTTGAACTGATTTACATTTCTTGGTATGGAAAGTACTAAAGGCTTAGAGTATTGTAAAAGCCATTAGTACAAAAACTGACATCTGGCAGTTCTTAGAGCACAAAGATACAGAATTTTAGTTTTTAGTTCTGTTAGTGTAATGCATTTTGGGAACTATCACTTGGGAGAGAAAACAATTTAAAGTTATAGGACGACAAAAAGGTACAGATGTACAAACAGAAATAACATGCTTAAATGAACATCATAGTGTGGAACATGATTTTCACAGTAGGCAGTATTTGCACATCAGGGAAAAGTAGTTTTCACAAGATAGTGTAAAATTCGTAATAATTTATATCTTGAGGTTTGCTTTTTTTTTTAAAAAAAAGATGGCATCTTGTTAAATCTGTGCTATAGTCTCCACAGTAAAGGCTTCTATACATTAAAAATAAAAATAACATTAAAATCTCAATGGCTGGTGAGGTATTTTGAAATCTTAACATGTGTTTTTATGGCTTTGAATGTGATTGTTCATCTTTGCCTTTAACGCTTTCTTTTTTCCCCTAGTTCTTACAAAACTATTGTTCCATATTTCCTGTAATAAACTTTTCAAGAAATATGATATAGTTGACTAGACAGCTTCCTGCTGGAACTTTACATGGACTGCTTGACCTTGATAATGTGAATCTGTTTATATCAATAAAGTGAATTATTACCTTGAAAATAGTTATGTCTGATGTGTTAGCATTGTAAAATTACTTTGTTGTTTCAATTTCAGTATCTTTTAGCTTAGCTTTTAAAAAAGTACATTCTGACTGTAAGTAAACTTGGAATTGTATGACAACTGCAGTTTTATATAATTTAAAATTTTTATTTTTAGACATTCAGAATAACTTTGGCTGAAATTTTCCATTCTTAGTTTCTGCCCACAACTGAAATAGTATTTTTGGGAAATATCAAAAAAGCTGTTATAATGTGGTGTTGCTTTTGTGGTGAGGTTTTTTTGGTGTTTTGTTTCGTTTTTTTGTGTAGAAGTGAAGTAAATAGATTTTTTATCGTGTTACAGAAATTATAAGATACCTTTTGACAGATTAATAACTTTAAAAATAGTTGAATGTTAGCTTTTTAAAATGAGCTCGTTAGGTAGACATAATTGTACTAATTGCTTGACTAGCTGTATTCTAGTGTTCCAGTTGTTTCTGATTTTTTTTTAACCAGTGGCTGTCTAACGTAAAATGAATGAGTTGTGAGCACTGGATTAAGACACAAGATTACAACTGATTTACTAAATTTTACTGGGCAGCTCTGAGGACCCCCCCAGTTTGTGTGTTGGCACACTGCGTGTTTAACTATCCCCACTGGTAAATATTCAGACCTGAGGCATCCATTAACATCTCTCTTGGCCCAGGTCCTGGCTTTTTAAGCATTGCCAAGTCCAATTGCAAGTTCTTTGGCAGCAGGTTTTGAAACTATGTGACAATAGTAGAAGACTTGATTAAGATATGCTTTGCATTCTCATGCAGAGTATTTAGTAACATATATTTAACAAGTAAAAGATTTATCAAGCTATAAGATACTAAAACAAAAGAGCAATGACTGAACAAGGTGGAAGCATCTAAATCTAATTAGTTGGCATTCTTCAAAATAAGGTAACTTTTTGATTTTATGATTGTTAACATTTTTGAGGTAACATTAATGCAGCCATGCTGTAACTGTTATACATATTTTTTTTTCTTATAGGATAGGTAATATTACACATGCCAACGGAATTAATAAGAAAATTATGTTTCAAATAATGAAATACACTTACTACAAACAGACGACTTCCAGGGTAATGATACAGTGGGATTTAAACACACTTAGTAAAGTGAATTGTTGTGTGCTGTCAACAACAGGTGTCTCTTCAGGATTCAATTTTTTTTTTTTCAGAACTGAAGTCTGACTGCAAGCTAAATTTGAGTTAATATAGCTATTAAAGCATAACTATGTAAAGGTGTCTATATATATTAATCACCCTTATTTACTTTTATCCATTATTTTTAAAGTATATGTTTCTGTCTTAGGTTGAATCAATTCTGATTTTATTCAGTAGGTAAACTCCTGAGGAAGGCTTTCTTATGTTCTTGTATTTCCATTAACAGATATTTCTATTGGGTATGTGTGGCAAGGTTTTGTTAGCGAAGTGGGGAGGCTGTAGTTGTGGCCTCTGCAGGAAGGGGTCAGGGACGGCCTCCGGCCAAACACAGCCATTACCAGACAGCTCTGCAATGAGCCCACCACGGGACAGAGCTGAGTCCATCGGCCAAGTTGGTGCCTCTTTGAAAACATATTTAAGAAAAGGCAGAAAATATCAGACAGGCAAAGGAGGAGGAAATAAAAAGAGTGAGAAACAGCAGAGGAGGAGGTGGTGCTACAGGCATCAGAGCAGTTTTTCTCCTAAAGCTTGTGGAGAACCCATGCTGGAGCAGATAGGTATTCCAGAAGGACTGCAGCCAATTCAGTCCACACTGGAGCAGATTTTCCTTGACAGGGCCTGTGGAGGGCCCATGCTGGAGCAGACTTTCTGAAGGACTGCAGCCTGTGGGGAACCCATGCTGGAGTAAAGAAAAGTGTGAGAAGGAAGGAGTGGAGGAGAGAAACCAACGTGTACTGACTGTAGCTCCCATCCCCTCATGCTACTTTGGGGTGGTAGAGGAGTCTGGAATGAGGGAATGAAGTTGAGCCTGGGAAAAATGGAGAGGAAAGGTGTTGCTTTAATGTTTGTCTTTTCATTTCTCTCTCCCTGAATCTGTTTTAATTAACTAAACTTAACTTTCCCCAAGCTGAATCTGCTTTGCCTATAATGGTAATTGTTAAGTAATCTCCCTGTGTTTATTTTCACATACAAGCTTTTTGATTCTATTTTCTCCTTTTTTCCCTTTAAACCAAAATAAAGGCTCTGCTTATGCAAATTAGTAGTTTTCTTGGTTTAGTTTAAAATTATCTATGTAGGGAATGCTGAACCACAAAACTGAGGTTATGGAAAGCATGATGCTCTTCAGTTTAATTCTGTGCTTTCTGTTTCCTGTCTAATTTTTTCTTTTCATACTGATCCTTAGCAGGACTTCTCCTGCATTCCCTGTACGTGTATACGGATACACAGACTGAAGTTCAGGATATTGTAGGTAAGAGAAGCTAAAAATTATCAAAATATTCTTGTTCTTAGTATGTAGTTGTGTGATATGTATTCTTTGTCAGTCATTCCTGACCCTACACAGCAGTTGGTGGCTTTGTTGCTTGCCAGACCTGTTAGAGACTTCACTGAGCTGTGGTCTTGGAGCTTGCAAGGTTTCAGCAGGACTTCCACTTCTTCCTTAGCCTCCCAGGCAAGGTGATGACTGGGGACTTGCAAGTTCCTCACAAGATTGAAAGCAGGTTATCTGGGATCATCCCTGCTTGTCAGGCTCTTCTTGAAGAGGCTGCCTCTGCACAAAGGTCTGTCCTCTGTTCTCACCAGGTTGGGAGGAGCTGGGAGTCCTGGAAGCTCTGGGTCTGTCACTGGGACTATTTATGTCAAACAGATTTGTAAGCATTTATGTATATGTTTGTCTTCAGTATACTGGACTGGTGTTTTGTTGAAGTATTCATGTTCTTGGGGACGAAATAAAGGTCTTGTGGATAACTTGTAAGTCAGTTTCAGTGATTTTTTTTGCTTAAGTTTAAGATTAGAGCTCCTGTTTATGAGAACAATTTTTATCCATTAAAATAGGGATGAAAGTACTTTCAAGTATAAATGAAGTTATTCAGAATTTACTTAAGCAATTCATATGCACATTCCAGATTTTTACATTCAAGTCAGTGTAATCTGTTGTATAAATAGATTTTTCTGTTATACAAAATAAATGTATTATAATTCATGGTTGGACTGGTTCAATGTTCTTTTAAAATATACAGTGACACATTCCCTGAGGGGTGGGGGGGAATCTTTAAAAAAACGCACTGGTACAACTGTCTGATTTGTATTTCCATCGCTGATTATAATTCTATTCATAGGTATCTGTGAATCATTAAAAAACTTGTAAGCAAAGGTTGCAGTACATTTCGTATTTTGCTCATCTTACGGAATAGAATAAAAACAGTTTCTGAACGCTCATGAAGTCTATAGCTGATGGCAAATGTAATTGTGTACTTAAATAGTCCTAAATTTGTTTGTATGATATGTGTTCTCACCAATTCTAGACTACAAAATAATCTGATGCTAGTTCAAATATTCTGGTTCCTGATGATTCAATAGGACAGCTTGTACTGTAACGATGTCAGTTTAATGAAAGGGTAAAAATATGAGAACGATGATTAAAATCTGTCAAACTTAATTAACTGTAATCATATCTTTTTATAACAGAGTGGCTCAGAACAAAATTAATCCTTGCCTGCTGTAGTGAGTAACTTGCATACAGCAGTTTTCTGTACCCTTGATAAAAACCCCTGCTATTGTAACATAAACAGATCTTACTAGAGGGAGTAAAATTTTAGTAAGCGCATGGTACTAAAATAGAACATGCTGATTTTTAAAATTTAAGAAAACATGGCTGGTATATCTGCATTTTATCATAGGCAATATCTCTAAATTAATTTATAACATTGTGTTTATCATTGATTAAAGTAATTATTTTTTTTTCCTGAGAAGGCTGAGATCCCATTGTCTAATACAGCAGTGTTTTTACATTCTTGTACAGGCTTTGCTGTCTGTAAAATTAGTAAATGTCTCAAACTGTAAAATAAGAAAAATGTCTTTTTTTTTTTTTTTTATGCTGCACTTTCTAAGTTAACTTTCTGTCTTGGAGACTGGGCATAATTTTGTATCTGATGATTGGGTAGCCTTTATTAGCAATGAAGATACTTATCTTTCTTCATTGCCATATTTGCAGTGTGAGAGACAACACTGGAAGAGTGTCATATCATCAGATGCTGCTTATTAATATTCACTACAAATAGTAGTAATTAGTTTTCCTCCACATTAAAGGAAAGGCAAATGATTATACCATAAATGTTATAATTTCTGGACTACTTTCTCATAGATTTACATATCTAGTCAGGAACCTGATGTGTCTTAGAGTTTGTAGATGGAGTGGAAGAGTTGCACGTGCGTTAACCTGCATCTGTGTAACTTAACAGAGTTAAAATGTTTCAGCTCCACCTGTGTGAGGATGTGTTAGGAGTGGAAGTGAAGTACTGTTAGCTGAACTATTATTATTCACGTATCTTCAACACATATTTCCTCTTGAGTTGCTGGAAATGGATTTGAATGCCAATTGTAAGCTCTGACATTGGTAACAGGGGAGCAGCCAGGATGACAGGAATGCATATACAGATCTTATTGTTCTTTTGTTGCTATTTGATTTCAGAATTGTTGTGATCAAGTCAACCTAAGGAAAAGTTCTTTGCATAAACACTTGGCTAATTATTATCTTTTCTTAGATTTAAAAACATTGATGGCAGTACTGTTGCAATTTGTATACAATTTATAGAACACTTGTAATTTAGTTTTGCTCTGAAGTTTTAAAAATTTTTATTCCAAGTACATAATTTTAAGGACAGCATCTTTCATTTCACTATTGCAGATCAACTCCAAAGTTGTTTTTCTATCTTCTTTAGCCATGTGATTTCTTTGTACGAGGCTTGCTTGATATAAAGGTGTTTGATTTTTTTAAAAATAAATTTCTGGTTTTGATCGTGTAGGACAGATCTTTTTCTGAAACACAGAATACTTGGTAACTCAGATTAACATAAATTTATGTTGCAGTTGCATGAATAAGTTTTGCAGATGCAAGATCTCTGCAGTTGTGTAAGATGGAAAAAATATACTATGAACTAGACAATCAATCACCAGTTATAGCTCACAAAAAAACCCTACAGAGTTATACTCTAATAGCAGTCTTTCCTCTTATTGAACATATAATACTATAGTGTTCTAGGAAAATGCTGAGTTGGTATAAGATCCATACCAAAAATACTTTAAACAACCAGCATGTACTTAAAATTGTACTTACATACAATTAATTATACTTTTCGTATGAGAAGAAGCACCTGTATTTATGCTGTCACTTCAGTAGACTGAAAAAATAGTGATAACAGTAATGTTTTAGAATCCTCTGCACGTGCCAATATCTTGTCAGCATGCGAGACAGTCACTGGTTGTTAAAAGTGAAATAATTTTGGATTAATTTATTCCACTGGCACTGCATAACATTTTTCTGTAACTCTCCTTCTGAATTATGATTTGGTTTCCAAGAATTTGTATTATTGTGTAGCACGGAGGTGGTTAGAAACATTGTTCTTTTAATTCATGTTCAAGTATAGCATTTTATTATTAATTTTGCTATGTTTATATTCAAATAAAAGAAACACAAAAGTGCTTTTCTGCAGGATTATGATGTTTGACAATGATTCTGATCATGTTTTCTCCAAAGCGAAATGGATTCATGCAAGCTATCTATAGTCTTTAATACAGATCTTGCATGAGCAAAAGTTTCCAAGGTGTTGCCTTGGTTCACGTAGAATCATGTAGTGTGTTTGTGTCAGCACTATGAAGGATGATACTTCAATTCGAGTGCTTTGAACTATAGAGAAAATGTGAGAAAGCTTTGGACAAAACTGGAAAATTCTGAGTAAAACTTACGAGTAGTTATGTGGTTGTATTTGTAAATAGTGGAATACACAAGTGGTTTACTAGGTAGCATCTTTAAAACTTCTAGTGTATTGGGAAGGTAGTTACTGCCCATGGCAAAGGTACTAAGCTCCTTTAGAGAATAATACAGTCACAAAATACACCTTTATAAGATCTTGGAGAGATCTCAAAACTCCATATGCCCCCACATCCTCCCATTGACTGGTTAGTAGTTCATTTATATTTACCTTAAAACAAAAAGTATGTGAGGGTTCACTCTTAACTTCACAAAACTGGTCAATATGAAATGGAAAGTCAGTTTCAGAAGAGGGAAAACAGTCCAAAGCAAGCTATATATGTTTTTCTTTCTTCACTCTTAAGTAGTATAATAACCTGAATAATACAATAGTAAGATAACTGTCAAGAAATAATAATTGTAGTCTTCTGTGACTGCTTAATTAATTGTTTCTGTGTTGTTTTGCATAGTTTAGTATACCTGTTGATGTTTGAGGTCTATATGAATACAATTCGGACATAAAAGTACTTGTGAACCAAATATGTGTGTTCATGTATATGCTCATGTAAATGAGAAATCTGAATAGCATTTATTCCACATGCAATGCATAGAAGAGGTTTCACAGACATTTCCATGGTTATAAATTTTCTTCAGGTAGTGCATAATACTTAGTTATGTGCTCTGAAAGCATGATGGCAGAAATAAGTGAGAACTTTTTTGAGTATGTAAACCAATATAAGATGTATAGAGTATGTACTTATAGTGGGTACTGTTGCATATTTAAAGGAGATTTCGCTGAACTGTAGGTCAGGTGCTGGATTTCATCATGTCTGAGGTGTTCACTTCCCTTCTGAAGTGCAAAAGATTTTAAAAAATATTTTTAATTTTTATGCATACATATGTGTGTGTGTCACTAAGCTAAGTAATGGCTTTCAGTTGTGAGTGATCCAAGGTGACATTTTCACCACTCTGTGACTAAAAGTGAAAAAGAATTTGTAAAATTATTAGGAAATACTTAGCAAATATGAAGCTGGAAGTATCCATACGCTAGAGTACAGCTTAGAACAAACCTTTCCCTCACATCTTTCTTTGTTGTTTTCCCAAAGGCATGAGATATTTGACCAAGTTTTTGAGACAGAATCTATTTTTTTCTTTATCAATTAGATCATCTTTCCGTTTTTTCATTCTTAATAATAATGTATTCTGAAATTATAGCTGGATAAGAATTGCCTGGCTTTTCTTAAACACTCAGGAAGCTGCTCTTCAAAAAGTTATCAGGCCATCAAGGCAGTTTCTTCTTTTCTCCTGACTTATATTCAACTCAAATTTTCTGTTTGATTTTTACTTTGTTGACTTTAATTTTTAAATTCCAAAATAATGCATGCTGTAGTTATGTTATACAAAACCAGGCTTTGAATAGCTTGTAGCTTTTGAAGTGTAGCAACTTCAAAGGTGTCCCCCCCCCCGTTTATATTTCAGAAGCTTTTAAGCTTTTATTTCCTGAAAATAAAATTCATGAGGAAAAAGCAAGGCTGAATATTCAAATGAAACTGTCTAAACCCAAGTGTGCATACCTAAATCCTTTAACCTGTTTTTCCTGTGATGGTGAGCACAAGTCAATGTAGGTAAATTTGAAGTTTGCTTTGGTGACTGAAAAATAATTTCATGGAGGAATATTGGTTCTTGTTATGTGTTTTGAATAGGACTGTAAAAGTCACATGACTTAGGAATACATTTGCTTTCAGTGAGACTTTTTTTGGGCTTAGTTTACATCTAACTATAGTAAATTTAGTTGGCCAGGGGTTATGCTCTATACCAGTGATAAATCTTAGGCACCAAGGCCAACTGGCATTGCACAATTTATGTCCACAAAGCTGAGACTTTCCCTCTGAAGTATATTTACAAAGAATTTACAGTTCTTCCTTCCTTTATTATTTTGCTATGTGTACTAGTTGGCTTGTGGTATTTATCTGAGTACAAAAGTACTTTGATTTCTGCAATATTGTATTCAATATGCACCATATATACAGACAGTAGTCAAGTAAATTGCAAATGGAAGGTATAATGTTTTAAAGGTAGGCATGTCTTTGAAAATGTCTGTAGCTATACCACTAATGAATGGATTGACTGAATAAACATCTTGCATATTGTTAGCTATTCATGGCTATGTATTTGTGCATATATATGCAAAGTATTTTGCACAATTAAGTGATGTTAATGCTTGCTGTTAATACACAGTTGAAAACCACTCCTATGTGACCAGAAATATTTAAGCTGCTATCTGCCACTGTGTCTGAATTACATTAAGACAGAAAGAAAGAATACTGTAATTTACAGTACAGTACTGTACTGATGTAAGCACTTTCTGTTTATGTAGTTTCTGAATGTGCTGTAACCAATCTTTGGCATATTTTTTCCCCTTGTGTGTCACTAGAGATTTCCATCTGAGAAATCATTCACACCAGCTCCTGGCACATGTAATAAACCATGCATGGCTCTCAAGTCCTACAAAATATCGGCAATGAAAAAGATCCTATTTGGTCAAATTGGTGTTTGATTTACTCCAGACTCCAAGCTAGAAAAAACACCAGGTTTGCAATTAGTCTGAATACCGCTGTCCAAATACCAAATTCAGGGTACATAACCTAATATCAGTAAGACTGATATTCTAGGACATTAGTAATTAATCTTGTAATTGAAAATACAGTAAATATGAAATTAAATTGAAATGAAAGTATTCTAAGAATTAGAGAAAATATGTGTATTGGATTTTGGCCAAAAGAATGCAATATGGTTTCCAGCTCACCATTATTTTGGGTGTCTAGGAAATATGAACACTTATTTATGCAAACTGATTTATCACAGTATGTTTGGTTTACCTCATTTATAGGATTGCTGCCTAATGAAGAAGCAATATGAATAGTGTCTATGGTTGCTAGATTTCTTCTTTTTCCCTATTTAAGGCTATTATTAAATAAGGCTATTTGTCTAAAATAGAAGCTTTATAGCTAACTATCAAAAAAATACCAAAGATGCAATCTTAATATGGAAAGCATGTTTTTACATAAGTGAATTATGCTTTCACTCTACTGGCAAGATTGTGTCTCACACCAGTTTAATAGTGGTATGTAGAGGAAAGGGCAAGTGGTAGAATGCATCCCTAAAAGATACACTGATATAGCATGCTCTTTTGTGGTTGGTGCATGATTATGTAAAGTCAATGGTACTTGGTGGTATACCAGTTCTTTTTGGTCACCTGTTGTGACCAGTCACTTTGTTGAACAGAGACATGGTGCCCTCTGTAGCTTTTTTTGCATTTGTTTCTCTTTGGTTTGTCCTCAAGTGCTGATAAGTCATGTGAGTCATCTGCAACTCGGTGGTTTCCATGAAGCTCTCTTTTTGCTCTGCTTGACAAATGGTAATGGTTGTTTTACCCACCAACTTGCGGGCCAGTTGCCTGTTCCACCTATGTAAATTATCTGTGTCCTACCACTATTTTATCTGCCATTTACACCCTGCACTGAAAAGAGGAAAATATTCAGAAATACCTTCTGAATGACACCACAATCTTCAGATCTCATCGCACACCCAGTCTTGGACCCTGATCAGTCACAATGAGAGATATTGCCCTTGGCACCTTTTATATGCTGAAGAGCATGAAATAAGCTGGAGCCATTAACTTAAGAGACTGGTTGGAAGATTTTTTTTTCATACCCCACCATACTTTGGGGTGAATATTCTGAGACTGTTTTGGGTTGTGTGCTGATAGTAATGACAGAGACTCAAGACAGCATGTTACCATGTATTTTAAGTTTTTGATATAAAACCCCTTGTCTGAGTCTTCTGAATAAGCTGAGAAGGTGATAGTCATTCTTTCTATACTTCCCAGTGCTTCTGAAGATACAGACTTACCTCCTCTCTCCTTTGCTGTCGATAGATGTTAATTTTTAAATAGATTTTCAGCTTACCTGTTATGTCCTTACTAGTAAGCCTTGAAACTACACCTGTGTTATGCTTGCCCTCTTCTGTTGAACATAGCTGTGCATCTCATTAGGTGCCTCAGTTCTAAACACTGTCATCAGAGATTATTCAGTACAATTTGCTTCTCTGCTATCAGTCCAAATCTTTGGTTAACTGCTTCTTGTATAAGCCTACTTCAGTACAAAGCAAAATCTGCATTGTTATGTGAGTCTGTACAGTAGTTTCCCCTTTATCAAAAAAACCCCAAACAAACAAACCCCCAAAGCCAAACAGGGCAGGGGAGATGAGGTGATTTCCAGAAGAATTGCCTTTTCAGATCATAAAGAAAAAGAGGAGGGCAACCAACATAGGGCTTGGACTGATGATGTTTAGTGTAACTCTGAAATCAGTTACAGCCACAAAACCTCTTTACCTCCAGGCAGATTTCATACCGAGAAATACCTGATTCAGCACTTAAATGGCCATGGTATCCCAATGGTGAAACCTGCATAGTATTGAAAATGGAAGTTTAAAAAAATGTGTATTTGAGACTTCTAAGTGTGGTGATGCAAGTCGAGGTGGACTGAAAGAAGACTATGTCTGCGTGGCTGGGTTCAGACAAAATGGCCTTTATTGTTGATACAAATTATTTATATATCTTAGACAGTACATGTGTCAGACCCTGATAGGTTTTTGTGTTCTTCTTGCTTGCTATTTGCTGTTGCTGTAGGTGCCCGTATGCTGCGGTTCTAAGTTCCGGTTCTTCACATCCTGTTTATGTACCTGACAGTTTGCGGCTGTCTTAAAGGTACACGACTAAGTCTTTGAAGTCAACCAACTTGTCTGCAGACCTGCTGAGACCCCAACATGTAAGGACAGTAGTATTTGGATCTTCAGCTCCTTGATGTTTACCTTTTTTTGGAAAGGCAAGATTTTTTGTACTCCTGACCCTGCTGATTATCAGGTAACTTTAAAAAGTATGTCTTTAAAAAGAATGTAAAGAAGATACAAAATGCCTGAGAATTTTGGAAGTGATTTTATTTTTTTCCAAATTTATAATATATTTTGAAGAATTATTTGTATTTAGTGAAATAAAGAGCTAATGAAAAGAGAGGTAGATAGTGCATATGCCCAATTAAACATGTCTATACTTTTGTCCCCAAATTTACGTTTTTGCTCTTTTGTAGAAACTATGAGTTTAAATGCAAAAGCAATCAGTTTTGACACTTTTTGTCATATAAAGCAGAATATATTTTACTCACAAGGGTATTAAATCTGGGTTTTTTGGTGCAATTAAAAGGACAGCTTATGATGATGAAGTTATGTGAATATTAGCAAAGAAATGGCAAAAAAATCCCACAAGATTGGTAGTGAATTAAACACTTTACTAGTTGTTTTCAGAATAAATAGTTCTGAGGCTCTTCAGGTTTCCTAATTATATTTTTGTCCAATGGTCTTTCTCGTCTTTGTCACAATTCCCTACCTCTATTAAAAAAAGAAAGATCCCTTTAAAATATGTTACTTGCTACTTGCTTAATGTGTCATAGGGTCTTACAACATATTGCAATCTCATTCTGTCAAAATCATTATCTACTGAAGTGTTTCAAGAACGTGATTAATTCTAAGTATTATGTAGTTCCATGTTTGTCTTTAATCATATCTGAAAGCAAATTGTAATTTAATTATATTCATAGATGAATAGCCTATTGTTTTTTAGATATGTAAACTTCAATTGTTAGCCTTCTGCCCTAACTTCCAAGAGAATCATGCTCATTCATCATTGCTGCTATTTGAATACTTAAATATAATCTGATTCAAGTGTAGAGTACAAAGACATAGTTTAACATGTTAAAATGTGAGAAATGTGGTTAGAAAGTGGATGAGTTAGGAAGGTAAGATAAAGAACCAGATAACTAACAATTTTTAAGAACCTAGAGCATCATACATTTTTACGATTTCCCCCTGTATCTTCTTTAGCAGGAACAGGAGCTTTAAAACAAGCACAACATTTTACCTTGCTATTCAACATAAAGATCTGTTTTCTACAAAGATTAAGCTGCTATAAAAGAATAAATCTGGAGGATGGAGTGTGTTTTGTCCCTTTCCATTTGTAATATTTAATCAGTAAATGCTCTGTTGTTTAGGGCTAAATTTCTCCTACACTGCTGATGTCTGAGGGGATTCTCGTTCTCTGATCATTAAAAATATGACTGTTGCTCCCTTTTACACCTAGCTTTGTCATCCACAGAAATTGGGGTGATGGTTTGTGCATAGTCACATCAGGATGAGGAATTAATGTGTAGGTAAGGAATGTGCTTTGACCCCAGAGTGTCAGAAACACATGTATCCCACAGTGCAGACATTTCTTGAATGAGTTCTTTGTGTTATACAGCTCTCTGTGGTACTGCAGTATAACATTTTACTAGCTTTCATGTGCAAAATATCCCTTGTTGGATTATTGACCTCTGGATCTAGCAGCTAGGATCCTATTACTTCAGTAAAAGTGTCCTCTCTTGTTAGGCTGTATTTTTTGTTCTTGTGCCAAAGTTAGAAAAAGACCTACAGTAAAGTTTACTTACCTTTACACCATAGTTTCATGATTAGCATTTAAGTCCTCTTTAGGTCTATATTAAATTCCTTTGCCTCCTGGTTTATCTCTTTGTTACAGATTCACTATGATAAATACTGCATTTAGATTTTAACATAGAATAATGTTTCTGCAATTTTAAAGTATGGCAACAAATAGCCTGATACACGATTCAATGTGTTTCTCATAAAGTAACTTTAAGGAAGAGAGAAGAAACTAAACAAAGTTTACCAGTCTTGAGAACACACCAGTGGCTAGCATTATTACCTGTGCTTTTCTTTGAAAGCTCTTGTTCCAGAGCAGGTTATTTTGCAGCCAGAAGATACATCTAGGGACTATTCAATTTTATAGAAATACACTTCCACACATCTACTCAAAGAGAAACTTCATTAGGTGATAATCTCACCTCCATCTGTAGAAAATAATTAGTTGCAGTGTTTTGAATTACACTGACAATGATAAGATGTAATGCCACATTTTCTGGTGTAACAGTTGGTAATTTTATGCCATAGTTTTGGTTTTACATAATCTTTGGTACTGCTTTCTGATTACAGTATTTAATAAATGTTCTATTATTCATTCAGGTATGTTTTTTACACAATAATATAAAATTTTAAATATAGTTCTCCCTTTTTTTTACATTTTAGTTTATAATATTTTGTAGAAAGAAAAATACATTTCATGACCTTTATTTAAATAAAGATGTAAAATCTAGCTAAGAAATAAAAAGAACCAAATTACAAAATTACTGCTTTCCTCAATTGTCAGGTGGTTAAGGTGTTCTACCATTCATTCTCTCTCAGATACTTTGTTAGCAAATATATGACCATCTGAGAATCCTCCTAAAAGGCTTCTCATTTGCCAAATGGATTATCTGCTGGGATAGTTTTTTCTGAGCATTGCAAAAATGGAAATAAGTAAGTTTCCCCAAGGTTTTAATTAGCCAAACTAAACTGCTCACTTATATTATCATGGCAACTAATTGTAGATATATTTAGAGTTGACACTTGTTTAATGAAGGGGAGAACAGTACACTGAAGGTAATTCATGTTTGCAGGCTGTCCTGATTTTGGCTGGGACAGAGTTTATTTTCTTCCTAGTAGCTGGTACAATGCTGTTTTGAATTTAGAATGAGAATAATGTTGATAACACACCAGTGTTTTCAGTTGTTGCTAAGTAGTGTTTTTTACTAAGTCAAAGACTTTTCAGCTTCTTAGGCCCTGACAGTGAGAAGGCTGGAGAGGCACAAGGAACTGGGGGGAGGGGGGGACGGGACACAAAGCCAGGGCAGCTGATCAAAACTGGCCAAAGGGGTATTCCATACAATATGATGTTATGCTCAGTCTATAAACTGGGAGGAGTTAAGAGGGGGGCAGGATGGTTGCTCAGGGACTGGCTGGGCATCAGTCAGTGGGTGGTGAGCACTTGTATTGTGCCTCACTTGTTTATATCCTGCCGGTCCACCCCTGAGTTTTATTTCTCTTTCTTTTGTTATCTCCTTTTCCATTACAGTTATTAGTATTATATTTTACTTTATTTCAATTATTAAGCTGTTCTTATCTTACTCCATGAGTTTTACCTTTTTGTTTATTTTTCCCCAATTCCCCTCCCTGTCTGATTGGGGTGGGGTGGTACTGTGTGGTATTTAGCTGTGTGGTACTTAATTGCTGGCTAGGGTTAAACCACGACAGAGGTCTAGATAATAAAACTAGTTGCTAGCAAAGATTGATGATTCCTGTCTTCATTTTGAAAAGTTTTTACTTAGCCTTTCAGAACAACAGAGTATACACATTTAGCTAAAATGCATACACATAGATACTGGATTCTACTGTTTGAAGCAGACTGCTAAGAAGTTCTGAGCCTTAGTGTAAAAATATCTTTAAGCCAAAAATATGCCAGAGGAATTAAAAAGAATAAAATGTTTGCAGTTAATATTTTATATTTTAAAATGTCAATATTGGGGTATATTCTTCAATATTATAAAAAATATTCAAAAATTTAGAAGTATTTTTCACAAAAGGTAGTCTTGGGATTACTGGGTTTTGTTCTTTCTTCAGTAAGATCTTTGTATGCAAACTTCCTGGAAGAAAAAAGTTGCATAAAAGTTGTGAGTAGTAGAAGAATATAACTAAGGAAAGATAGAAGTTTCAAAATCAACTCCAGCCTTCCCTCCAGCAGTTGTGTATCTGTGGCTTGTTCAGATATACTGAATACTTCCTCTTTTCTCTGCTAACATCATGTATTCTAGATTTTTGGAAAGAACTTTTGAGCTTGTAGACTCATGGCTCTAGCCAATTTCTTGGACTCGACTCCCCTGATCCTAGGGCTTCTTTTTGTCCTGAGTTTTTTTGTTTGTTTCTTAGGCTTTTTTGTTGTTGTTGTTGTTTTTTGTTTGTTTGTATGTTTGTTTGTTTGCTTTGTGTTTATGTTTGTTTTTTAGGAGCAACTTTTTATGTCACATAGCAATTCTTGTGCCAAATTTTGTATATGTGATACTACATATGGGAAGTTGTTATGTAGATATAAAGGCAGACAGTGTGTATGAACACAGTCATTCAGGAAATCATCCCAGTTCAGTTAAACTCATATCCACTTAGCACTGAAGTTGAGATTTAAGAATGTACATACAATTGAATACCTGCTTGCTGCTTTTTCTGAATAATGGTGAGATGCTGGCTTCTCAGTGCATGTGTCTCTAGCAGTTTTGAGTTTGACTCCAAACTTTTGGAGTTTGAGCCTCACATTACAGTAACACAAATAGAATGTAAATCATTGAGACTTGTACATGATTTTCTGTGTTTCCTTGAAACACATGAAAAAAACTGGAATCAAATTTCTGGTGTTAAACTTGGTAGAAATGACTGTCTGGGTGTGTGTTTAAAAATGCTTATCTTGTACGTTGCTACAAAGTATGATAGATGCCTATTATAACCTCCAAGAAGTGTTTTCTGTACTCTTTTACAGAAATTCAAATACATTATTCTTGTATTGTTAGTATAACATTAAATATTTTTAAAAGTGAAGCTAAAAATATTAAAATGAAATGTGAAGGATTTTGTCTTCAATGTTTTTGACCTTTTCTGATTCCTGTAGTAGGTGTTTACTTATGCAACTATTACATAAATGTTCTCTGTATAATACACAAGTTGAGAAATATGACTAAGTTGCTATTTTTATTACTATGGTTGTTTAATTTTCAATAGTTTTATTATTTAATGTTTTAATAATAAAACTTATGCTCTTCATTTTAAAATATAGTGTAATACTTGCCTGACATGTAGAGAGTATGTGAAACTAGCAGTATCCTCTGGAATTGACTTCAGATCGTTAGTTCCAATGTTAACAGGATTCATACAATTTAAAGCTATAAAAGAAAATTTTAAATGAGTTATTTTAAAAAGACTAACATTTCTCTGTAGTCCAGAATTTTCAGGTCAAAGAAAATACCGAAAAACTACAGAAACCTTGTAGTTTTCTGTAGTTATCTGTCTTGTCAACAACAGAAAATAGCAGCTGCCACGGTTAGAAAACTTCCCAGATTACTGCAATTCCTCCATTGCTTTTAAATTATTGAGTGAAAAAGGGTTGGTGGGACCAAGTTCTTGTGCGTCTTAACTCAGCTGAAATAAACAGTTTTTTCTTGAAGAAAGTCCAACATTTAGTTTTTATGTTGTCTACGTAATGATATCTTTGAGAATAACATCTTGCAAAATGCGTGAAACTGGAAAGTACTCTTAAAAATACTTTCTTTTTCATTTTTTGTAGTGTTCGGGTTTTTTTGCCAGTGTTGCAAGCTGATCACGTTTTTAGAACAGTGCAGCCATAAGGTCCTTTTCCTAACAATCACAGTTTATTTAGAATGCAGCATTGGACTTGTGTAGTTGCACTTTCTGGTCTGACATTGCATGTTAATAAAGCATGTTATTGGCTTCTATTCTTGTAGTCTTTTTGTTTGTGCATGTTTAATCTCTACAGATTGCCTCAGCATCCTCTCTATGGAATTATCGAATTATTTTTATTTCTAACACTTAAAAATTGTTCTCTTGTTCTGGCTGATTGAAATACCTTAAGCACTCATATTCTGCACTATCAGCAGTCCTGGATAGCATATATGAAAAGGTAGTAGTGGGCAGATTACTAGTTATGAGGAATCACAAGAAGTCATTGGTACATCTGAAGGAAGTAATGGAAGCTTGGATGAGTTATGAACATGCAGGTCATGGGAAGCGCTCAAGTTTCTAGGGAAGACTTTATGGGCAAGAGCCACTGGTTCTGGTCCTGTGGGTCCCAACTGTTATTCTGAAAGGAACAGGAACCCATGCAGCAGGGCGGGGTAGGACATCTTGGGGAAATGGAAGTTTCTGAATCTCTCAGTTGCCTATTGTCTGAAATGATGTCTACTTTTGGTAGCTATTGTGAGGTTATTTGTCCAATTATTGTAATAAACTGCAGCATTGAAATTTTGTCAGAAATAGAGATAACTCTGGTAATTTGAATCGGCTGTTAGCTGGAGTCCAAATGCATGCTCTAGCTGCAGCACTGTTGCTGTTTTTTTCTTAAATATAGCAATACTTATATCTTACTAGTCATAAAACCGATGTATTTTTATGCATTTTTTTCTAGGAAGGAAATAGGTTTCTGCTTTGAAATTTTGATTGCTACTGTGAAAGTGAGGAACAAAATCATTTTATAATGATAAGGAATACCATGGCCGCCTTTTTTTCTTTTTTGGTTGAGGGAAAGTATATTTTGAATAAACTAATAGAAATGCATTTTCCTTTCTCTTCTAGCTGTCGTACTAGTTTGCCAGCCATCAAACTGAAAGATTGGCATCCTTTCTGACTAATTTTGGATATGACAGTTTCAGTATACTCACTTTTTAATCGGAAAAATTGTTATTTCACTGCATGAGAAACAATGAATCACTTTCTTGTGTTATTTTATTATTGACTGAATTTTCTAAGGGTAACAGATTCTTGTACTTTCTGTATCTCAGACCTTTGACAGCTTACTTATATTTATATTTTGAACAGCTGCTTTAAAATGAAATGTCTGGTGTACCGGGTTTGCATGACAAAGTTTTGGTAGCACGGGGGCTGCTAGAAGCTTCCCTCATGTCCAATGGAGCCGATGCCAGCTGGCTCCAAGACAGACCTGCTGCTGGCCAAGGCTGAGCCCATCTGATGGTGGTAGTGCCTCTGCAGTAACATATTTAAGGAGGGGAAAAAACTGCTGCACAACAGCAGCTGGAAGAAAGGGGTGAGAATATGTGAGAGCAACAACTCTGCAGACACCCAGGTCAGTGGAGAAGGAGGGGTAGGGGGTGCTCTGGAGTGGTTATTCCCCTGCAGCCTGTGGTAAAGACCACGGTGAGGCAGGCTGTGCCCTCCAGCCCATGGAGATTAACAGTGGAGCAGATATCCACCTGCAGCCCATGGAGGACCCTATGCCAGAGCAGGTGGATGCCCAGAGTAGGCTGTGACCCTTTGGAGAGCCTGCACTGGAGCAGGTTCCTGACAGGACCTGTGGCCCCATGGGGAGAGAGGAGCCCACGCTGGAGCAGGTTTGCTGGCAGGACTTGTGACCCCATGGGGGACCCATGGTGGAGCAGTCTGTTCCTGAAAGACTGCACCCTGTGGAAAGGACGCATGGAAGAGATCCACACTGGAGCAGTTTGTGAAGAACTGCAGCGTGTGGGAAGGACCTACATTGGAGAAGTTTGTGGAGCACTGTCTCTTGTGGGAGGGACCCCATGCTGGAGCAGGAGAAGAGTGTGAGGAGGAAGGAATGGTAGAGACAACATGTGATGAACTGTCCACAGGTCCCATTGCCTGGTCCCCTGTGCCACTCAGTGAGGGAGGAAGTAGCGACTTTGGGAGTGAAGCTGAGTCTAGGAAGAAGGAAGTTGTGGGGAGGAAGGTATTTTAAGATTTGTTTTTGTTTCTCATTACCCTACTCTGATTTGATTGCAATAAATTAATTTCTCTGAGTCAAGTCTGTTTTACCTGTAATGGTAATTGGTGGTCATCTCCTTGTCCTTATCTTGATCTGTGAGCCTTTTATTATCTTTCCTCTCCCCTGTACAGTTGAGAGGGGTGTGATGGAGTGGCTTGGTGGGCACCTGGTGTCCCACAGAGGTCAAACCCACCACATGTGGCCATATGCAGTGGATGATTTTGTTGGTATTACTGACACCTCATAGTATATCAAGTCTATATAATGAAGTTCAGTGTTGCAACAATAATATTTTGAATAAAATCACATTCAAACCCCAATGTCAATAATGAAATCAACCCCTATAATATTAACAGTTTAAAATAAGTATACATGTTAGTACTATTAATTGATAAATTATCCTTTATTACATTATTTTGTGGAGGAATGGATTCATAAAGAATGAGCAATAATAATTCAGAACATTATTTCACCCTGTCATTATTGCTATGCATATACAAAAAGAGATTAACAAAAGATTATTTTTTTGAAGTTCTTTTGAAGTGCCAGTGGAGCAAATATGAAATGTATTTAAAATAATATAATGCAAAATTGCTTTGTGATATATCAAAACATTCTCTAAATCTCCTTTTTAATTCAGCAGAATATCTACTTCAAACATGATCCTCATGTTTATGTTTTAAAAAAAATCAAGTGATCTCCTACATATTCTTATATATTATGAAAATATTTAACCCTCTATATGCTGATAGCCTTTGATAATGACAGATGGAAGTGTTATTATTGTTTTCAGCCAAATAAATGTAAATTGTAGGGATGAGTCTTGTAATAGCTGTGGGGATTTGTGCTGCAGGATATTCACTCAGCAAATAGTATCTGCGTTGTAGTAGTTATACTTGTCTAAGGTTATACATGAGGCCATGTTTGTAGGAAGAGAAAAATTATTTTTGTTAGAACAACAGATATAGTATATCTATATTTGTGAGGAGATAAGAGCAGGGGAACATAAGCTTTTGGGAGCTGAGCTCTTCTTCAGGTGATGTTTAAAAAAAATATTTTTGCAGGATGGTCATAATAAGGACTTTTGTGCCTGAAAACGCACCTTATTTCTTCTGTTTAAGTGAACTACTCCAGTAAAAGGAGCTCTTGGTATGAATTTTGTGGCCCCAAGAGAACGCTAAACCAATTGAGTGCATAGGCTATTGAAATTAATAGGATTACTCATAAAGTGAAGGACATTGAAGGCCTCTTTTGGATAGGACTTCAGAATCTGCATATTTTTCTTTGCCAATACTCTACTAAGTTTCATCAGTTGCAAATTTTTTGTGACTCATGTTGCCTTCTGAAATTGAATCACATCCCTCCTGATTATGCCATGGGCGTATTTGCATCCACTAGTTTACAGGGCAAGTTAGATAATTATGGTCTAGCTTATAGATGGAGGTAACCTGTAGAAACAGAATAGATTTGTGATTGTTTAATACATCACACCTGTACCTATGGAAACATGCATGCTTTTTATATGTCTATGTTGGAGCTATTTAGAATGGACAGTTCTCTTCACAACGCTTTCAGCAAACTAAAAATTAAATTCAGTTATTAAAATCTGCCATGGATAAGAAAGTTTCTGTAAAGTATGAACTACAAAATAAGCTGGAGTTGGCAGGTTTAATCCACTATAAAGCTGTAATCATGTAAACTGCTGGTAGACTTCCATTAAGCTATTCATAGCATGCAGTACTTCTAAAGACGACTTAATTAAATATAGTCTTTTATGGCCACTAATGTCCCAGTATAGTGCACTGCTGATTCTGCCCTTTACCTAATTGTTCAATTTCCATGCACCTGAAATGTACTGAGATTGATTAATAAAAATTGCTTGGATTTAAAAAAGCAAAATAAATTCTTCAGGAAGTGTTAAAACGTTTAAATCCATAAAGTTATTTTTGTTTCAATGTCATGGATACATTTCATTGTTTAGATGTCTAAATGTCTGTCAAGTCTACATAACACAATATTAAGATGCATTACCAATCTGAAGATGCATATTTGATTTTTTTCCTTTATATATGTAGCTGATGCTTTAGGAGATACTAATGTCTTTGGAAGGTAGGGAATATGCCTCGCATCTGTCTTGTACAGTATCCTCCATGATTCCTTTTTTATGAAACAGAAAAGGAAAAAAAAAAGTAAATCAAACCCAAATCCCTTCTCTCTGTCCTTCATAGTCTAAAAGTTACAGGAAATGGGGAAAAAAACCCACCCCAAACCAAAATTTAGTAGTTTTTTTCTGTTTGTTTTAGGTAGTAAAAGTTAAAAGCATTTACAAGGTGTTACACCTAATCTTAAACTATTTTCTTATTTCTTTCCTTTTAGAAGGCCCTATAAACTGAATGATAGAAACTGCTTTGCATTCTATTGTCCCTTAAAATTAAACGTCTTGCATGATGCTATTTGTATGTGCCTGGTTTTATTTTGGGAACACAGAATTTTGTATTTTCATCAACATTGAAAATTCTATCTTAATGTATTCCAGTGTTGCAGCTCTCACTGCTGGAAGTCTGTATTCAGGAAACTGTGAAATAAACATCTGAATTACCTAACTGTGAGATGTATGGTAAGACTGATCACTATCAAACATGCGCATCAGTCCTAATAAAGCTTTTTTGATGCTAAGATCTTTTCCATAGAGAAATCTAGAAATCCAGATAATTGAAATAGGGATCCCAGCTGCTCAGAAATGTCTTGAAGCTTTGTATTCATTTTCTGAGCAATCCTCTGGTAAGATGTCTTTAGCATCTTAAAACTAGTCATTTTTTCGTTGGTTTCGCTGACTTTATCTTAGAACTTACTTTAGTTAGAAAAACTAACAAAAAACTTTAGTTATAACAGTGCATGATGTCACAAAATAATTAGTATTTGAAAATACTGTCAACTTATTTTTTTTTAATGTAGTGGAAAAATAACATTCTAGATACCACTGTATGGAGCTAGCAGCCTGATGTGATGTGAATTAAGCAACAGTAGGAACAGAAGTGCTCTAGGGGGGATATTCTCTGAATTACTAGCTGAGTTAAAGTCCATGGAAATGCGTAAGAACATGGTTCTGCAGAACTCTGATTTTAGAGTGCTTGATTAAGTCAGAAGCATGCTAAACTTTCTTTTGCAAATAAATAAGAGATATAAAATAAAAAAGTGTCAGGAGAAATTATCAGACATAAAGCAAAGGCTGATAAAGTGTTTTAAAGGAGAAAGAGAGAAGAGTGTCTAATAAGGAAATATTCTAGATGTGTAGAATAGCTTAATATAAGACAGCCTTAGAAGGACAGAGGGAAAGAAACAATGATGGGGTGATAGTGATGAAATGAGATTGGAGAAAAAGAAACAAAAGTCAGGAAAAAAAATTGGACCTGATTTACTGAAAACCAGGAAGGAAGCAAGTGATGAAAACCAGACAAAAGGTTACATGTTTTTAATAGTAGCGTTTGGATCATATTTAGTCATGAATCTGAAAGAAAGCAAGTACAGGAATGGTAGTAATAATGAAAGAGCATATAGGTCGAATGTAGAAGATTGTTGAATTTTTTGTCATTTGGAATTTCAGCATTCTTATTAATGGAGAAATAGAATGCTGAGCACTAAAAAAAATATTCTTCTTTTCCAATATGGGAAGCTTTTAACCATTCTGAGCGTGACGTGCATGTGCAAAATGGGAGTAAATACAACTCTGAAAACACAGGGTTTTTTAGTGTTTTTACTACCTTTTTTCATTGTAGTAAATTTCTTTTTTATTTTTGTTTTATTAAAAATAACTGTTCTGTAACTTGGAATTTATTTAATTTTCAAGTTGTGAATGCATGTGAAAGTTTAAACATTAAAACCAAGAACTGAAAATCTATAGCATTTTGAGTGATTTAGAAACCGGATTGCTTCTAGCTCTGTTTTCTCTGTAAGCATATCTCTAAGCAGTTCAGTGGCTTCCATTTAAAGGCTAAATAATTTTTAGTATATTGTCAGAATTATAGCTTTCATACCAAATCATTAATAGAACCACTTTGAACCCATATTAAAACTAGTACACACTATGGGCCCCAGTTAACTGAAGAGCAAAGAGTTGCCATGTTATTTTGTATAATTCTGGGTTGTTGACTGAAAGTTTTAATTTGGATTGTAAACACACAATACAGAGATTCCAGCTCAGTCTTTTGTATGATGTCTCTGTCTTCAAACAGTTTATAGATATTTTCATTGCTTAAAGTAGCTGGTTATACTATGAAAAATAAAAAACTGGATACAGTTGGCAGTGGCAAGTTTCTCATCTTTTGCTTCCGTTTAAACATTTTATTGATATTATATTCAATGCTTAGATTGTTTCCTGTTCCTACACAACAATATTTAAATTGAAAAAGACACAACAAGCCACTTTGGCTTAATAGATGAGAAATAAAAACAATGAATTTATGATTATAAGAGTACTGGTCTGAAAAATGCCGATTTTGATACACATTTCCAAATCAATATACAGAAATAAATATTTGCTTATTTTTTATAATTGTCTTTTATTTACTGCATGCATACTTACTGCCAGCCAATTTAGTAGTAAGGATTGATGTTTGAAGGTGATTGTCAAAAGGAAAGTGGCTAGAGCATCTAAGAAACATTATTTGCATACAATTAGCTTATTTATAGCTGAAATGGATCTAGCAAAGAAAGGTAGTGTTGTGGGGAGGACAAGGAGTTGAGGTGTCATATGTGGCATGGTATGCTGTTGTGTTAGGCTTGTTTCTGGAATATGTGAATGGAGAGTGATTTTTCTCCCTGGTCCAGAGCACTTTTTTTTGTAGGAGATTAGGGAACCCAGAGAAGAGCCTGCTAAGAAAAAGCAGTCACCTGATTTCCTCTGAAGATCACAAGTGAAGAGAAACTCTAGAGATGCTAAATGAAATACCTGTTATTGTGAAAAAAGTTAAAGATGGATAGGAGCTTAGGGCCAACAGATGACAAAATTTCCTTCCAGGCGTTGGTTCGCTCAGAACATTTTAACACAAATGTCTTCAGCTGAAACAGCTGCAGGTAGAGCTAGAATGGAAAAGAAACTCCCTAAGTGAAGTATTACCCTAGAGCTGCAACAGTGGATGTGTTCAGTGTAAATAGAGAACTAAAACTGAACTACATCATGTGATGTGCTAAACCCATTGTGTTTACTACCAAAACACACAGCAGGGACTGAAAAGCAACATGTCAACTGAAAGGCAGGCTGTCCCTTCCTGACATTTTCCTCAGTTTTCCTTTGCTGTGATTCTGTGGGAAAAGACATGTATCCTAGGAAAGAACCACCTACATTTCAGGTTGAATTATATATATAGGTTATTTTTTTCCCCTTTCTTCCACTGTTCTTAACTATCACTTTCCACTTAAGAGCAAGTATTCCATCAGACTGGTGTATTATGCCTTTGGGAGTGTCCTAGGTTCACTGTGTATTGCTTTTCAGATACAAGACTCCACAGTTCAACTTTGTTATCTACTCTACCTCTGTTATTTTGTATTAAAGCTATATTCCTGCCCTGTTCAAGAAAAGCAGTCCCATTAAAATGACATTTGAAGCTGTTTGAGGCTTAACATTTTGTTAGGTAGGGTTAATAAAATTTTCCATAGTCTGGCATTTATGATACCGGTAATTTCTTGAAACTACAGTGCTTTGAAAATACATGGTGTATAAGCATTAGAACAGTAGCAAAGCCAAGTGCAACTGAAGCTTTCTGCTTACTAAGATACTTAGCTCCTGGAAATTTTTGCATGATTTCATGTGGGATTTTAAAATTCATTTTAAGAGATAAATTACTCCATTAACTTTACAATAGGTAGCTATTATTTTATGCTCATCTAATGCTGTGATACCATATGGCAATGGAGATCTGTGAGCTTCTAAATGCTTTACATTTATTTTTGTCATCTTGTAGTAAATTATATTTCTGGCAAGTAGCACTTTTTATGTAGCTACTATGATCATATTTAGATACTGTCATTTCTTTCCAAACTTAGTTTTTGAAAAATCTGTGCTCAGTTTGCTTTTGGGAAATTGTGTGTGTTACCCCTGTTACGCAAAAATAATGTAGGTTTTCCCAGGCACATAGTGTTTCATGCACAAAGAATGTCCTTAGTCAGTGCTGTTGATGGTTTCATTTTTACATATGTTAGCTTTGTGATAAAAAACAATTTTCTATCTTTTGTATCAAGTTTGTCTTCCTTCTTACAGTAGCATATTTGGGGATGGTCTTTTGCAAAAATGCAGTTGTTATATGCCTTGAGGATTACAAAAAGGCCAGCTCCGGATTTGAGTGTCTCTATGAAATGTTAATTCATGTCCAAGGTCCTTTGTAATTTTAATTTGTGTTTAACATGAATTCTGTTTTATGAAGTTGACCTCTGAGTTCTAGGAAGTTAGCTTGTCACACTTGGAAAGAGATTTTTATACTTGAAGGGATAAATGTTATTTAAACATGATTTTTTGTAGCTTCTATATTCTCTTAGTAACAAATCTAACTTTTAACTGACACATTGCATCAACAGTGTCCCAAAAGTCCCTCACTGTCTTTACAGTCCAGATCACAAAAAGTCAACCTGCTGTGTAGGTGGCCAGCAGTGGATGCCAGTTTTATGATTCTCATACATATTTGCTGTGTAAAGGTTAAATTTAGTAATATAAAATGTTTTGTGTCATGTTGATTAATTAAAAAATATCAGCTGATAAAATCACTGCACTGAAGTCAGAAATTTCATACCTTCTGTTTTGCTTGACAACAGATTCTTAAGCAACAATGTGATACAGCAGCTTTTTACTAGCTAATCATTCTTGTGTGTATAGAAAAAGTGGATGGATTTCCTGATAGAAGTAGAATGCTGTTAACACTTTGTCAGAAGAACAAATAATGCATAAATAGAGAACTCCCAGGCTTTAAGCTACAGACAGATTTAATACTGCTATATCTTCTGTAAGTATAGAACCTAGGTCTTACATGACATCAATACAGTGTGTGCGCTTGGGAAACAGTGAATAAACAGGTTTTAAGACATGTCTGAATTACTGCATACCTGAGCAATGTGAGAAAATGACAAGGGAAGAAAAGTTTCCTAGTTTGGTAAAAACTGAAATAAAGCCTCAAGCAAGCTAGATATAGTCTTTTGTTCCAGTAGATTACCAAAACTGTGTCTGCATAATATAGTAACGATGATCGTTGTATATCCCTGGTTACATTTGTTTCATCACATGAAGTTACATTGCAAAAGCAGAGATGTATGCACACAGTAGTTTTAATAGAACTTAACCAACTCCTGTAATTATTACCATTGGCCACAACTGAAGAAGTAGTAGAGAACAGTCTTTCTTTTAAAGTAATGTAGTAATGTTATAATTTCTTAGAGTAGTACCAGATGCATGCCTTTCCAAATTTTGTTTTAGCTGAAAAGTTTGTGAGTGATCTTGATAATTATTAATGTTTATGTTGGTCAGTTGCAACTTCTAGCCATTCTAATAATGTTTATATTTTTGTTCCACTACCTCTTTTAATGCTTCATTTCTGTGAAAACTGGGATAGCAGATTCAGAGGTACTGTCTCATGAGAGCAGAGGAATATCATGCTCAGTAAGGTGGCATTTGTTTGAGAAGTAAGCTTCAGATTTTGTTTCTAAGGATGAATTATTTTTCAGTTTTTTGATACTTCTGAAAATACTGAAGAAAAACAGTCTGATTTTTCCCTAATGTAACCTTATTGTAGAAATTTGTGTGTCTGTTTGATCAACCTCTGAAAATTTTGGTTTCGTTCAGACATGGTTATGATGGTTTCTTTTCACAGCTTTTCTTTTTTTTTTTTTTTTTTTACATTTTTGTCTTTTGAAGTTTTTTGAGTTTTACGGTATTTCTTTATGTACTTTTTTACAATGGATTGTCTTGTTTTAAATATTCTTTAAATATTCTGAATTTAGTACTCTCTGAGAAGTTGAACTGTTTACAGATAGGTATTTTTAAAAGGGAACTAAACTATATTGATTAGAAAATAAAATTTCACCAGTCTTTTCCAAACACCTATTTCTCATTAAAAAAAAAAAAATTAAGGACACTTTTCAGTTAGTGTTTCTTTTTTGTTACGTTATCTTATTCTTAGTAAGAAAGTTATAATTAGAAACCATTGATAGCAGTTTTGGATTTGATTTGTGACATCCTATTATAGAATGTGGTGTAACGATATAAGAAAGACTTTTATATAAGCTATGTGCATCAAAAATAAGGGAAGGAAAAATGGGTATGTTTAATCCTACTTAAGCCTTCAAAGGGATGGAGCATACTAGGCAGAACCTAAATTTATATTTAGGTGGTTGCAATCTAATTATGTATATGGGAAAATAAAAAAGAAATTATCATTATTGCAATAATAACAACAGTAAAAATTAACATTTTTTATGTGCATTTCAGTGTGTCAACTGTTAGGTCTAAACCATCTTTTTTTTTATACCAAGCTCAGTAGCCAAGTTCTGGCAAAATGGACTCATCGAGGACTATACAGAAGAAATGCTCCTTGCTGGCTGCTACTCTTATGTGCTGTAGCTTGATCAAAGCAGTAAGAGGTTGACATTCCTAGTTCCCAAATAGTTACAAAACATCTGGACTACCTTGTTGCCATGGAACAAGAAGCAAATTTTTTTCCTTATGAACCTTTTTCTCTGCTTCTTATCTAAAGATTGTTTTTCTGGTAAGTACTAATCATTTTGGTGCATACTAATCAGTTGTAAGAGAATCAAATGAAAGCTGCAATAAAAGGTTTTATTTTAGTTGGCTTTAGCTGTTCTTTACAACTTTCATCATTAATGAGGTAAGTAGAGTGAGAAGAAACACCCATGTGACTCTAAAATTTGTATCTGTGAAAACTGGGGTAATTATTTTTGAATGGAATATGATGAAAAATTAGTAATCAACTATATAACTATTTTTCAGTGTTTTTCAAAATGTTCAAGCATGATATTTTTTGTTCTGGACAATACTTTCTCTGAAATTTGATTTTGCTTTCTATATCTTTACAAAGAACCTTTTGCTCTGAACATCAGTACATAAAAAGGAAGTGAAAAATAATGATCTGTTTCTGTACTCAAACACGTGTCAGTCTTTATAAAAAAATCTGCTGCAACATTTAAAGCATTGAGAATTTGGCATGTGCCTCTAGCATCCAGCTGCTTAAGTTGCTCACATCTTGCTGTTTAGAAAGTCAATTTATTTTTCACAGAACTTATGTTCTTACACAGATAAATTTGAGACTATCACGAAATAAGACACAGTAATCAATTTAAACTCAGCAGTTGCTTGCTATTAATTGCCATTAACACACATTTAAATGCAAAGCTCATGATAGCTCTGATTCATAAAATGTTAAAGATATTTTTAATAGGGAAAAAGTCTTGAACTCTGTATGTGGCAATAAGAATTTGCATTCCTTCTCAGGTAGACTTCTTACAATTCTGTAAAGGTTTCCCCTCAACATAGACTCATTATTGCATCTTTGAAAGTTAACTGGAAAGATATTTCTGGATTTTGAGATAGTGTGTATGTTCAACACAGAATATTGAGCAATAATTTTTAAGAAAATGAGGTAATTTGACTAAAACATGGTCTTTAATGTGTTTTCATTTATGTTTTTTCTTAGATAATATTAACTGATAATAATGATAAATTCTGTGGGTTTCCAAGTTATCGCTTTGATGTGTTAGCATTATTCACAGGAGGTTGTACATGCAGTTCCTACCTGCATGATCTTGAATTTGGAGTTGTCAGAGACATACTCATACTTCTGTAACTAACACTTAGTCTGGAATTGATTTATAGACAATGTGTGCATTTTGTTAGCAGAAAGAATTTCAGAAAGCAAATGGAAAGCAACTTTCCCCAACTTGCTAATTGCTTGTTATCAAGATAAGATGTTACCTATATGAATTTATACATATATATGTATATATATAATGTTATTGAAACTTAAATGTCAAATTTATATAGTGTTCAGATCATGAAGTCTGACTTCCTTTGGTTCATCCAGAACTACGCTATAAATGAAGCCAGTGAAATTTGCTTCAGAAGGTTTCAAAAGGCATCAGTGTACTAGATACAAATAAAAATGGTATGAACTGGGATTAATCATTTCTTCTTGTGTTTAGATTTTAAATGGATAGTGTGTTGCTGTTTTATAACAAAATAGAAGTTGGAAACATGAATAGTTGTGTGTTAAATTCAAAGAGTAATCACTTTTACCATTTGCTGAGCCAGTGATTTATTTCAGAAACTGCTTGGTGATGCTTGCAATAGTGTCTGGACAGATTCTAGTGATCCCATACATGCAGTTAACAAACAATAATGAGATGTTGTCAAGGTAAAAGCATCATAGTGTAAGCATAAGGGCTTTGCAGAGAAGACAGTCTGAGAGAAGTTGTTACCTTGTCCTTTGACAAATTATAGTGAAAAGTGCAATTTCAGGTGAACTCAGTAAAATTAATTTGATCAAAGAAGTAAAATTCTAACATGAGGAGTCTGTAATCAGGCTGGCATTTACTCATTGACATTTATTGCTACTCAAAGCAGGTAAATACAGAGCTAATATTTAAAACAAATTCACACTATCAGCAGTGTACTGCAGTTGTATCGTTTGGAGTAAGTGGAATTTTTGAGATTGTTTTTACTGTCACATAATCAAACTTTTCCTTGAAGAAATGCTGTTGTCTCTTGACTGTCTTTTTTCTTGGTTATATCAGCTAGTTTAGGAGAGGTAAGATATTACTTCTTTCTAAAAATCTTGCATCATATCCTTCAACCACAGCAATGTTACTTCCACGTTCTGTTTTTAATATTCAGATAGGTTTAAAAGAAAAAGGAGGGAAAAATCTTTGAAAGAAAAACCTTAGCAAAATATTAATTCATGTAAAAGGTCTAAATCCATGCAGTATGCTTTCAGCATCTGTTCATATAATTTAAAAATCTAATGCCTTCGTCTTCAGCCTGTGAACACGTGAACACCTGGGCCAGTCTGTTTTGTTCAGTGTCATGCCAGAACTCGAGAAGTGGGCCCACGTGAACTTCGTGAGGTTCAACAAGGCCAAGTGCAAGATCCTGCACCTGGGGTGAGGCAATCCCCATTATCAATAATGTCTGGGGATTTAAAGGGTTTGAGAGTAGCTCTGCTGAGAAGGGCTTTGGGAGTACTATAGAAGTTCCAGGTGGTTATATATAATATCACTAATTTAACCAATTTATTCGTATTGACTTATTTAATTTTAAATGAACTGGATCTCATCTGTAGTTGGGATAAATTGATGTATTCACATTATCTTCTGTAGATGCAAATCTAAGTAGTATCTTCACAAGCCTTCTGCAAATTTATTTGTTTGCAGGTAGCATCTTGAGGGAAATCTGGTACTTATCAATTCTTCTATGTTACTGCATGCAGTAATGAAGTATACAAGTAGGCCTAATCTTGATTTCTTTTCAAAAAGATTCTGAACAATGTGTCTCCTAAACCTTACCATAAAACTGTATTGTTGTTGCTTTACAGCAAGGGCTTGCAAAGACTTTGTTGTTGGTTGTGGGGGGTTTTTTTGGTTGGTTTTTTTTTTTTTTTGTAGGCTGCTGTTACTCTTTTTTTGGTATTATGTTTGCACCTTGAAACTTCAGAAATCCCATTGCGATGTACAAAGTCAAAAGACAGCAATTTCTCAAATGATTGAAATTACATGCATGCTCATATGCATTTCAGAAGTTAAATTAACAAACAAAAAGAAGGGATGATGAATAGTGACAAAATATATTTGCTATACACTGCATGTGCGCAACTTTTCTTAGGTGAGGCTCAGTTGCCTGAGCAGACTGTTAAGACTAGAAGGTCAAAATGGCCCCTCCTGGCTGGTTGCAATTAAAATCTCATGAATGGTTCATCACACAAAATTGTAGTGTTTTTTTAATTGACAGACAAATGCTAAAATGCATTTTAGCAGATCATTTGAATAATACTGAGTATTCAGGTAGGTTTTTTACCATGAAATTATGAAAGAAATTGTTTTGGAATAGGATCAGCCTTTGGACACTTTCATGTTCTGAAAAGGATTTGTAGCTGTCTGTTCTCAAGATACTTCCATCTTCTGCCAGCTTTTTAATGATCTCAGAGATCTTGGAGCTTAAACACCCTTCTAATAAAAAGAAGGGGTCTCCTTGCATCTTTTTTCTTCCCTTTGTAGGGACTACTTTCCTTTATAATGGGATGTATCTCAAGGTCTGAAGTAGCTCAGATTGATCTGTTGGGCAAACTGATAGGTTAATTTTTCTTTATAAGCACAGACCAAATGTTAAGCATGTGAAATAGGGACTTTTTTAATAAGGTGAGGGCATATTTTGATTGTGTGGATAAAAGAGAAGGAAATAAAATGCTGATGACTTGGATGAATACTTCTGTGTAGCTTAAAGGCTATATAAAAATAACTACTATTACTTTGAAGTACATCAAGAATGCCTTGAAGTAAATGGCAACTGTATGTCTTTGCAAAAGGATGGAATTTGCTATATGGCTATAGAAAACTAGTTACCAAACTTAGGGTAGTTCTAAAATACTAGGTATTTTCAGAACTATTTTCACAGTACAGGTACTATGACAGTAGAGTATTAGGAGTGTATATAGTGCTGTGATACTTTTGCTTGTCACTCAGATTTTTTTGGCTATGTTAAGTTGCAACAGCAGCACTTACTTCCTTTTCCAGACAGTGCTGTTCTCACAGGTACCTTCCCTATCACTTAAATGCATATGTGCTGAGGTTTTTGTGATAAACACAATGTAGTCTTAAATTTTGGTTACCATTAAGTTTACTGAAAAATAATAACTTTTTTCTTTAGAAATGTATTCAAGAAGCACAGAATTCTACTATATTAATCTATGTGTGTGTATATATGTGTGTGCATGTATATATATATATGAAGGATGTATCTACCTTATGTATAAGATACTGTTCAATAAATTTACTATTGAAAAAACAAGTTTGTATCCTGGTCATTAAAATGTAAAAATCAGTTTGGAACCTCTAAGGATGGATGATGGTTTTAGATCTTTAGAAATAATCAGATGACAGTTACCTTACTTGGTTTCTTTATTTTCTTAAAACCATTTCTAAGGAGCTTTACTGCCAATTTTAAAGGAAGAGAGTTTTTTATCATCAGAAGACTGAAAAAAATTTGGTTTTTGAGGAAAGGCTGACAGAACCTTAACTGTAGCAGGAACTAGCAGGTGTCACTATATAAAAAAAAAAAAAGTGATTGAGAATGATGGCTATAAATAGATGAGCCATTTTAGTCATTTGCCTTTGAAAGCAGTTTAATAATTCCATGCTGAGTCCCCTTTCAACAAATTTAATGAAAATCAGCATGATGTTGTGGCAGTTACTATTGGATTCTTTTACCATCTTCTTGTGTTTCATGGTGTGAGAGATTAAAATAGCATCTAATAAACTGCATTAACAGTCCCACATTTCTCATCTGAGGCACAATTGTGTACAATTCCTCCTCCTCTGGAGGGTGCCCCTGTTTTTCTGTTCATTGTTACTATGCCTAGGAACTAAGAATTGCTAAATAGCAGTTTTGTGGCTCTATTCCCTATTCATTATGGTTGTTAGTGTGGAGCTACTCTGAGGCATTCTGAGCAGGAAGTAATGATTTGATTTGCAGCCTACTGTGAAAATTTATTAATCTGAATGGACTCTTCTGAAATTCTACTCGATCAGCATAAGAGTAACAGATGCATGCCTATGTAAATGCTATCTATTGACTTTCATAGATATAAGACAGAGCAATATTTTAAGCTTACAAAACATTCCTATCCAAATGTGAATCACTTAAATGTACTTTTTCTGTTTTATTTTGTCTTTGCATTTAGGATCAATACTCAAACTATGTGTTTATTGCAATGCTTGAGGAAGTATGCAATTTAAAGGGAGTTCAATAAAGGATTGAGCTATGGGGTACTTCCTAGAACTTAATATTTTTTTGCACTTTATGGTTTCTAGTAAGTTCACAGAGTTTAGCATAACAAAGCACAAAGAATGGTAAATGCAATTTTAGGGAATATTTTAGAGATACTGCTTGTGTTTTCCTGTGAAGTGTCAGTATACTGTTGGGCTGGTGGGAGAGACTTCAATTCCTCTTGGATTCAAAGTATAGTGTCTATAGTGTTCTCATGCTCTTAGTCTTTTTAAGTTTGACAACTGCTGTTGCTATTTAAAAAATAAAAGAAAAAATTAGCTATAGTGGAAGGGTGATTTAGTTGAATATTAAAACTATCTGTGTATAAAATATATAGACAATGTATTTTAAATTAGATGCTCCTCTAGCAAACAATACAAGTTTTCAACTAACCTGAAATTTCTATGTCTTGGACTTGACCAGGAGAGACGTCTGGAAGTAACATAGACTTTTTGACTTCCAACAACAATATAAACAATTAAAAAGATAATTCTGTACTGTTTACTTCCTCAGTACAGGAAGTCCTATGTCTTGATTTATTTATTTTACCTCTCAGTTCATGTTTCCTTCTCAGCAATAGTTTGGACATAGATTCCTGCGGCTACAGTCTCAAAGCCTTCCTGATCCTCTGCATTTCCACACTGAGACTCTGATTTCTCAAAAATCCCGTTCTGTGCTTTCAGCCAAGTCTCCAAAATGGTCTCAGATCCTGCAGGCCTCTGCATTAACTGTTCTGTTCATCTTGCTGAGTTTCTGGGACATACCTGAAACAGATGTTTTATGATAGTCTCTTGCAACAAATGACTCTTCACAGATTCTTCAGATGTATAAATAGTCCAGCTAGAGGCTTTCTTTACTATGCATAAAATAACATTAATTCACCATATTACCTTAAATTTTCTACATGATATCAGTCTCCAGTTCCCTGTATTCTCCCCCTCCCCGACAGTCACACTCTTCTGACTTTCTCATCTGTGGTGTAATTTTCATTACTTTTTGCAAGTGTAAAGGACTATGGGAAATAATGTTGGAAAGACTGGACTTTTATATATATATATATTACCGCTTTGTTAATCCCAGATTACTATTGTAAAACACATATTTTTGGGGTCTGATACTTTTATTTTAAATTGTGAATTCAGTGAAATATTTCTGTAAGTGGGTGCTGCAGTGAAGCATGTGCAAATGCATCTACTGCAGTAACAGTCTGTTATTGAGCACTGTTTATATATGGTTTTCCTCTAATATCCAATTGAAACATAAGCTTTGTTTGTGGAGAAAATGGCCTTTACTTTCTTTGTCCCTTAAAGACTAGAGAAAATTATTAATGTTTCCTTATGAAATTTCCTGTTCATTTAAGCTGTTTATTGCATATTTGCAAAATACTTTCTTGAGTAAAACTTTTGAAATGAATGTGAAAACCTATTAAACTAGGCACAAAACCTATAAACTGCAGATTTTTTTATGAAACTGAAACATAGTTTTATGGAAAAAAAAATATTTGAACTTGCACAGAAGATGAAATAGCCTTCCCCCACCCCATATAAAGAATTGTAGACGATATGAAAGAGGAGGGTTGAGGGATAACAAAGATTTAAAAAAAACATTTGAAAATCAATGCAGCTACCATAGATGTCTTTGCTTTTTCAGAATATGGAGATGTTATCTTTTTATTTCAAATATAATATTGTGTTTGTAATTTTTTGCTTTATATAAGTTTATATATCCATTCTTGAAAGCAGATATAGTTTTTAGTTCAAGTGAGAGAGAGTTTTGGCAGCATTAGTGTGGAATGACTTTTCAGTGAACAGTGAGCGTGTGCTAGACAACTGATGTGATTTCATAGTTACCAAGTGAAAGCTGAACAAGACAAAAAGGCAAGGATGGTGATGCTGTCTAGAGAAATTTTATTGGCAGTTGTAATTGTCAATTGCCTTTTGTATGAGAGTAATGGTGAAACTTCCATTGGCTTCAGTAGGTCATGGGTTTAATTTAAAAAAAAAATTAAATATCAGGAACCATTTTGAAGATTTTACATTTCTTTCTAATCAGATAAAATAGGGAATGCCTTTCTACTCGTGATGGAATAAAGAGAAAGAAGATTATGACGCTGAGCTGCATGACAGCAGAAATAAAAGCTTAAATGTATGTGGAGTACCAGCAGTGTAGAATGTAAATGTGGTGCTGCAGGTTGTTTTAGAAAGATGCAAGGAAAAATAATACTCATTTATTTTATGTTAAAATAAAGACTCTTTGGGAAGGAAGATGCATAGAATCATAGAATCATTTAGGTTGGAAAAGACCTTTAAGATAATTGAGTCCAACTGTTAACCCAGGACTGCCATTATTATTTGAAGAATATACCTCAAAGTAGTTCTGATTCTTTTCTTACTAGTAGCAGTAAGTATGAAACCAACTCTAGACTTTAGGAGATTTCTAAATATTTTTATCGTTATGCAGCTAACAAATACTGTTCTGAACCATGTTACTGGACTGGTTTCTATTTCTAACGGGTTAGACAAAAGCAAGACAAGGGACTGGAATTTTAGTGTTTGTCACTCAGCTCAGGATCGTAAAAAGTTTTGAAACACCTTAATACTTTGAAGAAATGGATCTTGTTGCTTTTATTCCCTCTGCCCCCCCCCCCCCCCCCGTATTTTCTCCTAATATCTTTATGCCTTATAATTTACATCTGCTAAAGAATAATATTTAATGTCTTTATACTAAGTTGTTTATATTGATTAATAGGTGCACAGTGGTTTGGAAATGAAGAAGTTTTATGTAAAGTATTATTCAAGATAGCAATAGATCGTTCTGCTGGAAAGGATCATTTGGCCAGGTGTATGTCAGACTATAAATGCTTAATGTTCTTGTAACCACAAATCTGAATTGTGCCAGGGCAAGCCCAGCATTCACTAGCTGGGCAGGTGACTTGTTAATTCTTTCATTAGTAACAAGCAGTGAAAATATTTGGAAATGGAAGGTCTGAAGGGCACCCACTGAACAAAATTAATGGAAGCTTTTTCTACTTTTATGATAATAGGAAGATTTCAGAATCCTTTCTGTCTTTACTTAGTAAATTCATTTAAATAAAGAGATACCATGGTTTTTGTGTTTTAGACCCAATTTTCCTGTGTGCTAGTCTACAGAGACTGTTGTGCACTGGAAATACTTTTGCCATCTGACACTTGAACATTTTGCATCACAAATAATTTGAAAATAACTTTAATCAAGCCGTGTCTTCTATATACTTCTGTTTCCCCACCACCCTCCCATTTCTTGTCATACGATAATGCAGGCTAGGCTTTAGGACTTCAAAGAACAGCTTTGGTCCCATTTCTACATCCAAGTAAATAATATATTTATTTCATAATAGAAATATCTTTGAAACACTGCAGATGTGGATTTGCTCTAAACTAGATGTTTACATAGATTCAAGAAACATTTCATAATTAATTTCTTCTTTTATGTGAATAACACCTAATTTAATTACAATATTCTGTTTTGTTAGATATGTAGAAACTACCAAGGTACATATGTGTAGGACTTGGTGAGGCATCAGGGAGTTAGATTCAGATGTTCTGTGTTTTAGTAAGTTCTTGAGGAAGCTATGGTGATACTAAAACCTTTTCTTCCCTTCTGAGATATATTGGATGTCCATGTCATTTTTTACAGCAGGGGGGCTGCAGGGGTGGCTTCTGTGAGGAGTGACCAGGGGCTGTCCTGGGCCAGACACAGCTGGTTCCAGCTGGCTCTGCAACGGACCCATCACAGGGCATAGATGAGTGGCAGGGAGAAGCTGTTATGGTCTGACCGCAGCCCGTTGTTCCCTGTCCCCCCTGCACTGCCTGGGGTGAGAAGGCAGTAGAGGTGTCTGGAATGAAGGAGTGAAGTTGAGGCTAGGAAAAAGGGAGGTCAAGGGAAGACATTGTTTTAAATTGGTCCTTGTTCCTCATTGCCAAGTTCTATTTTAATTAGCAATAAATTAATTTTCCACAGGTCGAGTGTATTTTGTCTGTGACAGTAATTGGCAAGTGATCTCCCTGATTTTATCTCAACCTATGACTTTTTTTCATTTTTTTTTTTCATGTCATTTTCTTCCCCTATCCTGCTGAGGAGGCGGAGTCAGAGAACTGCTGGGTAGGTGTCTGGCAGCTGGCCAAGGTCAACCCTCCACATGAAGTTGTTCCTGAAAGTAGTACTTACCTGTGGAGAGTTTCATACTGTTGTCTTTAAAGTTAAGATGGCTAGCAGTTCATCGAATAACTAGACCTTAAAATATTGTACTATCACTTCTTCCAGAATCTTCTTTATAGAATTGGAAAAGCCTGCTGATTAGTTAATGCTAATTGTATACTTTACCTTAATGTTTTAAATATGTCTAGATTCTGCATCTGTGAATAGTTCCAATTCTGAATGACTTAAAAGTCTGCTTCAAAACCTGGTGAAATCAATGGAAGTCATTGCATTGATTTGGATCAGCTTTAGGTCAAGGTCCAAGATATTTGCCTGGTGTTGTTGCATAAGAAACTTCCATAACTTCTATTTTTTAATTCTTTGCTATGATTTTCTAAATAGTATATATTCATACAAATTTTTTGGTTATTTGTTCAACATAATCATATAGTTCTGTTTAACCTGTGGCATTTCATTATAGTCTTTTAGATTTTACATAAGTTTATGCTTTTCTTTGGAAACTTAAATTAGAAAATGTGGTTTTTAAGTCTCTCAAACCTGCTGATGTGTATCTGTACATTTATATATTATATATTTATAAAGCAGTTAGTTTTCCCTTTAGATTAGTGCATCTAGATCCCGATTTTTGGCTGATTACCAAATCACTTCGTACTTGTCTAAGAAACGGGAGGAAAAGAATATAATGCTATGGTATACTCCTCACTTCAGAAGTTTCTCATTGCAAGTGAGAAATTGTTCCAGTACTACAATTTGGTTTGCTACAAAAGAAAGGAGTAACTTAAGAGCCAGCACTATGTATTACTGACACAAGCAAAATACAGAGAAAAAGTTTCCACTTAGTTAACCAAAAAAAGAATAAATTAGGTTAAAAAATTTTTTTTTGGAGAAAATGATCATTGAAATAAGGTTATATATTTGAATCAGAAATGTTGTTTTTTCAAGGAAGTAATAACATTTGAATAAAGTACATACTGAACAGTAAATACAGTTTTTATAGGACCATACAAAAGCAAATAATAACTTCAGCTTTTTGTAATTTACTTGCATGGGAAAGATCAAATCCTTTTAATATATTTACTTTTGGTGTTTTCATTTTCACAATGTATGTTTTGACTGGAACAAAATATTCTAAAGTAGTTTCTTGTTGAGAACATTTTTCACAAATACTTTTCATAGTTTGCATTTTGTACAGCAGAAAAGATAACTAATTAAATTTTTATTTCTTTCTATGAATTCAGTGTGTTTTGAGGAGTGAAGTTTACAAAAACTCTGATAATTGAAGCACATGTCCCTGTTCACTTCCCCATGCCCAGATATTGGTGCTGATTCCTTCTGAAAATAAGAAATGCCAAATCTGTATCTAATAGCCTAGAATAATGACAAAATGGTGAATAACATTTTGTCAATCTTTAAAAAATATTTCTTTCACTTTAGAAATGTTCTTAAAGCATTAAAATGTAGTCAAGTGAGTAAATGATAAAGTGTATATGCATCTGAATATATTTGACAATAGTAAGCAGAATATCTCTAGGAAGAGTTAAGGTAGATGTGTATTTTAATGATACATGGCTTACATAAGAAGTTTTATTTCAAATGCTAGGATATGGTATTTACTAAAACAAAAGACCCAAACAGTACTGAGAACTTTTACGTTTTTTAAAAGTGCATATATCAACTGCCTATCCATGTGTGAAAATATTTTAATCTCTATACATGGCATTCAGTGTTCTGTTAAATTGTGTTATGGTTTTGTAACTTAGATAGGAATTGAGCCACTGAGGTATAACATTTTCTTGCATCTTTGAAATATTAAAACAGTTACTTCTATAGATTTTGAGATTAAGTAGCTATTGTTTGATGAACTCTGAATGGTTGATGGAACTGGCAATATTTGTACTTTGTTTGCCTGTCCTAAATGTTATAGCCAGATTTTTTCCATTTCCTTTTCTTGTATTAAGCTATAGATTCACAATGACTGTGCTAGAGACATTTAAAAATTATGCAATAAATAATGCAAAAGACAATTTAGCTTAATCTTCAAAGACATGTTAAAATTCAGAAGTAACTTTTTAGTATGACAATTCCTCAATAATATTAATGAATGATATAGTCCTGTATAAGGTGCCTCATCTTTTTATGTCTTATATAGAGATTAGTAAAATTGCATTACGTCTGAATCAAATTGAATTACGATTACATGACAGTTCTTATGCATTTTGATATTTGAAATTGATTTGAAAACTACAAGGGAATATGATTATATTTTTAAAGAGTCATTCAATGAAGAATTTCTATCCCTTAAGTACTGCGTATCATGAAAATTCCAGTCAACCTACTGTGTCTGTTGCCCAGTGGAAATGGACAGCCAAATCAAAATATGGAAGGTAACTAGAAACCATCAGCCACCTAAGACATGAACAGAAAGCCTTTTTTTGGTTATGCAATAATGAAAATGTAAGTTGCTTGGTGTTGAGATGAATAAAGATGATGGCATCTGTTGCATTTGTCAGCTTCCAGCTCTGTTGTATATTAAGCAAAAAATGAAAATAAAATGTAGAAACATATGGACCTGAGATAAAAGAGGGAAAGGCTTTTTAACTTATGTGCTTTGATTGCTTTCCTGTCTTGGTCCTCCTGGCTTTGATGTGTTTACAGATGGTCCAAAACCAGTACACTGAAAGGCAGGGCATAGGGACTAAGGATACTTCATTTTTCATGGCGATGTAGTCACAAGCTTGTCAGATCATCTGTATGGACTATGTAGAGTCCTCAGTGAATAGTATTCCATTTCCACTGTCAAGGATTGTAACAGTCATGTTGTTTATCAAGCCATAGACAAATGGGATGTGTTGTGTCATTGTATAACCTTTATCTAAGGAATTTGAAAGTTGCAAAAATGGCAGACTGAGGGCAGTGCATTCCTGAAATGAAGTTTTAGGACTTGAAATACAAAGCATCAAGCTTTTGGCCTCATTTTACAAAGTGTGATTTGGTCACATACAGTAATTGTAATTGTGCACCTCTGAACCTTTCCAATGTAAAAGCATTAAAATTGTCTTAATTTATGTAATCTTAGTCCCAGTTCCACTCTAGTGAAAGAAATTCATTGCTTTATATGAGGATGAGTTTCACTTGTGTTTATTTAACACCTATTCATTTATTTATAGTGTCAATATTATTATTTTATATTGAGCTTGATGTCATATTCAGTATGCCATTTCAAAAGTTTACAACTGTTAATTCTTTTCTTGAGAAATTGCTTTTCATACTTATTATGAAAAGTAAGCAAGCCTGTCCTTTGGAGGGTGAATTGGAGCCTGTGTGTCCCTGTCTCCGAAGTCAGTGCTGTAACTAACAGGTTTAGTGAGTATCCATGTGTTGCTATGTAGGCTGATATAAACTTCGTAGCTTCTCTGTATGGGTTGGGAAGAATGAGTGAGAGAGCGCCAAGGCTGGTTGTGTAGTTATGAAAAGCAGAAGCCCATGACCCAGAAAGTCCCAGTAGAAACTCAGCATTGCCTCCTGAAAGCTACAAAAAGGCAGTGGCTCGGACCAAAAGCGGGATTAGTCTGAGCTGAAGCTTGTATACACTGTCTGCCTCAGAAAATCCCAAATCCGTAAGGACCATTTGGCCAGCTGCTCATTTGTGACTCATGTAAGACTGTGCAGGCAGGGATTGGGTGCTTTCCATACTAACTAAATCAAATGTGCCTTGTATCTGAATAGTTACTAACAACTGTATTTTGAACACTGTGGAAGAGCATTAAGAGGGGCAGCTGAGATCAGCTCCTTACCAGAATAATTTATAGGTTACTACTTGCAAGAAAATGCAACATCAGATTCTGGTAATGTCCTAAACACAAAATGTTGAGTAAGAAGGATAAGAAGGTGGACAGTAAGAGCTGTATGAATCTCTCTCTTTGCTTCCTTATATTTTGTTAAAATTTTTTGAAGACAAAATATAATACATCAGTTAGGATAAAACTTCTTCATAGAAGCATCACTCCCAAACTTTCTGTATATGAGCTCCAAAGAGAAGGAATTGCTGGCATGCTTCTTTTGGAACACAGGAATGCCTGCCTGAATATTATATTTGGATCCAAGACTGATATGTAGTTGATACAAAAACCTGAACTACAATACTGAAGTTGGTGAAATTAGTCGAAAAGATGGTTTCTAAATGTTATCTGGATTATTAGATGTTTGTCACGCATAGAAGTGACATTGGGAGATTTTTCTTTTTTTCTTTTTTTTTTTTCTTTTTTTCTTTTTTCTTTTTCTTTTTTCTCCTTTTTCTTTTTCTCCTTTTCCTTTTTCTTTTTCCTCCTTTTTCCTTTTCTTTTTTCTTCTTTTTCTTTTTCTCCTTTTTTTTTCTGCTGACAGAAACCTGAATGAATGTCTGAGATTCTGCTGAAGAATGGATCCTCAGTTTGCACCAGCTGCCTTTCTTTTGCGCCTCAGGATTTGTTTTCTCAGGCTTTCCTTTTCCTCCACAGCCTGTGGAGAGAGAGCATAGGTAGTATAAACTCAAGGTAACTATAACGACATTGGCAACATGACACAGAAAGAGAAGATCTAAGTGCTTCTAGTTCTGTTCGTTCTAAGTCAGGAGCTTTTGTATTAGCAGAGCATCAAGATGACTCATCCACAGATATTCTTTTATCTGGTGACATTGGAGCTTGTTTCTGGGACAGAATAATTTATACTTGCTTGAAGAGAGAAAAATCAGTGCTGCTGAAGCCCAGTAGATCTTCCAATACAAAGCATTATGTGCTGTTAGTTTGAATGACTGGAAGTACCTTTACTTGAAGTAAAAAAGACTGACCCGTTTGCTATTTTAGTTATATTAACCTTTTGTTGCACCTCTAACTGCCACATAAATGGAATTTCAAAGACCTTAAAAAAACCCCTATGTGCTTTATGTAGTAGACATTTGTGTATTGTGCTTTATAGAAGCATCTGTTCAAATGTCTCCATGAGATTCCAAATGATTGTTAGATAGCTGACTGGCTGGTTAAGTGAAATGCCTGGTTTATCAAAATGCTTTTGTTTCAGTTCCCCTCAGAGAAGGAATTTTTTGTTTGTATCTGTTGTGAGCTGGATAGAGTTGGTGAAGATAAAATTATGATATGTCGGTTGCTGTTGAGATCATCAAGGTCTATTTCTTTTTAACAAACCTAGCTACAAATGAGGCAAGAAAGAACCATTATTCAGGCTGTTTCTCTCACGTATGCCTGTCAGCCAAGATGCGTTTTCCTTCAATTTACTTCACTTAAACAATACACAATTTGGAATAACAATGGTAAAAAAATGTAACTTCAAGAGAGTTCCCACACTTTTCTTTTGGTATTTATGGTTTTTTTAGCCTTAACAAAAAAAACCTGAATTATGTGCTGATGAGACTGGCACACTACACAACTGCAAACCACTGGAAAAACACGCTTTTACTATAAAGTGGCTTTTTAAAATTTATGTAAATTATTTGATTGTAGATGTTTGTAGAAAATTTTTGTATTTCATAATGGAAGTACTCCAGCTTCATTTACTGTGCATGTCTAAAAAATGTGTTCTGTTTTACTTAAAATTTCCAGGTCTGGTCTCTGCCTGAATGTGACTTAAAAAATCTTGTGCAAAACATTTAATGTAGTTCTAAAGGGAGAGAGGACCTTACTTTTTTCCATTAAAAGGTTTTGGACCCCTTTTCAGCACTTCCTGTAGTACTGATGACTGAGGGATGGAAACTTCAACTGAATATTAATCCTTTTTCAGAGAAGATATTTTGTATTCCGTTGAAAATATATGTGATTTAACCAATTCATAAACCTTTAGAAAATACTTTTTGCAAAATCACAGTTTTTAGAAAGTTAGTACTTTCATAGTGCTTTTGGCAGCATTCCAAACATAGAACAAACTGTACTGAAAAACATATCACAAACCTTCAATAAAGCAGGTGAGAAAGCATGATGATATTCATTGTAGATGTTAGTCAAAATGAAGTTCCCTCTCTCCATTTGGATAACACCTTAGCTTTGGATTAATGTCATTTAAAGTTAGTGGCTTTAAAACAAGACAGCTCTTACCTTGTAAGAGTGGAAGACCTACCTGGTTTGTTACGACGTTAAAGGCTGCACACCTCTCAGGATTTATTGTATTGTTTATTTAGTTTAAATTAATCATCTATCTGTATCTGGTCTGGTCCTACTCCTCATAAAACTGTAGTTTTCCTCCTGGGTCCTCCTGCCTTTAAACTATTTCAGTGTCTGTGTTTTCTTGTTTAAAATATTACATTATTAATAGCAGTCTGTTCTTTCCACCAGGAAATCCTTAGTTAATCACCTCCAAACTAAGGGTATATTCAGGTGGCTTGCATTTCATCATCCTGTCAGATGGTTCTTGGTTGAAGAGGTTTCTAGTCAATAGGAAATTCCTAGTCAGTTTGGAAATTCCATTTTCCTTAATGATTTTGGAATACATTTATTAAAAATACTTGTCTTTACTTGGGTTGCAGCAGAAGGTGATTCTTCCCTTTTCATGACATTGTAAACCTTTTACAGACTTTCATTGGCCTCAGGTAAGAATGGAATTACCCTGTCCAGTATTAATGATATTCCTCCAGAAAGCAAACATTGTAGTAAGATAATGAACAAAAATATTAAATTGTGTCTTAATGTAAAGGTTGGTCATATTAAGGAGTTTAGGTCACTATTCTATTTTAGTATGGACCCTTTTTCAAGCTGCTTTATAAAAATTGGATAGGAATTTCGCATTTTGGGATGAAAGTTAGAAATCAAACATCATTGTGTGGATCAGCTAAACTGGTTCAGGGGATGCTTCTGATCCATTTCTTCCTCATTTCAGAGAGTTCATTTAATGAATTTCCCTAAACTAGTTGGGGAAAAGAAAAAAGAACTACCTCCTGTTCCCCCCGCGCCCCCCCCCCCCCCCCCCCCCCCGTAAAGTAAATTCACTTTATATCACTGTATGTGTAATAGAAGTTCTGACTCTGAATAGAAGAGAGAAAAATTAAGATTTTTAGATACTTATAATATGACTTTGCAAATAAAGTGGTGAATAATGCTTTATTTCCACTACTAGTTGCATTTTAATTACTACTTTATTCAATTTGTTTGACATGCAACAGAATGTTTCTTATTTTCAAACTCTTATTCCCCGGAAAAGTAAGAAAGTAAATGCAAGTCTAGCAGCCTTCATGGTTAGCCTATTGTCCACCCATTATGACATGGTCATGATAGACATGTGTTTCCAGATCCTTTATGATGATTTTCATCCATATATGTGATTTTTCACTTAGTGAAACATGAATAAATTCAGATTATGAAGGATTTTAAGCTGGTAACTTCCAACGTGCCAGTAACATAATGGCAATTTCTTTGCTTTATTTGTATAACAGACATTTCCATTTAACACAAATGAGACTGTGACTGAAGAGCTTGTCTGTTTGGAAATGTGTTGGATATATAAAGAATTATTTTTCCAGTAAATGAGGGGAAAAGTTGTGAAGGCTGAAAGAGTTATAAAAGGCTGAGTAGTTCACTTTTTTCTTTGCATTTCATGTTATGTGCAACTTTGTGAAATTTAGGGAAGAGACTTCTGAAACCAGTGTCTCCAAGAATGGGCAAACCAACTAAAAAAAAAAATGTCTGGGAAATAAAAATAATGACAGAATTATTTTTAAAAATTCCTAGAGCTATGGCTCACTCTCTTACTTACCCTGTTTCACTGTGATGGTAATATTTAGAGAAGCTCACAGAGAATGTTTGACTAGGTCTGCTATATAAACTGGAAGTACAGAAATTTCCAGAAGCAAACCTAAAAGCATCCTTAAAATGCATACTCTCTGGATAACTTCCAGATGTAAGATGCTATGTTAGTTAACGTGCCTAGTTTGCAAGACATAAAAATTACACTCCATGAAATCGTGAATTTGATTTTGCAATATGTGGAATATATGTTATTTGCCAGTTGCTTCCTACATTTTTTAATGTGGTATTAATTAATATTTTATTTAAATATCTGTATTGTGCTTAGAGCATTTTGAGTAATGTAAATGGTAGCAAACAAGTAAATACAATTTTTTTTTAAAAAAACATCTAATCCGAAGGAATAATGCTGAAATATCATGCTGGAGTACAGCAATTAGTGGACTTTTTGCTTTAAGTTATGTTGCTGGCTAGTGTATTCTGAACTAAGAAATTTTAAATTCTCATACATGGAAGATTTTTCATGGTATTTTAGAGGACATGCTCATCTGGTGAAAATGTTTTTGTTTATCCATTTACAAAATATTCTGTATATAAATAATGTTCTCCCTCATTTTACCAGCATGCTGCAACAAATGCTTATCTACAGGGAAATACTATTTCCTAAAGCAGGGGTCTATGCCTATTGCTTTGTTAGCATCTGTGTGTTCTGGGTTGAAAGCTTGACTGAATGAATATACCTTTGGCTCATATTAAGTAGGGCATGTTGTCTTGGCATAATGCAGTGCTGTATTAGATAGCTCTGGGCAAACTACATGGAATAGGTCAACACTATGCAGAGAATCTGGCTCAGGTGCCAAAAGTCTTGCTTGTTAGAGATTTTCATTTCTTTGTGTGCAGATGTGAGTAAACTGTTTCTGAGTCTGGAGTTATATTGTATGGTACTTAACTGGGAATCTGTTTACTATCCTCCACTGCTTGGTGCATATTGTACTTCTTCAAAGGAAAAGAACTCATACTGTGTGGACAGTGAAATTGTGTGGAGCAATCAGCATGTTGGAGGTATGAGTGCTATTGAGAAGGGCTGTGACAGGGTGACAGAGATGATGGCAACCTCATGAAGTTCAGCAAAGGCAAATACAAAGTCCTGCAGCTGGGATGGTCTAACCCCATGTGACTGTGGAGTTGAGCTTGGCTGGCTAGAAAGCAGCTTTGCAGAGAAGAACATTGCTTGTCCAGATGGACAAGTTTATTGGCATGCCCTTAAGTAATGACATGACTAATCGTGTACTGGTCTATGTTAATAAGTATGTAGTAGTGTCCCTCCGTTCAGTTCTTGCAGCAGTGCATCTGGAGTATTTTGTCTGGTGTTGAGATTCCCAGTATAAGTGAAATAGCGATGTATTGAAGACAGACCAGCAGGACACCAGCAGGATGGTTATGGGAGAGGAGCATGTGGTGCATGAGAGGTGGCTGGCAGAGCAGAGTAACTAGACTGGATGGAGAAGGATAAAGGGGCGTCTTCTTGCAGTACTCCACTGTTTTAAAGGGAGGGAGGGCTGTTGGAACACGGAGCCAGACTCTTCACAGAGGGGCATAGACTCAAATTACAGGAAGGGAAATACTGCTTAGATGTAAGGACAAAATTCATCACTACCACAGTGATGCAGCATTGGAACAGGCTGGTCAGAAAAGCAGTGGAACCTCCACCCTTGAAGATTTCAGACCTTGATATGACCCTGAGCACTGTGATCTAACTGGGAGAGCAGCTCTGCTTTGGTTCAGAGGTGGGAACAGATGATTTTAGGAGGTCCATTCCAACCTAAATTATTCCATTTGGAGACTGCTTCCCAAGGTAAAAAAGATTTTTGTTTGGTATTATATCTGCAGCTGCTGGATGTTCATCTGATGCTTGTTTTGTGCTTTACCCACTGGAGTGGTATGTTTAAGCTGCCCAAGACCTGCTAAGAGTCCAGATACCAAGACCAGGCAGTAAATTAATCTACCTTTTCTCTTGAGTTCTAGTCTTGGAACTGATTTAGGAAATTACCCTTTGCCTATCCAGAAACAAGTGGTAATTTGAGCTTAAAACACATAAATACATATAGACTATGTAAAAGCTGACAGAGCAATCATGTTCCTTTAAGTGGGACAAGAAATATGAATCTGGGTGTGGAAAAATATATTAAAAAATATTCATTTTTTTAACACTCCTGCATATTCTTTGTTTTCATATCAGAGGCTTCCTTAGAGGCTTTCCTTTCCATGTATATATATATGTGTGTGTGTGTGTGTGTATTTATCTGAAATGGAGAATCTTTCCTTTTGCTGCTGTCATATTTTTGGCTGAAGTGTTTCCTTATTTCTTCTGTTCTGTCAACACTTGATTTTTCTTTACTAGTCTTTTTGAATTGTAAAATCTGGCTCTGGCACTTTGGCCTGAAGTGCAGTTTTTTAACTTGTCTAAGGTGATACTGAAAGAATTTAAGGTGCTAACAGTCTTTTACTTGTCAGTAGAGGTTGTGTATTATGTAGTCAGCTGTGTCAGCTGGAAATTTAGTTTATTTCATTGTTTTGTTTCTACCTGTTTCATTTCCCATATATTAGACTCTCCATGGTCGCATGATTGCTAGTACTAGTAAAGGGAATAGGTAGGAACAAGTATATGATCGGGGAGGGATGTGAGGGAAGAACAGATTTCTTTATACAAATGATGTAGACAGCCTCCACCATGGGAAATGCTCAAGAAATTGTTTGATCTAGGATGTGAGTGCTGCTGCTGTTCTCATGAGAGAGTGCTTTATGCAGCTGCTAATTTTTTTTCAGAATCATTCAGGATGGAAGACATGTCTGGAGATCATCTAGCCCATCTCTGTTCAAACCTGGGTCGACTGTATCAGGTTATTCAGGGTCATCTCCACTTGGGTGTTGAGTATCTCCAGGGATGGTAGAAACTTGACAACTACTTTGGGCCATCTGTGTTTGACTGCCCTCACAGTAAAAAAACCAAAACCAAACAAGCAACCAACTGATAAACAAACAAAAACCCCTCCAAAACACACACACACACACCCTTTCTTATGTTTAAATGGCATTTCCTATATTTTAATATATGTCTATTGCCTCCTGTTCTGTAATTTGATACCACTGATACAAGTCTGGCATGATCTTCTTTACTCTCCCATACCGGGTATTTATATACTATGATAAGATCCCCTTGAGTCTTTTCTTTAGTTTGAACAACACCAGCTTTCTTGGTCTCTTCTCATATGACAGATGCTTCAGTCCCTTAATCCAGTCCCAACTCTTCTTTCTGCTGAGCTGCTTTTCAGCCAGTTAACCCCCAGTCTGTACTGGTGCATGAGGCTATTCCTCCCCATGTGCAGGGCTTTGTATTTCCCATTGCTGAACTTCAGTTAGATTCCTGTCAGCATTTTTCTCCAGTCTATCCAGGTCCTTCATGGGTGTCAGGTGCATCAACCAATCCTCCTGATTTTGTGCCGTCTGCAGACTTGCTGAAGGTACATTCTGTCCTATCTTCCATGTTGTTAATGGAAGTTGTTAAACAGTATTGGTCCTGTATTGACCCTGGGGAACCCCACTAGTGACTAGCCTCCAACCAGACTTTGTGATGCTGATCACAACCCTTTGAGCCTGGCAGGTTAGCCAGTTTTCAATCTTTAAATGCCAATCTATTCACAGATGTGAAAGCATTACTTACTATCTTCGTAATGTAAAAGAAGTAAGTCTGCTAATATACATGTTCACAAAGATCATCTGGCAAGTGTCTCACTGGAATCCACTTACTGATATGAACATTATACATGCTTCACATGAAAATATTGGTGGGAATTTCCTCTGCCTTGCAGGTTTGTTGAGGAGTTGGCAATGTGCAATAGGTATGCAATTTATATTTTACATCCTTTTATTATTTTTAAATGATCTCTAACATTAAACACTCAGTGCTGAAATATTTGAGCTGTGAGACAACGGTCATCTAGTCAGAGAGAGTTATGTCATTTCAGAGCATATGAGCTTTCACAAAGGATATATGTGGACAGAGAATTATTGTACACACAGTAAATTTCTAACTTATTCCTGTATATTTAGTAAAAATACTTGGTTTTCTTTGTGAGTGTGCAATAAGCAATGTTAGCTAATAACAGCATCATAACACCTGGGACATGCAGGTAGAGGAAGATAGCTTTTCTTCCTTGAAGGTATACAGGGGTTCTGCAACTGAAGAGCCCAGATTAAAGTTGCTTAATGTGTTTTTCTTCCCTTTGTTGTTCAAAATTGTTATCTTCTGGATCATAGCAGTGATTACTGTGGAAGCTGTGATGTCAGAAACATGGAATTATGCCTTTGTGTAGAGTAGGGGCTAATATAAATCTAAAAAAGAAGATTTTCTTTAAAAAAACATAAAAATAAAAAAATTATGGTACAAATACAACAAAAGGAAATAAAAATGCAAAATCAAAAAGTTGCAATTAAATGTAAGTTTTAATGTCCACAGGGAGACTGGCTATTAAACCGTTAATTTTGGTATACAAAAATTCAAATGTCAGTCTAGATTTATTATCATCGTTATTCATACTTACGTTACTTTGATGTAGATTAAATTATTAAAACTGGAGCAAAGCACTAAGGGTTTAAAATGATGAAACAGTAAATGCTTTAGCTTTATTGAAATTATTAAATGTGAATTAAACAGGTTCATCTTGTAAAATAAATATAACTCCCAAATTAAAATGAAATGAGCTGTTCAGTTAAGTGCTATGAAATAAATAAAGTATATTTACTTCCTTATTGTATATAATTTTTACAGCTTCTAAAAATGGTGAATTTTGAAAAGTAAGGATGATCCTATTGCCAGTCATTCACAGCATGCCTATGCAGGCTACGCTAGGAGAAAGAACATTGGGCCTATGTGGCTTGCCCAGATGCTCTTTGAAGAACACTCTGCAAATGGTGTGTGCACACAGTGTATATCTCCGTGCCCCTATATACAGGTGTGTTTCAGAAAGCATGCAAACGTAGCCCCTTAAAATCTTGCCAGTAATAGTGCTAAAATCTGGCATTGCATTAAGCACAAAGGTCTTGCTGCCTCCCAGCATTACAAGGTTATTCTGATACCATGTAAAAGCATGAGTGAATGGCCAAGCTTGTTTGCCTGGTTTCTTTATTTCAAAAGTGTATATCAAGGCATAAACTCTGTCTAGTATTAGCGTATATGTACAGATTTCACTGTTCTAACTCATTCTGGGTCCCAGGTTAGGTATTTTATTAGGCATAATGTGAAAAGAGAAACCCTTACTGGTCAGGTCTATGGATCTTTGTCTCATCTGTGAAACCTTATTGTCTTCTAGGCCACTGCAAAATGTATTTGCTGTTATAGGCTTGCCCACCATAGTTCAAGAGGCACAGTTCTGTTCTATTCTGTTCCTAGGGATTTCCCTTTGCCTGCAATTGATTGCTTTAAACTCTGCCCCAAGGGAGATATTTACCAGACTCCCTCAACTCCTAGTGTTGCAGTCTGCCTCACCACACAGCTAAAATAAAATAACTGAGACTGGGTAACTGCCTGTATAAAACCTCTGGATTACTTAGTCATATCACTTCCCTGAGACCCTCCTTAAAAGGAGGTCAGTGGCTCTCTAGAGTCATCTTTGTCTTGAAAATGGTCCTCTACATTTTCCTCTCATCTTACCAGTTATTTTTTGAAAACAGCTTTGACAAGCTTAAATGAATCAAATGTTGATTTGGTTTATAAGATGTATGAATTGGAAATACATGCTAAGAATCAAGTATGGATCCACAGTGTTCATTTTGGTCTCTATTCCTGATATCATGAAAGGAGCTTGAAACTTCTCTTATTCTTTAATGACAGGTCCTCTTCTGTTAGTTTATTGATAATAGTTAGGCTAAGTTTACACCAGGATAATGTGCATTTTATATTTTTCTGCTTCTCTGGGGAGATTTTCTTTTGTATACTTTTCCCTGTAATTATTTAGGAAAATGGGAGTATGAGTTTAGCAGATTTCATTTTGTAAAGTAGTATCAAGTAAGTCCAGTGATAGTGAGTCTTCAGTTACTGTACTGAATTTTCCTTCATAGCTTTGCAAATGATTTTATGTCAGTTTACATCAGTGATTTGAAAGTCATTACATTAGGAATCGTCATAGGTCTATATTTGGCTGGATTTATCATGAGTATTTTATCCTTTATTCTATATTTTGTACATGTCTTTTCCAGCACAAAATATATGGTAGATACTGAGTGAGACAGAGAGAAAATGAAGTACTGAACTACACCAAAGTCTTTGTCACAGAGAAAAAAATTGAATCTTCATGAAAATATCATTATGTTTCTAGACATAATCCTAGAATAAATTACTTTAACAAATAAAATGTACATTTAAAATTAATTGAACATACCATATGGAGGTAGTTTTGTCCACATTTTTCAGTGACTACAAGCAGTACCTTTGATATAAAAGTCAGTGTTCTGTAAGAACTAATTATTTCTTCTCTTTGCTTGTTGGACTGATTTTAAAACAGTTCAGTTCTTTGATTATTCCATTGTGTGCATCCTGAAGTTTTTACTAGGATTTTTGTTAAGCTAATCAGTCTTTTCTTACGGAAAACTCTTTTTGTACTAAATTATAGTCTTATTCTAAATCGTGGTGTTTTCCCTCTTCTGATATTCTGTATTTCACTCCTGGAAAAAAATATTAATCTGTTCAGTTGGACTCAGTGTGTTTAAAACACCTTTGAAACCACTTTCAGTATTAAAATCAATTAACTGTTAACATAGTGTATTCTCAGAATTAAATGTTATAATGCAATAGATCAAAATTACCTTGATTCCTTTGTAGGTTTCGTTCTTCCATTTTTCATGTATTAGTGTAATTGATAAAGAAAAGATCTGGATCTGCCATCTTAATTTTTGTGCAGGAATTAAAGGTTACTTGTTTATACTAATGTTTATATCCTTAGAAGATTTCTGAATCCAGCAACTATTAGGTTCCCTCTAACTACAAACCCATTTATAATGTCTGTTGCTAGACTTCTGTATTTTTGTAAGTCTATGCAAAGTGAGAAAAACCAACGTAAAAGTAAGAATTATTCAAATATTTACAAAATTATTTGCTCCTTAAAAAGCAGTTCTAAGTGCAAAATTTATTAAAGGAGAATCAATCATACAAAAAGAAGTCAGAGAGAATGTGCTATTTTATCATTCAGATTGTGACGTCTTACATTTTTGATACGAAATCTAAGTCTGGAAAAAGCTGTATTGTTAATTGCAAAAAAGGGACTGCAGGTGTTAACAGAAAAATTTTACATGTATAATTTACACTTAATCTAAACCTCTGTACTAAATTTGCTTGAAATAATAACATCCTTGCTGGAAAAACATTTTTTTCCTTTAACATAGTTTAAGGGTTTTAGCTAAGTTTGTGTGCTTGTTCTGTGCTGACGTGCTCCCTTCCTGCATGTGTTTCCTTCCATTTAAACACAAGAAATAACATTAGTCTTAAAATACATTTCTGCTGTGGTCGTGAATGTTGGTAGCCGGATAGCAGAGACAGAGGCTCCTAGTCCCTCACTGTAGTAAAGGGTATACTGCGAATTCACTCCTTACTAGAGAAAAATCAAGAAAGCAGAGAGGTTTTATGAATTCCTAGCTACAGGAATAATTCCTATTGGAGTGTTCACTTACCAGACATCAAATAATTCAACCATAAAACATTAAGCTATAGGAAACAGAATATCATTCAATCTGTTACTTATGGAACAATTTGTCTTTGTAATATATTGAAATAATTTGTTCATGATACTAAAATATGAAATTGAAGAATATAAATTAGAAGTGAAAGGGAAAACCAAAGAGAAGGAAAATTATTCAAAATCATGCACAAATGGAACGTATATGTAAGAATTATGTTTGCTTTCAAAAAGTTTTATTTGTTTTTGAATTATTACTTATTCATAGCTTTCAGTATAAAAATACTTTAATGAAAATGAATCTCAGGTTATGGGCCTGTTCTCCAAGAGCAGGAAGTCATAAATATTGCATTCCAAGTTCTGTGTATTTAAATATTCTCAATTTTTCCTTTTGATAAGAAATTATGTTTTGCTCCGTTTTCAGTAGCATTGCATCTACTGAACATTCTGAACACTTACTGTTGCACTGTAGTTTGGAGTACTTCGTAAGCATAACATTTTGAGGTGAATCTGCTGATCATTCCTAGTGTCATCACTTTGGTTCAGAGAACAGTATATTTTCAGAGTGCTTGAATACTTTGCATACTTTTGGAAACAAAACAAAACAAAATAAAAAACCCCCACAATAAGCCCCCCCAAATTAACTGCGAGCATCTTTTAGCTAACAATGGACAACCTGTTCACAGGCCTGGGTTAGAATTAAACTGTGGTAAGTCTTAAAAGGTAGGTCCTTCTTTGTGGCACTTCAGCAATTTCTTTTCATAGTAGTAGTGTCTCTGAAACATTTCTGCTTCCATAAGTAAGCATCTGGATGGGTCTGCCATTTTATCTGTCATTAAGGAGTTGTAAAAAAAAAAAAATAAGTAGAGCTTTTTTTCTGAGGCTGTAAAAATAGTGGAAGTGAATATTGATTCACCATCCAATAGAAGACAGAGGAAGGTTGCTGGACATTTTTTGCAGCAGTGGATTGAAACTAGAGGGAGCAATAAGTAGACAAGAGGGATTAGTGCTTCTGCACCTTGAAAAACTGTTACAGGTTTTCTCTGTGACTATCTGGACAGGTTCTGCTTTTAACAAGAGTGGCTTTTTAGTCATAACTGTAGGAGTCTGCTCGGTAAAAGTCATATAAACTCATCCCAGCTAAATTACTTTGGAAGTTCCTTGAGTCAAGGATACTCTGGGAAGCTACACCTTCTGATACACAGAGCCATGACTGCGTAGAGAAGGTGTTGATGGCTGGTTTGCTGGAGCTGGAGGTGTAGTATAAGTGGGTCAAGGACAGCCTGGATGTAGGTTGTGAGAAATTAGGGATGAGAAAGAGATAGTGAAATATCAGTACTAGAGCTGAAGGAGGATCTACTTCTTCAGGTTCAGATCCTCAGATGTGCTGCATGGGTCAGGGGCAAATACTGTTTTCTCTGCTGAGTCCCAGCCCAAAACTGCATTTTAGTGGATTGGAGCCACACATGCAACTCCATGGCTGCAACGAACTGCAGTGGAAGATGAGGAGCTTTTAAATTCAGCCCAGTGCTGTGTCTCCTGTCTCCCAGCTGGTGACTAAGAAAATATGGGTTACTGAGTTATCAATAGCTAAATGGCAGAGAAATGTTCCTGCACTGTTAACACTAGGCTGGAGTATTGACTGTGGTTCAGAAGGCAGACTTGCATGTAAAACTGTCAGAACTGTCACTGCAGATGCTAACTGGAAATCCTTCATTCAAATATTGACTGAGTCCTTTCCTATTTACTTGATAAAGACTAATTAGATCACAGCATGCAATGATACAGCTGTAGTGTGCTCTGTTCTTTGTACATTGTTTAATCCTCAGCCAAGTAACAAATTAAGAATAAAAAGGAATAAAATCGTTACATTGGGGAAGATACTTTACCAGATGAATGAAAATAAACCATTTACCTGTTTCTTTCATATGAGGAAGCTTTTCTCTACCTTTTCCAAATTTTGAGATTTTAGTGGCCTGTAGAGTTAAGTAAACAAAATGTAGGTAACGACTGTGATGCTAATCTTGTAAGAACAGCCTTGTTGAGTTGTCCCCAAAGCGGTATGAAAGCGATCAGTTGATGATAAAACATTTTGAAATAATGAGGCTTTTGAGTGTAATCATGTAATCAGGAATTCTAAGAGTTGCTGGCTGTTAAAGTGCCAGTAATGTATTATAGAATGAACTTATCCAAGAGGACAAATAAAGCTGAAGATTCATAATGGGATTGTTATTGTCGTCTATTGTCTAGTATTTATGAAGATAATTCAACGCTTACTTAAGCTCTTCAAAGTGCGTTTGTACTTCTAAAATAGCTGCAACGTCAACAATTTGTTTAAAAATCTTGAATTTTTATTGTGGAAATATCAAGGCAGTGTTATTTACTTAATATGTGTATCTAGCACATTTTAGGCTGTGAAAGCATTGTTTTTTATCTCTCTGGTATTACAGAAATCACCACAATTTTCAGATCATAAGTTGTTATGTTGAGTCTTACAAGTTGTTGTCTTGAGTTTTAGAACGTATTTCTTGATAGACTATTGGAATCTGCTTCAACTGCTTTCACTGTTAATTAGCTTGAAGGACAAAAAATGGTGGCTGACTGTCCCTTTTATGTGAAACCAAGCAGTGCTGAGAAAGGATTGTCTTTGACCATTGGTGTTGACAGAAATTTAATGGAGCAGAGCTTCACGAACACTGCTCTGTAGATCTTCAGCTGCCATCTTCTTCCTTTTGCATCATATGTAGTAGCACTGAGAAGAGTTTTAAGGTTATTTCAAGGCATGAGGGAGCAAACAGGTAAAGGAGTAAAGACACTTCACAAAACCTTGCAGAAAGAACTAAACACACGTTTCTTTTATGATTTTGAAAATCATAATATCAAAGAAAAATTGAAGTTGGAAAGGACCCTGTAAGGTCATCTATTCCAGCCTCTGACACAAAGCCTTCACAGTTAGACTGACTTGCACAAGACTCTGAAATCTTGTGCAAGTTCTGAAAATCTGTCAGGTTCTGAAAATCTGTCCTTTTTCTGGTGCAGCTGAATATACAGTTAACCTTCATTGCTCTTGATAAAAAATATTTTCTATCCACCTTGAAATCCACTGCTGGCGTGATAGTCTCTGGTTTCAGAGATTGACATGCATGCCATGGATCATATAGGTGTTAATAACTCTTAAGAGTCTTCTAAGAAAGATGTCATTGTGGAGAGGAGTGAAGAAGTGTTTAGGAAATAAGAACATGTGTACTCCAATTAGCCAGAGAGGTGTTAACAAATGCACAAGGGTTTGTGGGTGTAGGGGGACACTCTTTATGGGGAAACATTGCCAAAATTATGGTGGTTTTGTTAATGTGAGTGGAATAGCATGACAGGGATAATTTTTACAGTGAAATAAAGTATTTTTAAAAATTTTTGCAATATTATCCCATTCTTTAGAGACCAGTGACTGTTAAGATGGCTATTAAACTACAGTATCATTTTAAAATTAAATTACAGGAGAACATCTAAATATACAAGATAAATTTGGATCAATGAAAATAATACAGATAAAATCAAATACGATGACAGGGTCAATGTAAATTACAGCGATGTTTTAGATACAATGTATCAGATATGTATTTTAAACAAATCATTAGTCATATGCAGATGGATACTTCTCATTTGAAGCTTGTATCATGCGAATACTCTATATTCACTGCATCTTCATTTTATATTGAGCACGTCACTGTTTCCTGGTTTGCTGCTGCTTAATGAAACACTTTTGGAGCCATTAGCATGGCAGTGACTTGGCATAATTACACGTGGTCGATTTTTAGGTATTAAAAATTGATTTCCAGAATGTACTGTACAATGTCATGTAAGTTTTCAGCATGCATTATGTGTGTTTCTGAATCTATAGCACTTTTCTTTTCCATGTGTTCTGCAGAAATAAGAGGGGTGGCAAATCTGAATTTATTTGCTGGAAGTTATCTGCTAATCCTGTTTAAATCTGTGATAACAGGAATAAAAAACAGAGTAAGATCATAAATTTAAATATTTCTCATACCAGAAAAAGTTAATACTCACACTCTCAGCACACCAATGATTTGGTTTCCCTTATTCTTTCCCCCCTGACATAAATCACTAATCATTTCCTTAGTGGCTGTTATGTGGTTTGTATTTTGTTTTCCTTTTCTTTATTTTTATTTGGGGTCCTCTTTCTTCCAGTTACATACTCTACAGTGACTGTATGATTGATAGGTATGTCTTGTTATACTTCTCTCAGGCTGGACTTGAGTTTATCATCCCTGGATGACAAATGCCACAGCTGCTTTTGGGAAAATGGTAAAATGTCTTATCTGACATTATTTGAAAGACAAAGAAATGGAAAAGAGCTTGTTGATATCAAAAGAAGGCTGCTGCTTGTACTAATTCAGAGTAGATCTTTTGTGCTTAGGGTTTTTTTTCCAAAGCTGCTGTTCAGTGTTGCTTCTGCTGCATTTGGTGAAGCCACAACCAGCACTGCTGTTGATCTGCTTGAGTGTAGGAAGGCTCTGCAGAGGGACCTGGACAGGCTGGGTTGCTGGGGCCAAGGACAATTGTATGAAGTTCAAGATGGAGAAGTGCCAGGTCCTGCACTTGGGTCACAACAACCGCATGGAACACTACAGGCTTGGGGAAGAGTGGCTGGGAAGCTGCCCACTGGAAAAGGACCTGGGGATGCTGGCTGACAGCCAGCTGAACATGAGCCCAGGTGGCCAAGGTGGCTGATAGCATCCCGGCTTGTATCAGAAACAGTGTGGCCAGCAGGAGCAGGGAAGTAATTGTCCCCCTGTACTTGGCACTGGTGAGGCTGCACCTCAAATGCTGTGTTCAGTTTTGGGCTCCTCAGTTCAGGAGGGATGTAGAGGTGCTGGAGCATGTCCAGAGAAGGGCAATGAGGCTGGTGAAGGGTCTAGAGAAAAGGTCTTGTGAAGAGTGGATGAGGGAACTGGGGCTGTTTACCCTGGAGAGGAGGAGGCTCGGGGGGACCTTACTGCTCCCTACAACTACCTGAAAGGAGGTTGTAGACAGGTGAGGGCAGGTCTCTTCACCCAGGTAAACAAGCAACAGGACAAGAGGAAATGATCTCTACTTGCAGTAGGGGATGTTTAGACTGGATATGAGGAAAAACTCTTCACTGAAAAGGGTGGTCAAGCACTGGAAGAGGCTGCCCAGGGAGGTGGTGGCACCACCATCCTTGTAGATATTTAAAAAATGTGTAGATGTGGTGCTTAGGGACATGGTTTAGTGGTGGACTTGGCAGTCCTGGGTTAACAGTTGGACTTGATGATCTCAAAGGTCTTTTCTAGCCTAAATGATTCTAGAAGTCTGCATCTATTTGTTGAAGCAAACTTGCATTTAAGCAAGTACTTTAAATCTCACATGAAGGTCTCACTAAGAATCATCACGTTACTTATAAATACTACTTAGTATACAGGATATGCTTCCATGAGAAAGGACTTGAGGGAGAAATTGGGGTAGAAAAAGTGATGCATTGGAGTGTGACTAGGGGCAGTTTCAGCAATTCTGAAGATCTTTAAGACTGAAGGTGTTTTGCTTACTGGCTCTAAGAGTATGTCTTAAGGGATCCACTTTTTCCCTACTGACAATCATGGGTGCTTTATCCCATAACTGATTATACTGTGGTCTTTCTTTGGTGTATTTAATATTGCATGAATTTGGTAGAATTTTTTCTTTACCCATTGCTGAGTAAAAATAGCAGAAGAAATCACAAGCTAAATTAAACCTATAAACTTCAGGATGGTCAGCTGATATAGTTATGTGAGATCTGCAGCTGTACTGAGATCTCTGTATGAATTTTGGTCATATCAATTTTAAATTGTTTTTTTTTTTTTGTTTCATATGTAGAATGTCAATTTTCTACAGGCAGCTGATACTAAGCAAAGGAAATTACAAACTTAATGGACAGATGAATTTAGGAAAAAGAGTATAATGTGTGGGTCCCAAAGCAAGAAAATGACTGTTTACTTTGTTGAAGGTATTAATAGGGTTTTTAAAAGACAAATCACAAGGATAAAAAAAAATTGTAAAAAACTGACCCCACCAAATAAACAATATAATGCAGTATACAACTCCTTCAGTTGTAGTATGTGGTTCTCAACTTACAGTGTGGATAAAAGTTAAGTTGAACAAAACTCTCTATTTGTTTTAAGATTATTTTAATTTCTCATTTGGTTTTATTATTTTTTTTAATATCTGAAATCAAATGAAGTATAAACCATCGTTTTTCTTTGGATGGGGAGGGGGAAAAGAGAAAACCTTTGGACAGTGCTTCAAGCAATTTGTTTTTTCCCTGAAGCAATATTTTATTTTTATGATAAACATACTTATACCTGTAAATGATAACATCGTTTCATTTTCCAAATATAATACTAATGATATTGTATTAGCAATACACTGTTATAATAGCATTTCTGTTTACAGCAAAATTCTCTCAGTTGTTTAGAAATTCCCCTGATTTAAAAATTGGCAGTGTGCTATGCATAATGATATATGAACTATTTTCTGGTGGTCGGAGGCAATGGATTTGCAGTGATTAATCACAGTAACGTTTCTTTGGTTAACCTGTAAGGTGTGCTTAATCTCTGGCTGAACCAAAATCTTTCCCAGAGGCAGATACCTTTGAAAAATGACACTCTGCAAGAAGAAGCTGACCTGAGTTTCAGTTTTGGGAGGCATGGAGGGTGAGTTAAGGATGTACAAGAGATCCAGACTGGAAGAAAATACACCTTGTCCTAAGGCAACTGCTGTTACATACAGTTGTTACTGTGACCCCTTGCAAAGTACTGTTGAACTCTGCTGCTGCTGCTACTAATGATAGTTGGGCACACTTGTTGGCAACAGTTTCCCTCTAAGGGTGTGTGCCTAGCTAAAGTCACAGCAATTTCAAGTTTTGAGTGTGCAGGGCTATAATCAGAATGGATATGACAAATCCCTTTGAATAAAACCTTTGAGTTTCTAAAATCTGGATAAGAGTTATTCTGAATTGAGTACCACTAAAAATAATGCTGGGCCACCGCCTATGAAAAACCTCATTGATGAGGGGCTACTAATTATGCTGTCTTCAAAGTTTTCAGTTAGCAGCAGTGGTATTTGTAAGAAAATCATATGGAATGTTAAGATCGTTCTTCATTTACGAAGGTAGTTGTAACTTGTGAAAATGTAAACTTGAAATGTAGTCAACAACAGAGACCCAAATAAGGGACAAAAGTTGTGTTCAGATGATGTGAAGTGATGTGAGATTTGTTTCTTTATTAATTCTGTTAGCTGACTCCATACTTCTGTATTTCTTTCAAAAGTAGTTCTTATCAAATATAATTCATATGAAAGGAAATTAAACCCCCCTGCATTTGTCTGAAATGTAGGTTTCTTTGGAACTGAAATGAAGTGTAGTAGTACTTAGGAGGTATTCTTGGCTTGTTTAGCTTTTTTTATATGGTTGGTTTATAATGATCATAACAGTGTTATCATTAAGTGTATTAAAAAGAAACTGTGAAGCCTAAAGATTAGATTTCATCTGTAACAGCTTTTGTGTTATACTGAAGTTGGAAATGTTTCTCCTTAAGGCTTTGAACATGTCAGTGAAAACAATTTATACTTTAAATTAAAAGGAACAGAGAAGGCGAGAATTAAGAAGTCCAATAAAGGAAACGAAGATCCTTAATTTCACAGAGCTGAAGCCAAAGAATAGATATTAATGGGCAGGCTTGTGGGGGTCAATTAATTTGATTCAATCAACTTAAAATGATTAATGAGATAGCGTTAAAGACTGTTGAAGAGACTTAAAAAAAAACAGCGTCAGAATGGGACAGATCATAAAATACCAGCATAGCATGAATGTGTAGTACCTGTTTTCTTCAGAGGGTTACCCATCAGTAAATATAATTTAAATATCTTCTCAAATATTGCTACAGTAATAGGGCAGTCATTTTTAAGAACATAAAAATGTATGCTAATGTATTAATGATGGGCGTTAAACAAGAGGAAATTGTTCTAATTTACTGTGTCTGGCATTAAAATAGTGGCTTTTACGTGCAATTAATGTTACTGCAGTATTTATGGCCCACCTCATATTCAGCAGCAGGAACTCAGCAACAATGTTAGTTTCTTGTATACGGTAAAGATCAATATTTAAATGCTGTACTTTGTGATTTCGTTTAATTTTTAATAGGTAGAAAATGGAAAAGATTTCCACAACTTATCCTGGCTTTAGTAGGACATTAAAAGAGTTCAAATGATATTCCCAGAGTGACACTGTAGAAATTTAGCTTAGATGTGCATGGTACAAATTGAAGTGCAAATTGCTAGAATTAGACAGAAAATATTGCTATTGGTTTATTGCCAATACTTAGGATTGAGAATAATTGTGGAATAACCTGCTAAAACTCTAAAGCTCAGATTTCCACCTGATCTCCTTTTCCTCGGGTATTTTTCTTTCAGTCTTTTCTTCTCCAAAAATGCTCTCATTTCCCTTCTGACAGGATCGGGAAGAAGCCAGATCAAAAGCTGCCTTTTGTAGTGTTCAGATACTGAGAACTCCTCAATTTGAACAATTTGGCCAGTAATGAATTATTGACATTACTGAAATCAAAGACAAAACCACAGGTTCTTTCACTGGTAGCTGTTAGCACAAAGTCCTTTATACTGAAATATGTGGTCTGTGTTACTCTTTTCATAACAGTTGTGGCAAACAAAAAATGCTCTGATTATGGTTATAATTCACATGGCATAAGCATTTGTACTTCCATAGGATGTTCTTGAAGTTTATCCTGATATCAAAGATTTTTTTTGAAGTTTGGTGAATGGTTACTCTCAATAAGAGTATGACAGGTCTTTTCCACCAACTTTGACATATTTCAGACACCTTGGGCATTAAGAAATTTTAAAGGACATACCAGTTTGAAAGATTTAACCTTGCAATAGCTGTCATATTTGAATTAAACAGAAAATGAACACCGAAGAGCCTATGTTGTATGATACTTCCTACCAAATTTTTAGTGCACTTCTCAATATATAGTATATTCTGTGCAAGTGATGTCTGGAGACCTAAACAGTAAAAACAGTGTTGATCAATTGTTGTTTATTGATGCTTTATAAATATGTTACAAAGCTACAAAAAATAAGGGTGAGGGAATAGGAAGTAACATCTGTTTTTCAAGTCCTTGAGACATTTTCTCATGTCATTATGTCTATATTGGAAGGAATAAACTTATTCTTGATATGCATCCTGAACTGCAGAATAATTCCCGTATTTCTAAAGTATAACCCTGTTATTTAGTCTTCTAAAAGTGGACTTACTGTATTGCATGTTGTATATTGTGAATGTAAGCTATGCCAGTATGTTTTGAGATGCAAATACATTTATTCCAGAAAACAGTACTTGTGTTTTCCTAGTTTAAGCCATTGTCACCTACTGCTGCAGTGAGAGGGAAGATGTGTGTAGTGTGGCCACAGCCTGGCTCTCCAGGTGTGCATAATGACCCCCAGCTTAGTGGCCTGACAGGCAGGAGAAGTAAACACTTCTGCTATGTTTATTTATTTTATAGTGGAAAAGCCCATAGACCTTTGTTACTATAGTCATTATTTTCTAGGTTTTTGCAAACAAAGTGTATAAAACAAGTGAGAAAAAATAATATTTTCTGTATTTTCAGCAAAAATTATTGTAGAATTCAACTGTACCATTAGAGTGGCAAGTACTGATCCTGCTCTTACTTCCTTCACTGATCTGCAGCCAGAGACACCATCTAACGCTTTTCCTACATTTTACAAGTATTGGTTAGTACATTGAATGTTAGCTATTTAATTGCACTATGTTTTATTTATGATACAATTCTAACAAAAGACTGCAATTTATTTTTTTACTCAAATTAAAAGTAATGGGGCAAAACAGCTATTAAAAGGCATTATCCAGCTCCAGTGGCTTAAAAAATTAGTTTCTCTCCAACATATTACAAGGTAATTGTGAAATATAGGTATGCAGGTTCCTGTATTAGTAATGGACATATGCATATGCTTACTTTTAATTTGCTTTCTCTATTTCAGTACATTCTTTACAAAGGAGAAAATTCAAAACATGCATTATTAACAACTTGTCAATCAGTGTTATTACAGCATTTTTTAGTTAAGCTAAGCAGGATATGTTCATGCCAAAAGACTGTAGAAAGCTTATCTGGATGCAATTTTAAATGATTATGGTTTTCTTTTAGGTTTCCATCTCACTATTGCTTAATCAAACATTTCCAGACAACAGAATTTCTGGCACCTGTATTAGAGCCATCATTTTCAAAATTAATTGGGTTAACTTCTCTCTATTTTGTCCTAAAATCAGACATTTTAAAATGAATTTTCCAAATGTGATAGAAGGGAACTGAGAACAATTTGTTAACTTGGAGCATAAACTTCACAAGCATTCCTTATACATTTTCAAAAAATCCAGTGCTGCTGTTCTAACTTTCATTCAGAATCTTTCAAATTTCAATGATTTCTGAAAATATTTGACCGCTATTGAGTTTTAAAATATGGATCTGGAATCTTGGTAGACATGTATAAGAGATTGTATTCAGCAAATGAAACTATTTGACCAACACTTGAATAGGAATGAGTATTTTTGGATAAATAAGCCAGGTATTTTTGAATGTGCTATCTCAATTTATAGACCATGCAATCTGAAGATAGAAAAATGGGAGGACACATCAAAGAATCAGATGGAATATAAAAGTAAAGTGATTGGCATCTACCTGTTAGTAAAACATAATTATGTAATTTTACCATTATTTTACAATTAAAAAATACTAGACTTTTAAATAAAATAATTATTTTCCTTCATTACATTTTTTTTTTACTTCTTAACAAGTATTTCCATTGTTAGAAAACACTTGGCAACAGTTTTTAATCTGCATTCAAAAGTTAATTAGTGTAGGTATTGTAAGTATAATAAGCATTGCTGGAGGTTAGTCTATTCTGAACTGTTGTGAAAGATCCTAGAAAACTTCATTTGTTTAGTAACCTGAAAATTGCAAGATACGTCACTACATTAAGATATTTCTTATGACAAATTGCTCTATGCAACATTGACAGCATTGTTGATCAGCAGATTCGATCTCATAATTCAGATACACCTGGATAATTTTTCATAAAATGCTGCTCACATTTCATGAAAGAAGATGTTAAATAATCAGGTCAAGGGAATAAAAACAATAAAACTGATAGAAATAAAAATTCTAATGCTTTTCCAGGTTTCCAAAATTACTGAATAGATATGAGATCAATTCTCAAACTTGTCTTGCAATCAACTTGTTTACAGGAAGGCCAGCTAATTTCTAAATGGAATGCTGTTCAAAGGATTGTACTAGTAAAGGGCAACATAAACAATATTCTATACATTCTGATTGCTTGCTTTAATTTGTACTGCTTCAGAATAAAAGCTCTCAGAATATTTTGACGCATTTTATGCAAAATGAAGCTTCATAATCAGCTGAAATAACATCAGACTAGTAACAGTGAAATTAAGCGCCCCACTCTTGCAATTTCCTAAAATTTAGGAGGAAATACATACAAAATAATAAAATATCTGAAAAACTGGTGTGAAATGTACCATTTCAAAGGAACATCCTTCTAGTAATTTCATGTGTGCTAATATATACTGTCAGCTCTAAAAAACAAACAAAAAAACCCCCAAAAAATCCTAGGGGGAAAAACACCCAACCACCCCTGCGTCTTGTAAGCAGCACTATTTTTAGTTCCTGGGAACTACATGTAGAGGCTGAACTACTTCTGTTGCTTCTGATGCCTTTTTAAGTGAAAGCAAGTTTCTAAAATGATAGTCAACATTTAAAATTTGATCCAGATTTCTAATCAATAGCATCTGGTATCTGGTGAGTGAAGAAAATAGCTCTTACTGACTTGAGTGATCTTTGGAGTGGATCCTCAGGTTGTAAATTATGTGGGGTTTTTTCCCTCCTCTTTTTTTCCCTTACTGTAGGTAGATGCTGGGCACACCTTAAAAGGAAATAGTAAGTATATTTTTGCTTATTTTCATACTTTTATTATTACTTTGTGGGGTCTCTGACAATGAGACAAACTAGTTTAGCTAGAGTGAGTGAACTCCATATGCCAGCTTCATGAGCTGGACAGCTGCATTCTTTTCCTTTGTAGCCTATGTTTGTATACTTATGGATGTAGCTGTACACAGTATTATTAACTGCAGAAGATTTAACAATACATGTAAAAACCTCTTTTATGTTCAGTCCTTTGTTATCTTAATGGAGATCCTTTAGACAGTTTACTGTAATCCGTTACACTAAAAGTGTAGTCTTTTAAAACACCATCTGATAGTGAACGTGCCAAACCAGTTATGTGAACCAGAGGTCATTTTCTGGGTTGTGGTGTAGTTCCTCCTTTAGTGGAAATTTACCTTCTAGGGGACCAGGCGTACGTTGATGCTATGGTGTGAGGTAGAGCTAAATATGCAAAACTTCTAATCATATGAGTGATATGGTTGGATAACTTAAAGGCAGAAAACCAGATGTTTGAATCCATCCCTAGAGGTGTTTTCCCAAAGGTTTGTATTTGTTTTAAGGGATTTTAGAAGAAATGAATCTCTTATTTACAGCAATATTAAAACAGTGCGTTACACTACCTTGGTCTCCAGTATTCCCTCCCTCTCAGAAGATAACCTTTGTTAGTTCATCCTAGTTTTCATTAATACAGTAATTAATTAATTTATACTTGTTTATTTTCTTAAGTCCATGTACATTTGAGCTGTGATGAAACGTTGTTGATGTTTCACAGTGAAATAAATCTTTCCTGCATGTATTGGTCTACTTTTATTCTGGCACCAAGTGTGTGAGATTTCGATTATGCAGCTCAGAAAACTGGCTAGGAATGGTTCTGCTTCCTTCCACTTTGCAGTGTTGGCTTACACCATCATCCACCTTACTGCTTTTCAAGCAACAGTATCATCCTAAAACATGAACTGAATTAAGACATTTCAAGGGTAACACAAGCTGAAAATCACGTCCGTCTTCTGCCTTTTATGCACAGACTTTGTTTCCTGTTCTTTCTGATATTACTTCACCATACCAGACCACTTGCAATCTTTTTCATTCCAAGACTACCCTACAGTTTCTGAAAATTAGGAGGGTTCCTACTTAAGAATTACATTAGACCTTCCTGTTCTTTGATAGCTATTTTTATATATGATGAAGATATCTTTTTCCATACTCTTGTAAGAAATTCTGATACATTATTGCAAAATAATTTTGATAGGATGTTATCTGTTACTGCTGTATTACATTGCAGTTTCCCTTTATTTTAATATACAGTGGAACCAGTTATCTTCTGCTAAGTAAGGAATTAACACCCCTTGTAAAACTTTAATTATTAATGTACTTGTATTAACTCTGTACTATGTTAAAATATTTCTCTGTATAGCTTTGAAACAATGACCCACTCCATATGTTCTTTTGGGAAACTGTTTTGCTTACTCTCTTCCTCAGTGCTTGAACTACTACAACATTGATGGTGATCTTCACTTGGCTCATTACCTCTGTGTGTTTTGTCAGTGCATGCAGTTTGTATCCATCACTTCTGGGATACTATCAAGCTTATGATAATTCCTAATCCTGTGTTCCAAAGTTCATGGGAAAATCAAAGCTTGAATGCCGATAATTTGTTAATTCTTTCTTATTTTAGACTCGGGGAAAGACCATCTGCAGTGTATGAGTAGTTGCCTTTCAAATGGAAAATTTAGGTGATATGGGTGTTGTAAGCTTTAGTATTGGAAATGTTTTGTCCTGATGCTTTTAGTGATGCACTGTCATCTGCATTCATTCCTATAAGTGGTGCAATTGAAGCTATTCATGGTGGGAGTTGTTTCAAATTATGATTAAAGCTGGAGGCTTGTGACCCTGCATAATCTGTTTTTATAATTGTATTTCCAAGTCCTTGGTTTTAATCATCTGTTATTCAACATCTCAATTTAAAGCTGTACTGCATTCAGTTACTCAAAACCAAGTTCTTTACTTGTTTTTATTCCCTTAAGGAGGCATGCATGTAAGTATTACTGAATTTATATGAGACAATAATTCTCTTATGTCTGTGTTTGTGGCAGACAAATCCTTATACTTTTTCCATGTTTTTGTGAGTACAGGATTGGTCTATAGGGATCTCTGCAGTGCATTTGACATTTTGAAAGAAGCTCTCCATGTCAACATTTCATTTTTCTCCAGGCTTCTGGGATTTGAAGATCTGCAGACATTTCTTAGGTGGGTTATAACATACTCCTGTGTTGAAATCCTTTTCCACTGACATGTGGATAGACTGGTGGTTTGGAACTCTATGTTAGTGTTTACTTTGTGATTTTTCTGACTTAGGTGCAGAAGCACATATGAGTCCATGCTAAATTTTAAGCACTGAAATAATGTAAGCATGTACTTATCTGACTTTATCAGATTATGTCTGGAAATTTTTGCACATGAGGTTAACGAAGGATCATCTTTTCACATGGGTTTCAACTAACCTTGCATTTGGGCCTTGTTGGGCTGTGCAATCTGTTGGCCAGTGGTGGGAGAAAAAGAAGACAAAGCTAGAAGAAACCCAAACCAAACCCATGTGTCTTCCCAGCTGTAGTATGTATAATAAGTTCCTTTTTCTCTTCTATTTGGCTTCTAAGTCATTGCATGAGTTCTCTGAAGCTGCTGGAAGAAAAGCTTGAATCCTTAGGGGTTTGCAATTGGAAACTCAGGAGGCACACCTGTGTTCTTGGTTTTTTTCATTTCAATATAGCAATATTTTTTGTAACAAATGGTGACTCCCTAGTATGCTTGTTTATGTGTATACATAAAAAATCCTGCATAATTTTAGCCTTGTGTTCCATATGCTTCTAAGAGATTGGATGGCACATTTTTTTGAGAAATAGTCTTTGGTTGAAATCGTATATAATTCAGACATAGTGTGGACCACCAAGATTTGGTGGCACATGGAATAATTTCTTGGGGGTGGTGGGGGCTTGCCTTTTTTTTGCTTTTTTTTTTTTGTGGTTTGTTTGTGTTTTGTGGGTTGGCTTGGTTTTTGTATTATTTTTTTTTTTTCACTATGTTGCTGTATGTTTTCCATTGGTAACATGATGCCCAGGGGATATCTGTGTAACATGGAGATTGTTTACAGGACTGCACTGAATTGCATCTATGTTCTAGTATTACTTGTCTTTCTAACAGTGAAAAGAAATAATCTGTTAGAGCTATTAAGAGAATCAAGAAGTCCTTCAGCCACAGTATCTGGCTTTTGGAGTATGTCTATAGCTTACAACTAAGACTTTTATTATTCTTAGAAATAAGTTTCTTCATTTTATATTGTCCATTTCACATTCTTCAATTCTGAAAGTGATATTATAAACTAGTTGCTTGTTGGGGACTACTGAGTCCCTTGTGGCTTTGGTTATTATGGAAGAAATCGCAAAGATGGATTTTGTAATACAGTTGGTTTTGTAAAACCCCATTCATTTGCTTAAGTGAGGAGCAAGTTTTTCAACTCAACATAATTTAAAAATAGGTGGAGATTCTGGAAAGCCATCTATGTATTCAGTGGACCTCAGAAGTCATTCTGTTGCTTAAAGATGCTTCTGTATTTCACCAGGCTGCTCTGCCTTGCAGCCTTTAGCTAAAGGCCAGGATTTGGCCAAATATTTTAGTTACTTTAGAATATAGTAATAAATTTTTGAGCTAACCTTTAATGAGAACTAAACCACTACTGAAATAAGCACTTGGGAACAGGCAATTATTGATCTTTCATTGCCTCATATGTGGTTCGAGAAGTCTGTATTAGTTGCTGTTGTCTGTTACTCTGGAATCTTTCATTGTTTACTTCATGCTAAGATGAACATTGCCCCCACTAAAGAAGCCAGGCAAACCCAAAATGTGGGTTTATTTAATAATGTAAAATATTTTTCAAGGGATTATATGTATTTGAAGTTAATCTAAATAATTTTAGACAACTAAAATTGTATTCAATACAAGGAAAGAAAATGGCACTATATAAAATCATAACATCACAGTAGAGTATGAGGAAAGATTATAGTTGTATGGTAAGTCATTTCATTTCTTTGTAAATGAAATTCACTGTACAGTATTGCTTTCTGAACTGTGTTTTCCACTCAACTTATTTTGTAAGGATTAAATTAGATTCATTCCAGGGTACATGCTTTCAGAGATAGTAACAGTTCCTATTTGTTTGAAATATACCATGACTTTCTTAACAGTAAAAGAAGTAGTTCAAAAGACAGTTTTCCACCTCATTGCTTCTTTTCATAACAGTACTCATACTTCAGCTGCAGGATTTTATTGAATACAAATGGAAGTGAACCCATGTCAGAATGGAAATACCAAAATCAAATAGAGGCGCTGTGCTTTGCTCTTTGCAAGTGGGGGTAAAAGTACCACTGTGATTACTTAGAACTCTGGTGGAAGGTTTGTGAGGTTTGAGTAATTAGCTGTATTTAAAGTACTATGAATGTATAGTGCTTTCCCTAAGTAAATCTTTTCCGGTGTATGAGTTTTACCTGCTTCTGAAGTTGCAGACTCAAATGTGTCAATCAGTCATGACCTTTCTCAGGAAAAGGGAAGCTTTCAGAAGTTGCAAAAGTGTAGCTCTCCATTCTAGAGATGACCAGATGAACACATTTACATTGTGTCACCACTAAGAGAAGTAAAAATAAATATGGCCATGTAGGGATACTTCTGTTGCAGGTTTCTGCTTCCTTTGCTTATGCAACATACTTCAGAGAGTAAAAGGATCTTTTAAACTAAAAATCAGTTTTGTATTTTTGTTCAGGAGCTAGCTCACCTTTCTAAACAGCTTAGAATGCCAATATTGTATTAACTGGTTGGTTGAAGGCACAGGCCCTGAGATGTCCGCAGAATTTTTTCCATGATTTTGAAGCCATCTGTTCCTGTGTAGAATACAAGGAATTTCAGAGTGAATCATCAGTCATTCCCATCTGGAAGTACAGAGCAGAGCTCAGATAGTGTTTGATAGGATACTCAAATTGACTCAAAAGCAGTTTAATCTTAATTTCTAGAAATAGTGTGCTCCATTAGAAGATAAAGAGAATGATTTCACAAAGGTTTTATGAAGGATTGGTAAATGAAATTTTGGAAGAAAAGACAAAAGAATGATTAAGTGTTTGATTTCCCCCATTTTGTATTCGTTCAAACAGTTGACAAAAATGAAATAATATTTCCTTTTCCTCTTCCTTTATGTGTTGGGTATCAGGAATGTCCAATGTGTTGGGGGATTGGGGCAGTTTCAGATATTCAGAAATGGACGGGCATCCCTGCCCAGTGGGGTAGCAGGTGGAGGCTGCAGCCTTTTCCAAGGGGTGGAATCACCCTGCTAGAGTGGAGTCTCAGCTGTGCTGTACAGAGGTGGACAAATGTGTCAGTTAAATCGCAATAGTTGTTGTTAGCTGCTCTGCCCTTGTAATAATGTATTTCTGTGACTGGTTACAAGAGCCTCTCCAGTGCTTTCTTTTCTGTGTTATGTGCTGGCTGTGTATACATTGGTTACGTTTGTCAGCTATTAGGTCATGGTTTCAACTCTGACATAAGTTTTAAAATTGTGGCAGTTATTTCTTTTTCTTTTAATGTAGATTTTAAAAATTATTTGTCTTTTAATCCCTGCAGAATTTAGGAGAGATTACTCGGAGGAGGAATTTTGTCATATTCTTAAATATTATGTTGCTGTGAGTACTTTTACTATTATAATTTTGTTTAAAAAAAGTAAAAATCAAGGGTGGTGCATGTGTATTTGCATATTTTTATTCTGAAGCATAACTGTAATTAAACTAGTTTACAATGGTGAAATAAAGAAAAATGTTTTTGCATGATAGAACCTGTATTCCTGGCAGAAATAAGCTCTGCCTTGGGCAGATCTCAGAGAAACTCACACTTCAGTTTGAAATGCCTTTTCTCTCTATATCATAATCTTAACATAATGTTTACTTTTTTACCTGTCTTTTCCATGTGATATTTGTTGCAGTGATTGATGGAAGTAGTCATAGAATTTTTTTTTTTCCTGGAAAAACATAGAGTAAACATACTATCTGGTACGTCATTTAAATTTTGAAGTCTGTCCTTGATTGTGAAACTTTTCGTTCCACAGAACAGTTTCCAGAAAATTGATGTGTGTTTAATTCTCTTCAGGTGCAGCCTAATGTTACCCAGCTTTTTGGAAAGTGTCTGGGTGGCTACATGACCACAGGCTTTCTTAATCTTTGATTCTCTGGGGATTTCATTGCTCCTCTGAAGATTCACTTTCAACTGGCAAAAAATTTCTAACAAACTTATGTAATACATTTCACTTTTCCTACAATGGATAAAAAAATTAAGAAGCAGTGGTAGGTAGTATTACCTGAGGATCAGCAGAAGTATTTTTCTTTAAAACTCACCGAGTATGTATTTATTTTTTTTTTATGGCATTTGCCACCCAGTTTGAGGGGTGGGTTGGTAGTGTTATTCCAGTTAAGTCTCCCTCCACTTTCTCCTTTCCTCTTTTTTTTTTTTTTTTTTTTCCTCCTTTACCTATAAATATGTTGACATCTAGAACTAAAAATATTTGGATTTATAATATTGTACAGCAGTTACTTTCGAATAAGTGATCTGAGGGCTAAAATGTTTGTCTCTTCCTCTTGCATGTATCTCTTACCCTACTTTAGATATTTGGAAAAGCCATTACACTGATCTATGTTGGGAAAATTCTAGTTTCAGAATTAGCCTCTTTTTCCTCATTTAGAAAACAAATTTTAAGTTGGCTTAAAAAAATCCCACCAAATCGAACTCATTCTTTAGGTAAATTATTGATTCTTCTGGGGCAAATATAGCTTATCATATACAGCAGTCTGTGTAAAAGCTGGTGTAGAAAACACAGTGCGACTATGGCCTAAGCTTTTCAGGCTGGTTTGGTGGTAGGGGGGCTGAGAACAAGCCAGCAACTTCAGTTCCAGATCAGATTGCTGCCTCAAACTCCCTTGCCGTTGCAGCTCAGCATTAATGATTCCTTTTCACACCATGGGATGTTTTCTTGGTCTCCTTCTGCATTCAGCCACATCTGTAAATAATTTTTGTTGTAATTTCTCTGGAGACCTCAACTGCATTTTATCATCTTAATGGTCAAGCACTGAATGACTGTCACTTGACATATTTTGTAGTTACTTCAGATCTAGTTTTAATTCACATGAGTAGCCAAGGAGCGCTAAATACCTGCTGCTATAAAAGAAACCTGAAAGTCCATTACGAGATCAGAACTCTTCTTTTGGAATTCCCAGTCTATATAAGAAACTTAAAGTGTTTTTTCCCAAGTAGTGTGGTGTGTGTCCAACGGTTATTTTTATCAGCCTTTGCTATGCACCCAGATTCTATATTTGTATCTGGAATTTCTCGTAATTGCATTTAGTTAGAGAAATCACAAAACCTTTTTCATCACAATAAAACATCAATATTTTTCATAATTATCTAGGTGATTACATTGTTAAATAACTCTTCTAACACCGATCCTATGAAAATTCAATTTCACTTTACAATACTGCAGGAGCATTTAGACATACTTAGGTTTTATTTCTAACATGTATTTAGCTTTTAAATACAGTGTTCTTAATCCTGTGGTTATTTATTTTTCCTAATTTGATTAATTAAGCAAAACATATGTGATGATTATTCTTTTTAACCAGTGCTACCATTTTTTATTCCAGTGGAAGAAGGACGGAATTTTTTGTTATACTTTTCTTTCTTTTTTTTCCTTTCCTTAGATAAATCTGTATTACACACTGATATAACTTTGTAATGCTCATCTATTTCTCCTTTTGAAAAGCATCTTTTAATCTAATATCAGGAAGCTCGGAGGGGCTGCTGAGCTCTTGAAGAGCATGACTTTATATTCACAAATGCATAATTTGAAGAAGCCTTTTTTTTATGAAAGGAACAAAAGAAAAAAATAATTACAAAGAAAGTATTCTCCAAACTTGCAAATGTTAGGCATGGAAGACTTCTGATATATTTTTCTTTTTGTTGGTTAGCAATGTTGTTTACAACAGTAAGAATAAAAAGAGTATTCTTCATCAAAAAGGTCATTTTTCCTTCTTTGGTCGTGTACTCATAGCTGATTACATGAAATGGCAGAATAAAGAGCACAATTTCCCTCCCCTATAGAGCTCTGTGCATTTATTTTTTTTAAACAAGATTAATGACAGATGCTATCAGTGTAAGTAATCAAAGTTTCTTTCAGAAGGGTGTAGAAGAAAAACAGAATTATAGGCATCTAAGAAAGATAATTCCATATTTAATTTGGAAAAAAATTTACATCAGTGAATGGCTTCCAATCAGATGGTGATAAAATACCCCAACAGAATTAAGCTGTTGACATACTTTTTCTGGAGTATGTTTTTACAGATTTTTCTTACTAAATTAGCTTAATCAAGCAGTAGGAAAATGTGTTCTTAATTTATGTGCAAGGCAATGCACAGTACGTGTACTATTTGTCATAAATATAAAATATGACTGGATAAGCTTCTAAGACAATATCATATTCATTTCATTCCTAAGCACTGTATTCTGCATGAGGTTTGTTTGACAAAATACTAAATCTCTGCTTTTCAGATACTCAATCTGATATGTCTTTATAGTGGAGTTACTGATTCCCTTCAAAAGATTTTTATTTCCACCAGTGTCAGAGGGAAATACAGAAACACTTTGCTGTGAAAAATCCTATTTTCATTTGATGGGAGAAGTTTACATAATCAGCTTCTAAAACATTAATCTCGACTGGATTTGTCTACTTTACCAAATATTTTGTCTTGAAAATATTAGTAGTTTAATGTGTCTATTTTGAAAAGCAGTTGAGTCAGGAATTCAGCATAGTTTAGGATTTAAGACCTTGTGTAAGGAATGCTTTCCTTTATCCATGGCTATATTTATGTGTAGTAGCCTTCACTTTGAAGGCCTAGTATGAAATACTAAGCAAGTCCTGCCTATTTATGGCCATTTTTCAGATTAGTGACAGATATTTAGTTACTTCAGGGGAACTGGAAATCCAGGAAGGATCTTGTATGGAAAATTATCTATCTTTGAGAATAGGTCATATGAAGAAGTGTGTCTTGGATTGGTCTACTATATTTATGATTAGGTTAATAATTCTTATATGACAAACATGGACTGAAGGATGCATAGGAAGAAAAAATTTCCAAAACACAGTGGGAGAGGACTTTATAGGTTAAATTAGATATTTTAGAAACAATTTAAAGAAGCAAGAATCCACATATAAATGTCAGTAGATAAGAAGACAATTTTGTGTATGTCTTCTAGTCTTTCTAGCTGCTTTCATCTTTTATCTATTAAAATTTTTTTTCTTAATTTTTACACATGTAAAACGTGGGGAGGGCTAAGTCTGGAGACAAAAGGAGAATTTAGAAGCCTTCTTTTGATTGTCTTTGAATAACTCCTTAGGAATAAGTCTGGAAACATTTGTGTCAAAACTCTAATGTGCATAGTACCCTTTAACGTTTTCATATGAACACAAAATTTGTTTTCCAGCACTTTTCTGAAGTTTTCATTGTTGCATCAGATAAGACACAGTCTCTAAGTTGCACATGCAACAGAGACAGTCAATGAGCAACTAATCACACAAACTGATATCCTGGGTCATTCACTTCCATAATCAGCCCCTGACCAGGAAATCACAATAGAAAAAACTCTCATGGTTTTTTCGCTTTATGGACATACCCTGTTATTCACTCATTCTGGAACGCTTCCCACATATGACACACTTTAATATCTCAAATCCACTTTTTTTTGGATCTTACACATTACTTTCAAAATTGCAGTTTTTCCCTCCAGGTTTTTTCAACTCCCAGCTTTCCAAAATCTAGCTTTTAACTTTTTTTTAAACATACAGATTATACAGGTTTATACTGATAGAGATTGGTTTCTTGGTATTTCCTGGTATTTGCCATCTTCCAGAGTCCTGTTGGGTTTTGCCCTTGTATATCCATAGTCTGTCACTGGTTTCTGGTTTGTTCTTCTCTGTGCTTTCTATCATACAGAATAATCTTTCTCTCCATCTGAACTTCAGCTCCTCATAAATTTTATGAACAGCCAAAATGTCATTTTTGCACTTTTCTTATTTCTCTGTTGTTAGTTTTGTGTCACTTGAAATAACTCCGATAAGATTTTCTAAGTTAAAAATGCTGTGCCAAAGAAAATATTGTATTTATTTGTGTCCTGTGCTAATCATCATATTTCACATAGAAGCCTTTGCCTTGAAAATTCTGTAGATAAGATGGTGTCTGTGGCTATTTAGCTTTCCTATTCTGTTTTCCATTCTTGCTTGCAGTAATGGTGAAAGCATTTTGAAGTCAATACTAGAAATAACATAAAAATGCATTTGCATTGTCAGATCAAATAAGGAGTTCATTAAACATGCAGCCCTTCTTCCTGTAATCAAATGGCTACTGCAGCAAGGCTCAATACTGTCTGTAGTCTGAGAAAAGCAAGATGACATTTGAGAGGAATTTAAATGTGAGATCAAAGCTAAGAAACAAAGAACAAAGGATACATATAAGTGATTTTTATTTTCTTTTGATAAAAATAACATTGGGGTTATTGAATACATTAAAAAAGAAAGTAAGAGTTACCAACATATGTTTCTATATTATATTGAAGGACATATAAATGAAGGACAGAAATGGACATCACTTAGAGATCAGAAAGATGTTTATTATGTGACATTAGAAGTCCAAGAAGCTTTACTTTCATAAAATAAAGAAAACTTGAAAGAAGTTCTTAAGGATACTTTTCCATGTTTTAAATCTTTCTTTCTTTACATATTCAACATCATACTGTTTGTGATTTCACTTTACAGAAAAATAAAGTGTATACACATGTATTTCTTCTAATTGATAAGGAGTATTTAGGATCCAGTGGGAAAATTTATTTGTTTAAAAGGATTAGACTAGCCCTTTGTGATTTGATTCCAAAGTTACTGAATAAATTCCCAATTGAAAATGTCTGTCAGTATTGCAAAAGACATAACATTGCTATATACGTCTTATTATTTTATTAATGTAGGATATGGTAAGATCAATAGAAGAAAGATTTCTCCAACTTCAGAAAATCATTACCATCTTTTTTTTTTTCTTAATTGTGATTGATTTCAGGACTAGAAGAGTTCATGGGACAGTGTCACAGACAACAGAGTTTCCTGGTATCTGTTTCCATTTCAGATTCCAGTCCCTGTGTTAATGTAGGTTGTCATCTTTTAAGGAAAAATTCCAGTATGATTTGAAGTGGTTTATCTTGATTTCAATGCTATTTCAAGGATCATTTATATTCATTGTCATAGTAATCTTATCTCTTTAGTCTGAATGTGTTTTGCTTTAATATTTTTTTCCACTTGCAGTGTTTCATTTGGTCTTGTTCTCCCCCCTTTCCATGCTTATATCTTTGCCTGCCAAGGTGCAGTAACCTCTAGTAACTTACCCATCTAAGGGAGCTATTAAAGTTCATAGTCTGTGATTACATTGTAATTTAACTCTATTTCATATATTAGGTCCTTTACATTTTGGCATATGATTTGTTTTTCAGTTCTTCAGCTCTTCTTCTGCCTGTCCCCTGAACCTTCTCTAACCTATCAACACATTTATTGAACTCTGGACTCCAGAATATGATAGTGTCTGGCTAAGGGATATTCCAGTGTCTAATATTAATATAACACAACTTCTGTACCCTTACTTCATGTTTGTCTCCTAGACATATCTAGAGGTCTTCAATGTAACTCTCAGGCTATCACATATGGGTTTTGGGGAGACAATATTTTGAGGAGATAACCCTCATGATTATAAGCACAGTTCAGTTCTTTTTAATTCTATGATTTTTATGAGTGTCTCTAATAAAGAGCATGTTATTGTCTTGTGTCCATTTAGTCTAGATGCTTGTCACCTTGCTGTTTGAGCTGAGATAATGGTCCATTGAAGACAACAAATATGTTTTCCCCCACTCTTTCTCAGTTCACTGTTTCAGATTTATGCTGAAAAAAAGTTCATTCCGTCTGCCTCTGCTTATTACCTATTACCATTGTTTTGTAGACACCCCCCCCACCATCTGTTTCTTTATTTTGTGTCACTTTGTGCCCTGCTTATTTTGAAATCTTGGTATTGTACTAGATATTTGTTGACTCTTCTTATCTTCCTCTTTAATTATTAGCTTGCACCCATGGTATTGCAGCTGTGCAGCATGCCATCCCACTAGAGTTTCTTTCTTGTCTGGTAGCTTTCTGTTCTCTTTGTTTCTGTTCTTGGTCACCATTTAATTTCTTCCTTCCACATGAGCTTTCAGAAGTTAAATGGTTCTTTGCTATTTGGTCTATATATTTGCACTATAATGTACATCTCATTATATCCCTCAGATTAGCTATATTTACATCTAATCCCATCAGACATTATCTATTAGAATTCATCTGGTTCACTGACATTAATAATAATAAAGTTTTATTGTTTGCCTTACTGTCAGAGATACTTCAGAAGAAACTTAGATGAAGAAATGCAAACAAAATTCATAATAAATTAGATGGTTGTCCTGGTTTCAGATGGGATAGAGTTAATTTTCTTTTTAGTACCTGCTACAGTGATGTGTTTTGAACTTGATGTGAGAACACTGTTGAGGGCACATTGATGGTTCTGGTTGTTGCTGGGTCATGTTTATACTAACTCAAGGACTTCTCAGTTTCTTGGGCCCTGCCAGCCAGAGGGCTGGAGGGGCATGGGGAATTGGGAGGGGACACAGCCAGGGCAGGTGACCTGACCTGGCCAAAGGGATATTCCATACCATAGAAGGTCATGCTGAGTATATAAGCTGGGGGAAGAAGAAAGGGAGGGGACATTCAGAGTGATGGCATTTGTCTTCCCAAGTAACTGTTACATGTGACGGAGCCTTGCCTTCCTGGGGATGGCTGAACACCTGCCTGCCCATGGGGAGTGGTAGATGAATTCCTTGTTTGGCTTTGCTCATGTGTGCAGCTTTTGCTTTGCCTGTTTTAAAAAAATGAGTTTTCTCACTTTTAGTCGTCTGATTCTCTACCCCATCCCACTGTGGGGGGAGTGAGTGACTGACTGCCTGGTGCTTGGTTGCCAGCTGGGATTAAAACACAGCAATGATTAAATTACTTTGTGATGTAAATATTTGTTCAAGGATGTTTTCGTTGGTTCACACTTCAACTAGAAGGACTAGTAAAGTGGTGAGAACTACGAACTATACAATGTTATTTAAAATTTGATCTAGCATTATTTTCTAGTACATAAGAGATTATCTTTAGCTTTACCTCCTTCACAAGAAAGATGCAAGCAGTTCGTAGGTCTTTCTGCAGTCTGTATTTTCTTAATGTAGCTTTACCTCCTTCACAAGAAAGATGCAAGCAGTTCATAGGTCTTTCTGCCGTCTGTATTTTCTTAATGTTGATGTCTCACCTAATCATAGTCATAAATTTATGCCCAATTCAATATTACAAGGTATTTAAAAGGGCTCTTTGCAGTGCTTATGGTTAAGCATGCATGTAAGTCTCCTCGGAATTTGTATCTTTGCAGGTTCTTGTGTTCAGAGATTAAAATGGAAGCTTCTAGTGCATAAAGACAGTCATCCTGGTAAAACTATTCTGCAGAGATGTAACTTCCCTTTTGAATTGTTCAGACATAGTGAGGCAGAGAGCTTTGTGGTCATCCAGTGTCAGTAAGAAGAGTCAAAATCTAATGTTTGTGCACAATTGCTGTTTGGATTTACAGACTGAAACATTCCTTCTGAAGTCATGAGCTGAAATGAGAAGGAACAGTAATCCTTTAGAAAATTACTACACTACATTGTAAAGACTGGATTGTAATATTGGTACTATATATTACCCTGTTGTTCTTTTGCAGTTATGTGGAGACATTTTTAAAATTTTTTTGTGATTTAGGATCATTACCAGAATGTATATACAGCTTTTAAATGAAAAAGTAATGATAAGTTTAAATACATATACCAGTAAAGATCCAAACTCAGCTGTTAGTGGAGTGCAACAGGGAAGCTGTAGCAGAGCACGTACTTACATTCCTTAAAATTTGCAAAGGAAATCCATGCTCTATTAACTTAGTAGTGAGATTCCATACATCTGAGGTGTTGGCAGGTAAAACAGAAAGGCTTGAGGGAATAATTTCAAAATATAGTAAGAGAGCAGTAAAAGTGTCAAGAAAATGTGAAAACTGATTCTACTCTGCTTTTAAAAGTGCCACTCAGAGAATAATTTTTATTATGGAACCTTCCTTTAGAAGTAAACAATTTTAATTTGAATAGAATTAAATTGTTATCAAGGGCAGAATTTTGAAATGAAGATGGCGCTGTGTCTTAAACATCTCAAATTTAAATCCTAGTCTTCACTTTAAAGATAAAGTGCAAGAACATACCATTAACTTTATTTAACATGTCAGATCTCTGTTCTAATTGTGCTGCCGAAAGAACCTTACTTTAAGCGGATGTACGCTTTGTTCCACTAATGATTCTTTAGTGTTAGACAGTAGTGGAGGGAATCCCTGTTCAGTTTTTCCCGTCCCCTTTACATATCCCACTAGCATCTTCAGCTTTTGAAACTATTTCTTATATTAGTAACTATATGATTAATCTGAAAATTCTTAATCTGAAAATCTGATGCTACCTTGAAGTTTTTTCTACAGTGTGTGTATGTATATATAAATATATATCTGTAAATTATATAATATCTTAACTCAAGAGTGAGATATGTAGTAGTTAACAAAAGGGGAAAAGATACTGATGTAACAACAGAGAATGACAAGTAAGAAAATGCTAATTTTTCTGTGTGATAATCATGTCATGGCAAACTTTGTGTTTCATGTCCAAAGGAGAAGATTACGTTTTACTATCTTTCTGAATCTCTAAAAGTAGTTTGGTTCTCTCTTACTGATAGAAGATTATTGTCTTGGAAATCTCTAAGAACTTGCTTTTTGTCCTCCTGGTATTTTCCTTTGTTTTATTTATAAATGAGGAAAACACCTATGTCAAGTATTAGCCTCAAGAAAGTTAGCTGTATAAGAATCAGTAAGAGCATGACGGTGCTTGATCTACTCAAAGATTCTTAAAAAGGTAAAAAAAAATCAAAGCAGCTCAAAACTATTACTTTTGTAGGTGTTTTTTAGTCTTCCTCTTTAGAGATAGTTTTGCATTTCCTCCACCTACCAATTTTCTCTATAGCAAGAGCACTGTGGTTTTTTTAAAAAATGTGTGTTGTAATCTTTGATCAAAAGTGATACAAAAGCCTTTTGGCTTCCTAGCTTCACGCTGGCTCTTTTTGAAAAGTGGGAAATATTCTCTGTCTGTAGATACTTTGCTTCCAGGCTCTTGAATCATTATTTTGATAACATTTTTCTCTTCTGTATAGTTTCTTTTAATTGTTGTATATGAATAATACTAATTCTTACCATCTAGGTTCATCCGCATCCTTCTGTATTCAAGATATATTGCATTTTGTTTCATAGTTAAAGCTCCAGTCCAAATTTACACAGCAGTTAAACTGCTGATGAGATAAAAGTTAGTAAGGCAAATTTATATTGTCCTAATATTCTTAAGAGTTGCTGGATAGTTTTGGAATTTTACATTTCTCCACACAACAACAATGAGGATTTCAATTTTTTTCCATTCTTTATTACTGCAGTGTTTTTTTGGTGATTAAGAAACTTCGAATTTTCTACTATACATGCATGCAGATACAAATTAAATAGTTTTTGATTTGTAAAGACTCTGGAAGTATCGAGCAGACAAAATCTGAGATTTGCAGATGAAAAAAGATTAAAACCACACTGACTTCACTGGTTCTTCCTAATCTTTCTTTCAAACTCTATATTTCCAGAAAGCTTGATTTAAAGCTTGGAGAAGGATTCCTATGCTATTTAAGTAGGCTTTGATTGAGGTTATATCAACTCAGCTGCAAAGTGTTACTGGAATAATTGGTGCTGTACTAATTAAGTTGGTGTTTCCCAGCTTCTTTGCAATTACTTTGTTTTTCTTATGTTTGATTTAAACCTTGTTGGATTCCACCTCCAAAATTCAGTGTTGGATAGTCTTATAGACCTCTATTGTGTCTCTGTGTGCATGTATGTTTCCACTGTTGCTCTTTGCCCTGACAGTCAGCTCTCAAAATGTCTTTCTCACCTGAGTTCATCCACAGGCCGTTAAAATCTGGCGTTATTACCTCTTTGATTTATTTTCTTTTAACTGCTTAATGAGGCACTTGAAATGCTGTCCAGATGAACTATTCTCTATGCTGACATTCTTTTTCTTCAGCTTCTTCTAAGATTTTGCTCCTTTTAAGCAGTTTGCTTGCTCAGGTGTATTAACAACTTTGTCAAACTCACAGTAACTAAGACATATTGATCAGCTGAGAAGGAGCTGCTTTGTGGGTAGGCCACATCTTCATTTAATTATAAAGAAGGAATCTGCAAGACTTAGTTTGGGCTGTAGCATCAGAAAGATGTGAGCATCCAATAAAGTTTATTCCTCTCAGGGACAAAAAAGATTATGATGTTGTCCGTAGTGTTGGAAAATTGTTCTAGAGACTAACAGCTAGGTTTTACAAATCCTCATGAGGTGACAAAAGTTATCAGTAAGAATATGTTAGAGAAAGATCAAAATTTAGTTTTCTTAGGAAGATCTCTGTCTGTCCTAGGAAGGCAGTTTTATATTCACTGGCTAGACATAGATATTGAGGCTGCATTAATAGATGATAATGCCTGGAGCTAAGATGTACAGAGACAAACAAGAAGGACAACAGCAGCTGACTCCTGTGCAGAAACTTATAGTAGAGAATGATGTTATTCCAAGGTCCTTATGTAAAATTTAGATGGTGGTAACTTTTCCCCAAATATGACAGTGAGCCTTGAGGTGCTGAATTTAATTGCATTAAATCCTAATCATAGTTCCTAATCATAGTTTATTTCTCCTGAAGAATATCTTTGAAGTAATTTAATATTGACTTGAATGTAATTTTTTGCAGTGCTGAATACAGCCTAGCATATTGTGTTTCTACTTTAAGAATGTATCTATCATTTCTCTTTCTATTTCTTAGAAAAAATATGGCTTTGTACTTTGTTAGACATGGGTAATTGATGGGATCATGGAAATATCAGTACCATAAGATTTGCCTTTGCAAATCATTTAGCTTAGTGATGAAATTGGGCATACCAGGCTATGGCCTGGGCTGGGCCCCACTTCTTTCGTTTTTTTGCCTTGAATAGCCAGTGAGTCCAGGGTCACTTCTGTGCCTTTGAATATATATTTTGACTTAATTTCTGTTCAGTATTAAGTTATATCTTATTCCTTTAGCTGTGTGCATGTGAAGTTGCCATCATTTAGCCCAAAAGTGCTGAGCAAAGTCTGAGGAACAAGCAAGCATCTTATGTAGTTGCTTTCACCTACTGCTTCCCACCCTCCCAGTGGTGAAGTTTCCCCAGCATATCTGTTACTACATCTTCAGCTGATCTATTGAATAGCTGATCTGCGAGGAAATACAGTGCTCTGTAGTGGCAGCACCCTGCTTTTCACAGTCTGATTGAAGTGGGTTAGAGACAAATAGTGTTTTATGTGGCATAAACGTCTAAGGAAGAACTAACAGAACAGAGGGGAAAAAAGAGGGATTAAACTGAAAATAAACTTTGATTTGAAACAGTGGTGATTATTTGTCTTAATCAGAATGCCATGTTCAGTTTGCGGACAGCCTAGAGGTTTTGCATTCTGTTCCTGTATTTTCCATTGATTTCTTGCAAAAATTCTTCTGTATTTCATAATCCTCATTTAGCAAGGCCTAAACCTATTCCCCTGTGTGGTAGGTAAATATCACATTTTAACAGATGAGGCAGAAGAAAATCAGAGGAGTCTTGTCAGGATAGAGCAGTTCTGTGCTCCATTTATCTCTTGTTCTAAAATAGTCTTGGATAGACTTGGTACTGTGCGTGATAAAACAGTCCAGAGATTAGTAGAAATTGCAGTAGGGGTTTTGTCATCAAAGTGCACAAAACTGACTTTATGCCTTTTGGGTTATTACTAATGTACTAAGTTGCTGTACTTGGAAAAATTGTTTTATATGTGTTCTTGGTGTGTCTGCCTTAAACAAAAGAAATTTTGGCATTATGGAATAATTTAGGGATGGAAGACTTACAAAGCAGGGTTTGAGTTACCACATGGTTGCTTATGTTGCACATAACTGCAATATAGCTGTATGGGTTTTTTTCTTCATATATTATTGCATAGCACTTCAACATGTACAGAGGTGTGTCTTATCAAAAATCCCTAAGGCCTGTTGCTTTCAACAGAGGAAAGACTTGCTGTCTGAGGGATAATGAATTGGACTATAGTTTTTCAGCTTTTAGATACTTGAGTCTTACTTTTCTGCATGAATTTTGGATTAAAATGCGTAATTGTCCTGTTTGTCTATTCATCAAATTTGAGGATGTTAACACAGTATTCATTTACCCAAGTCTGAAAGTTTAAAATTAACTTTAGTTTTATTTTTTTAAAAGTGTTGCTAGAAGTGATTCATTGTCATTTGATTCTTGGAAGCTGGAGGAACACAAAACAGTGTTAGAGTTATAATGCATTATTACTAAATCTGCTGTGTTTCACAGACTTCAAAAGAAAAATACTCTTATTCTATGAAAGTACTAAAAAAACAAGAAAGAAGGAAGACAGTGACTGTTGCAGAAAGAGTATTTAGCTATTTTGTGATGACTGAAGAGTTATTTAATAAAGAAAACTAAAGAAAATGCTTAAAAAGACCTGCTAAAACAGGAATGACATAATTTGCCTTGAAAATGGATTCAGACATCAAATTATTGCTAAAAAGATAAACTGATATGATTAAGTATAAACTGTTGAAGATCTGACCTGTTGAAGCCAGGTAATTTTTTTCTTGTAATATTTTCTGGAGTGAACTTAGCCTTTTGAAAAAGTTGGCAGTAGAGGGAAATATTTTGTTTTCATTATTTAGTACAGTAACCTTTACTACTTTTCTGAAGTACAGTTCTTAAATCAGCATGCATGCTATGAATTGTGCCATAGTAAAAGCGCTATCATAATTAGTGCCTTAAATAGTATTACGTTTCATATTATGAATTTTAAATGTTTAACTGTCTGTATTTGTTATATAAACATAGCAACACTTTTGCATATACTCAGAATAATTTCACCTGCTTGAAGAATTGTTGTTGGTTTAATATTTTTAAGAGGATTTAGACTAGTTTATTTCTACTGCTCTTGCAGCAATGTCCTTCCTCTTTAACTTCAAGTTTACATTTTATGTACTTCTAGACCTCTGTGTCTAGGTAGCTATAATGGGTCACCTGTGTACCTGAGTGATAGCAGATAAATGGTTTCAGCTAGCAACATGCAGGAGACATGCTTGTTAAAAGATACTATTAAAAAGCTTTGCCTGAAAGGTGAAAGTGAATTAGCTGAGCCTTGTTAGTAGCAGTGGTTTGGATCAAGCTGTGGAATGAAAAAAACACGTTAGAAGTGACCCAGGTTGGTGCTATAACAGGTATAAAGTCATTGTAGACGTAAAATGTTAAACTGCAAATTGTTAATTGATCTTTAAAAAATAAGTCTTTTTTAGAGACTAATTTGTGAAATCACAAGTAATTTGTGAAATTTTGATTAAATGCCTATGCTTTTGACAAAAGCGATGACAAGAAATGTCAAGGCATTATTATTTCTATGTGATATAGGAAAAGGCAGTACATTGCTTCATTCAGAAATGTTGTTAATGGAGCTCCATTAATGTTTCTTTAATGGGGCTGCATTTCAAGTGCATCTATTGAATGAAGGAATGATGACAAACTGGATCAAAAATTGTTGGTGTGAGTGGCAAGAATGATATTTTTAGTTGACCTGTGTGTTTGGTTCTATACACGCGGATGTCAAAGATGTCATTGAAGAAAGGTAATTGTATAACTGGAATGGAAAGGGTCATTATTGAAGGAGATCTGGCAGGATTACTGTAGTTTGAGAAAGAAATAGCTCTGTAAGAATAATGTTGGGCCTAAAGGACTGTTTATTTACGCACAGTGAAGAGATGAAATATACAACTTTTTCTGAAGTGTTTGAGCAGTCTATCCACAAAAATGTATGAAATAAATTTACCGTTGTGGTACATATGCCAGACTCAGGCTCTAACAGAGTGCTTCTCGGGAAAGGAAACGGTCAGCAGCCTGTATCTGTCTTGTACTGTGACTATGAATTCAAGGTACACGAAGAAAGTAATGCACCTGTCACTCACAGTATTTATGTCAGCACTGTGTGTGATGTAGTGACTGCTGATGATACTGAATTTTATAGAAATAATTATATATTTTTATTCTATAATTTTAAAAAAATGTATTCAATAGTACCACTTCTGTGTGATAATCACATAGGAAATCTTAATTCACTTTTGAGCTGTTACCTTATGCTGCAGCTAATCCAGGTAAATACATTCAAGGACATTTTGTAATTTCAGAGGCATGTAGGTTTTCTGAAGTGTGGGTTATATACATAAAATGTAATTTTTACCTTTCTGGGCACACTGTGAGTCTTGCTTTTTCTTCCCAGGTGTTTAGTTTTATGGCAGATGCTAATGTTTTGGGACTACATAAAAAAGCATAGTGTTTTATTTTCTTTCTATTAGGATGTGTGTTCTCATAGACAGTAGAGATCCCCAGAGCGTCAGTTATCCACTCATTATGCACCAAAGTGAAATTTTAGCTGTTAATTTTCTTTTGTATAAACCAGAGTTGTCTTTCACAATTTTTAATTTTCTTCTATTTTCATATAGCAGTCCCATTAAAATCATACAAGTGCGACTAGATATTTTGCCCTGAGGCAAAGATGTATTTTTATTTCTTTTTCCACTTCGAAAAATATTATAAAGCTTCAAAATAGAACAGCCCTTACAGACACAAACAAGTAAAAAACCTGAAAAGTATCTTCAGTTTGAAGATATTGCTTATTATCTGGGCTCAGATATGAGAAAATCTGTGTCAGATTTTCCTCAGATTTTCTCAGATTTTTCAAATATCAGATATGACAAAAGCAGAGTATGTTGGGAAGTTACTCAAGATTTTTATGGTAAAGGAGTATATATAAGGGAAGATTTTGCAAACCTAATGATCAGTTTAGTCCATTAATAGAAAGGGAAATGATTTATCACAAATTTTAAAATGAAGGTTATGGTAGTCCCTTCTTTGCCATTCCAAGTGTTTTTCACTATCCTAAGAATAAATTGTGTCCCTTTTCTTTCACTGAGTATAATAAGCTGAGTTCTCATTCGCACATGCAAAACGAACACGCAGGTGAGAGAAGTATACACAGATAAAGTGCATCAGGTTTTGACCTCTTTACTGAGAATTAACCGAGATAAAGCTTACTTTTGATCTTGCCATATTGCTTAGGAATAATTGGCTGGGGTGATTCAGCAAAACTTGCTGGAGTGTTGTTTGTGTTTCTCCTAAACTGCAGTTACAAATTGTGCAAGCAGTTGTAGTCCCTTTTTTTTGCTGCCAAGTTCAGACAGTTCCTGAATGGTGGTTTCTAATCTGTACCAAAGGACAGAGCTGCAGCATTGCTGCCAGAAAATCTCCAGTCTCTCTCAGTTGTCCTGTTTCACTTTTCCACTTTCCCTGTTATCTTCCTTTTTAGTCTTTTTTTTTTTTCTTCTTTTTCTTCCCCCCACCTACCCTGAGGATTCAAGTCTTAGATTAGAAATGGAATAAACTGTATTGTAAACGGATGGATGTTCTGCGGTCCTGAAAGGTACTTGCAAGTGTAAGAGAATGACTGTGGCACACAGGCCCTTCCTCAGGTCTGAGAGAAGTGCCATACTTCAAAGCAAAATACAATGTGCAAACTGTTGCTTTGCATGTAATTGGCTATGCCTCAGATCATCTCGGAGGAGAAGTAGCTGTCACCTGTGGAGGGGAGAGAATTTTGATGAGAGGACGAGACAGAAAGAAGGGCTATGAGGGTTGTTTACTATGGAAAAAGAGAGTTTATAGGAAGCTAATGGAGAAGAGGAAGGTTGAGTTATGTCCTAACAGCAGGCCCTCTGTGGAGCCTATGGTGTTTGGTATACAATACAGGTATCATTTCATGTTTCTAGCTTCATTTTTGGAAGGAATTCTATTCTTTTAGAGGATTTGAGTGAGAGATATCAAAGAAGTAATTGGTCTATAAAAATATACGTTTACTTGATGTTTTTAAGTTTACAGGAAATTTGAGACTAAAATCTTGGGTGTTTGGTTATTCTGTTTTAGGGAGTATTTATCATGACTTTTTTTGGACGTGTATTAGCAAATTGACATTTCCCACTCAGTCACAGTTAGATTCATTTGGTGCTTTCCAGACTTGGGGAAATTTGCATCTAATGATGAGTTTGGTTAAGCTTGGGAGCATTTGAAGACTAGGAGACATCATTCTGACACGATTTCTTTCTGCCAACGTAGATGGTTTAATGCTTTGTGGCTTAAATGTCTTGGTAGAGTAGTATGTGACAACTGGGACTGCATGATTTGTATTTTGGTTTTGTATTGAAGAAAATTATTGAATTTTAATTGATAGCTTAAAAAAACCCTCAATGTATTTCTTACAGCAATATTATTCTTGAATAAAGGTCCATTTTGGTGAGTCTCACAGGTATTCTTTCCAGAACAAATGTGGTAATATGAGAGCACCTAGCCATGTATCAGAGATTGAGACTGACTTTGGATGGTGACTGTTTTAATGGAACAAGATCTGTTTGTGGATTTTCTGTGTATGACAATTTTGAAGTTGACACTTTGGGTAGTCATCAGAGTGTCTATGAAAATTATGTTAGAGTAGGTATATTCTAGAGTTAGCCTGATGGAAGTATAATACTTAGTTCATAGTGGAAATAAGTGATAAAGTACAGGCTTCTGCTGCAAATTGTGGGAATGTGTTCCACAGGCTTATCAAAAGCTAGGCGATACAGTTATTTTAAATCTCTTCTTCAGCATGTCTCATGAGGAAAGCTGTATATTTTGGGATCATATTATATATTATGTGTTGGTTAATAAATGTGATTTCTTAAAAGATTGTTGTGGGTTAAGTAGAAATGTGTATCTCTGTAATGAACTGTGAACATTTTGTCTTGCTGTTTTAAGTACTCCTGGTAGGTCACGACACTTTCATGGGCTGGGAGGCTGGCACACAGACTGGTGGAGGCATTCTTTGTGCCCCGAAGGGCAGAAAGATGGGTTATGTTGTAGAAATCAGATGTATCTTGGAGGAAATTTGCTGTTTGAATTATGAGAGAAAGTCTTTAAGGACTGTTTTGATGATCTAATAATTTCTGAATTTCTTCCCATAGTGACACGTTAGTGGACCTGCCAGGATTATCATCCTTCTTGGTCTGGATAGCATGTGTAGTATCTCTGAGGTGGGAGGAGGAGAAGAAAGATTTATTTTTTCCTGTTGTTTTCTTGGAGTATATGAAAAATGATTTAATGGTGATTGTGAAATTACATAATTATGTAGGTCTGTCTTCTTTGTAGCTCATAGTAGGAACTGTCAGAAAGTAGTTTGTTAAACTTGTTAATGTAGTCTTAATGGTTAAGTTACTATAGCTCATGCTCTGTCTGCAGGTTTAACTGCTGGTTTTTGGATGTTAAAACCTGCATAGATTTCTTTTGGGTGAGAGAGGGAGAGAAAATGAGTGCATATGTACTTTGTTGAGCACATCACTGTTGATTTCCTAATGTAGAGGTCCAAGATATGATTGCATTGCATATGGCACGTCTAATATTTTTTTTGTAGTGATCTCTTTTGAGGGATTGTCATGATGGGAAGGTCTGCTTAATTGATGATGGAATGATTTTTTTGTTAAAACTCAGTCAGTGAAAAAAATTATCTAATTCCCCACATATCTATATGTTGTTTAGATGCTTCTTGGAGCCACAGGCCTTTACAGAGGCAGAGTGTTCTTGTATAGTGGTAATTTGGTTAAGCTGATAATTGGAAAGTTGAATGGTACCTCCATCCATATGTTAAATAGTGATAGTTTTATATTACTATGCTTCTTCTCATGCAGTCATCTTGGTGTTGAGATAGTTGTTGTCATTGCTGTTGTTGTGTGGTGCTGAATGGCTGGTACTGAATAATTTTGATGTTGGCTAAATTGTAGTGTTTCCACAAGTGTTGGGATTGTTCTCTGTGAATTTGTTGGAATGTATATGGTTTTCTTCTTCTGCTTGATCTCTTCAAGAATTAGTTAGGTGAAAGAGATAATTTCTTGGTTTCTTTCTGGTTTTTTTGAATATTTGCAAAATGTCTAGAGTTAGGCCAAATTGACAGAGGGCTGAAGACAAAATACTCTGGGGATGATAGGGTGTTTCTTTCATAAGCTTACGAATACACTGTCACAATATAGCATTGCGTCTTTTTAGTTCATGTTATTTCCACCCCAAATGGCAAATGTCAATATATTCCATATTTTACTGGTTCAGGTGCAATTGTTGGTGCAAGTTGTAGGCAAAGAAAGGCTTTTTTGTAAAATTGATTGTTAGACTAAAGGAATAAAATTGGAGATAAGAAAGAAAAATAATGCCATGTAGTCTAGTACAGATATCTTTATCTACAAATGATATAACTAAACCCAGCGAAAAATAGCTATACTTTCCTGACTCTTGTCTTTGAGAATTTGACTGGTATAGTTGGGAATATTAATTAACCATTAAAAATTAAATTATAAATTAATACTCATACACAGGTATGTTGGTGTATATTTATTGTGTATTTTTAGTTCCAGTTTATCATTTTATCTAGGAAACAGAGCTTATGAATTATAGTGTTTTACCTAAATACTCCATTGAATACCTTAATGAATCCAGTTGTATTAACGTCAGTAGTTTTGGGTCATCCAGTATTTTTTCCTGTTTTGAAAAAACTTGAAATAGGCATTTCTTTAACATGCCAATTTATATTACATGCTAAGATATAAAGCAGTAGTCCTGACATGTCCCAATGTGAATCTCAAGTAGGAGTCATCCTCCCTGTATAGAAAGAATGAGATATTCAGAACTGCTTCCCCCCCTCACCTCTTCATCTTACACTGAGAGCTTAAAATTAGTGTTGAAAAAGTAATTGGTATTGAGCATTTTGTAGGGTCTAAGCAACTGGGAGATATGACATTAGTTCAAGGCATAAAGAGACCACAATCTCTGAAAAATACATCCTTTTAGTAATGGTATGAATGCTATTGTTGGCAGATTTCACCAGCAGCATGTTAAATGGGTATGGCCTTTCTAATAGTGTCACTGTAGTCAAAAGGTTTTGAGGGAATATGGGATAAATTGATCAATGAAAAGATCAAAGAGGAGGTGCGTGGGGGGAAATATTTAGGGCTTTTTTTTTAATATCACTTGAATGGAAATTAACACATAATTTTAGAGATTGACCTGAGTGGTATGAGTGCTATGAAGTTAAATATGCTATAATTGCTTCTTACTGATGTAATTTTGATTTATTATAGCCATTAAAGGAATTTTCTTGTTCTTTTGTTCTTATTCTTTTTGTACCACTGATACTGGAAGCAGAGGTAGAGATAGTTCAAAATTTGACTGAAAGCATTATTGGCAAATGCCCCATTTTTAAGGTGTCACTATGAATTCATAAATCATAAGATTTGACAGTGAAACCATGTTTCTTACTCCTCTTAAAATACAGTCGCTATGGAGTTGATTGTCCTTTTCATGACCTAATTTGTAATTCAGCACAGGATTATGTCTGGAATGACTAATTCAGCAAGATCCAGAAGAAGCTCAGTGACAATGTAATAAAGCTATTAAATATTCTATTTTATTTAGGAAGTGAAGGATTGAAACAGAGAAAAATATATGCTTAAATAAGGTGATGAACTTGAAATTCCTTGTGTTGCATTAAAAAACCCTTTTGATAATTTCATAGCAATACCACTGACATCTAGATCCTCTAGTTACAGTGTGACTAGTATTTTTCAATAATCTAATTTTGTTGGTATCATTCCCCATATTTGAGTGTGCTGTTGCAACTGAACAAGTGTATAATCTGTATATAAATTAAAGGGGTAAGAGGTTGTTGTGGCAGGCATGTTTGGAAGATGGATGAATCAGACCAGTTTCAAATTTCAGAGCACCCCTTTGCTTGACTGATGTACATTAGTAATACAATTTGTGTTAATGGTTAGCTCTTACTCATTATCAATCATTATCACTAAGTATTCAAACAGATGGTCCGTAACAATCATATCTCACATTACCTCTGCCTGTACAGTCCCACAAAGTGGATGCTGTGTCATTAGCACTGGTGGTTGTGGTCTGCTCTGGTCTCGGTTGCTGAGGCAGAGGGACCAGGCTCCATCCCTTTTTGATAAGGGGAGCTGTAGCTGAAGGGCGACCTTCTTCTTCCCCATTTTTCAGCACTAATCATTGTTTTATGCTTCTCACCTGCTCTTCAGAAGAAAAGGGACAGGATTTCAACTGCCTCAGGCAGTTCATCTCATCTTATTTTTGGGACTGGGACTTGTTCTGTTGCCAACACTCACTCTCCCTGCCTGTTAAATATCCCCTGTTACAGGTTTTACGGCTTGCACCTTCTTCCTATTCCCTGTTTTGCAGCAGCACCACAAGTCTCCATATTGACTGTGTGTACTTACACCTTGTTTACATACTCTTACTCGGCTATATTAGAAAGTGTTCATATACCGTTACTGATTATCTGTTAGCAATGTTACAGAATACTTACACACTGTCACTAGTTGTTATTTTGGTTACTTGTGTTGGGATTCAAGTCAAGCAAATATTACTAATATCCTGCTTAGTTTACTTTCATCTCATAGATGCAGCAAGCCTCTTTCTTGGCTACCATACAGTGAGGTATTTGTGTCTTGGAACTGGGGCTAGAAGTAGTAGAAGGGGGAATTTTCTGGTTCTGCTGAATGAAGTTCTCAAGGTACTCAACAGGATTCCACAGAAATAAGATTTATTTAAAATTATGTATGAAGAGAATGGGTTTTGGGGTAGTTGGCTGAAACTCTGGAATAAAAAAAGGTATTTTAATTTGTCTTTCTTAAGATATCACAGTGCAGTGTTAAACTTCCCATGCCTATCTTCTTTTAAGTATAGTTTACATGAGCTCATCTTCTGGGAATGAAAATAATAATGAGTTGGAGGAGTAAGAAGAGCTAGGATTTAGAATTTTGACATCTGGGCTTGCCTTCAGCTATTCAAGGCTCTAAATGAAGGAAGTTTGCATTAAATTATTTCCTGCTTTTCTGTATTCACTGTATGTTTCAGTTGAAATATCTAGCATTTTTATTTCAGTGATAAAAGCTTTAGACTGTTGACATCTTATTTATAAGCAGGAAAGATTTTGGTTTTTTTTTTTGTTTGGTTTTGTTTTGATTTTATTTTTTTTTAAACAAAAAACCCAGCAGTAGATCGAAGTTAGGATTTTCAGCCATGAAATCAAGTTTTCCTAGAGGTTCCCTTATTTTTTGAAGATTAATATTCTTAGAATAGAAGTGTATAATCTTGATATTTTCTCACATTCTTATGTTCATAATTCAACTAAAAATGGAAATAATTTAATATTGCCAGTAGGAAAATGAGCATAAAATTGCATTGTAGCATGAGAATACGGTTCTTTATAAGAAAACAGTCAATTTACAATTACCAAGTTGTTCCTAAGGAAGGATAAATGCATTTTATATAACAAATTGGCATGGGAAATAATGTGATATCGGTTCTCATCTAAGTGCAGAACTCGCCAATTCCCTTCTAGGCTTGAACAAATATTACATGAGTGAGGGCTCTTGTAAAATGTTATGTTTTGAAATAGATTTCATTAAGGGTTTCTGGTGATAATTTATTTCTTCCTTTATGCCTATGTCTCTTCTCATACTAATAATGGATAGCTTATTTGCATATAAATAGACTTCAGTATTTGCTGAAGCAGAGACCTAATATGTTCCTCTTTTTTCCATGAACATTGTTAAATAAGATAGAATATTGCAGTGATCAGCAGTCATGAATTGTAATAATTTTCTTTGTCAAAACTCTTCAGAGTGCATCAACTGTGACATGTTTGTGAAGACCTCAGAGTTTAGGTATCAGTTATAGTGTCAAAAACCTGAAACACCTTTTGCTTCTGTAAAGGTGTTTTCCATGCTATCTCAGCAATATTTACTGATAAATACCAAAACTGATGGCTCTTGGGTGCCTATTCTTAATTAGTACCTTGGTGTGTTTTCTTGCCATTTCTAATCTAGTAGTATGCGAATACTTTTCTAATGCAAGCATCACACTACAAATTAATATAATTTAGTTGTCTTTTGCTGTATTATACTGATCTCATGATTCTAACCACTTTTCTTTAAACTAGAGACATGCATTGAACAGGAATCTTTCATGGTATCATTCTGATGTACTGCAAAATAAATACATTTTAGTTATGCTCCATTAAGGATATGTGAAACAAACTCACTCTTAAGACTGACTTCTATTTACTAAAAGTAATGGCCAAATAAAATTTAAATGGATCAGTTTATGAACTCTGAAAAACCCTCACAAAATATATAAAGCTGCATTGTAGATTCAGATATGTCTTCTAGAAGGATGAATGGGAGAAACTATTCTGTACCACAGTATTACCCCAGACCTACATGTAAAAATAAACTCCAGGCTTATAATTCGTATACCACTAGTTATTCAGTAGCTGCTACTTCAAATATGCTGCCTCTAAACCAGGTTCTAGCTATATAGTTCTTTAAAAGACTCTGGGAGAAAGATAAACTAAGTGGTTCAACAAATTTAGTCAATGCTTCTTGAGCACTAACTGTCTGAGCATGCAAACATTTGAATGTTATGTGTACATGTACCTGATATAAAAAAAAATAAAAAATCACTGAGAATTTGTTTCTGTATGCGTGCAGGTATGAACATGACTTAACCGCAAATGGGCTTTTAAGTGGAGTTTTAATGTGTGTGCCTGTAAGTTATTTTTACCAGCAGAGGTCACTCAGGGTAAAGTGAACAATTGCTTCATCTTTCAAGGAAGACTTGAACTTCATGATGGGCTGTGAGATGCATACTGAAAAGCATGCATCTTCAAAAGTACACAAGCAACCTACACTTGCTTTTCCTTTTCTTTACATGTTTGTTGCAGCATGTATTGAGAATAAAAGATCAAACATAGTAAAAACTTGTGGGCTTACAATGATGCACACCAGAAAGTAGTCAGCAAAATCTTGGGCTATAAGAGTATGGTTTATAAACCAACACAATAAATATGGAATGTTTATTTCATATATTACTTTACTACAAAGAGGTGCCTTTCTATGTTTTCACCAAATTTCTTGAACACAGTCTCATCCATCAGCATCAATTAACACTTTTTTTTTTTTAAAGGTCAGTAAATAGTAATGATTACCTGTAATTTATGGTATTACATACTTTTTTCCCTCTGCATGGTAACTTTGTAAATGGTGTTCTCTTAACAGATTTTCTTGTTATACAGATTAAATTATATCTAACACTTTTAGTTACAAAAACCATTTTGAAACAGATGTTATTCCTATCACTGCTTTTTTAAAGCAGCTTTTTGAGAAGAAGGAGGATATATTCCTGTGTAGTATGAATACAGTGAGTTGTGCAGTGTAACAGAAAATAACGTAGTCTGCTGTGACAGAAGGCTACACTGCAAGATCTTCTTTTTATTTGATAATGATGCGTAAGCAGAAAATGCCCATTATGCTGTCAGAGCTCAGAGACTGACAGATATTTGTGAACTGAAGTGGTTGAAAGGTGATAAAAGTAGAAACTGATGTTGCAGTTGCATTCACTTTTCTTAATAGAATTTCCTTTAAAGCCATCATCAAAATCAAAATATGAATGAAGAATCAAAGTTATAATATACGGCAGTTGTCATGAATGAAGTTGTTTTAAATATGACATGTCTTTCCTTGATACCAAATGGAAAATGTGTCCAGTTGTCAGTCCACCCACAAAAACTCAGTTATCACCTATCTGAAGAAAATATGTGGGGTTTTTAATGTAACTGTATGACTGGTTATAGGGTTGTGTAAGTTATTCTGGAAGGGTTTGTCAAACAATTTGATATCAGAATATTGTACAGTACCTAGGTGAAATATAGGAAAATAAATTTTTTCAGTGTTATTAATGCTATTTTTTGTGTTCTTTTTTTTTCTTTCAATCCATATACCTGAAGGCTAAGATCTGTTTGATTTTGTTGGGGGGGGGGGGCATTCACAGAAGCCCACAGAATTTAAGCTCATACACAATTGAGTTGAAAAATTAAATAAGGAGGAGATAAGGTATAAACCTAATAATCTTTTATCTATATGTCTGTCTTGTAGTTTTATATAGCTTGCATCTTTACCTGATGTAAAACAACTTATGAAAGCCAGAAGAGCTATCTGACCTTAGAGGTACCTCCTATTTAATTTAAGCTTTTAGGATAAGTCATAAGATACCTGGGAAAGAGCTTACTACTGGTGAAAGTATTTGTTTTCCCTTTTCATTGTCCTATTGACTTTTTTGCTTGGACATCTTGTTCATAGAGTTCAAAATTCCTGAAGTTGCAAGCAACTGTAAAGAATAACATTTTAAGAATCACAGAAGTAGATACTTTTACTCCTCTGTATCTGAGGTATGTACCTGATATTCAAAGAAAAAGAAGTGGTGTTGTTCTTGAGCAAGTCACTGGGAAATGTTGGATTTCAGTCCTTTTTGAAACCAGACAGATACCAATATCTACATGTATCTCGTATAACACCAACAGTTTAGGCACTCTAGAGAAAAGTTAAAAGAAAAAGATCATGTTCTGAGAAGATTATGGGCCAGGAATTTATTCTACATATGATACTTCAGTTCCTGGTAAACTTGCATCCTTTGCATTTTTAAGTAGATGATAGTAAGAATTTTTCCATTTTTACTATAGGAACTTCCAGTTGAAGGGTACAGTAACTTCTTCATTATCTATAACATAACAGTGTCTTATCCTTTCTGCAGTACATTTGTTGGTGACCTAATAATATGAATAAGAAACATGGAAATAATTTACATCAAAAATATAAAATCCTTATGTCCTTAATCAGATTAGCCCCATAAAATTCCTTTGATTCATATATATGTACTTGTTCAATTGTATCCAACTTCAGTTCCACACACTGAAAGAAGTAACACATACAATGCTTTTATATGCCTCAGGCCTTACAATGAAAACAAAGTGATTTATTTTCTTTAAATGTTTCCCACCAGAGATTCAAGAGCCTCACAGGTTCATAAATCTTTGCTTTTGATTCCTCTCCCCTTTCTCTGTCTAGATACAGAGCCACTATAATGGCACCCCAAATGGTGTTCCAGTGCTTCAGCAGTCAATGAGCTTAACTGGTTTACAGAAATGGTGTTCTGGTCTAGTGGGTATTGCCTTTTGGCTTCTGGAATCTTCCTTCCACTGCTTGCAAAACTGTCTCTCCTGTACATTAATAATTGCAGTGCAATTAGAGTAACCAGACCCCATAAATATACTTACTTTCACAACCCAAACAGAGAATGGTGAAAGATGAGCTTTGTAGCACACTTAGAGGATTGACAAGTTGAGGCTGTAGACAAAGCCTGTTCTTTCAGCAGCTTGTTCTTATTACCTGTCTCAGATCTTCTTAACCTAGGGTATCCTCTCATAAACTACAAAAGGATCCCTTAGATAAGCATATAAAACTTTAACCTTGAAATGAGAAACCTTACTGGTGTAGTCACAAATTACAGAATTATCTTTGTAAAACACAACAACCCACTCTTCAGCTTCTCAATAGTAGAAAATCTTAAAAAATTTAATCTTGACATGACTAACATGAATATTTATCGTAAAGTCCTTGTCCAAATGGGAAAAGAAGATATTCATTAATTTTCTCAGGAACAGCTAAATAAAAGTTGCCCTGCTTCATCTTTTACCTGAGCATCTCATAATCTTGCAGAACCTAAGATTAGGACCTAAATGGTGTGGTAGAGGAAGGGATCCTCTTGGCTGGTGTGTTGGACCCTGCACCCAACCCTCATCTCAGCTGGGGGGACCTGGGCAGCAATATGCAGGACTGATAGGAAAGAAAGGGAGGAGAAGCTGGAATAGAAGATCACTTTGCTATATGAGTCTTTAAAGAAAGGATTTACAACACACAGTGCAGTGGGACAAATTGTACATGGGAAAAGATGTAGGCTATATGTGCAGGTGTAGGGACTAAGGCAACTGCTGAGGAGAGAGTCTGCCCAGAGTCCTAATGTCCACTTGGGTGAAGGCATCTGATTTTTTTAAAATAGAGAAATAGCCTTAAATGAAACAAAGCTTTCAGTATTTTTTCCATATTATGTTTTTTCCCCATGTAGACAACTGCTGTAAACTCTGAGTCTTCAACCTGACTTAATCACGTGCAGCTGAGACCAATTAAATGCACTTGTAGATGTAAAAGCTGTTCTCTTATGGTGACTTTTTTCTGAATGAGGGGAGTGAGGGTAACAGTCTTTTGTCTAATAAGGTTGTAGTTTGTAAAATATTTTAAAATTCCCAAAGTGGGTGGTCCTTCCATGGCCTAGAACACTGAGTTCTTTCATCTGTGTAGGCTTTCACATATTTGAGAAGTGGAGAAAAAACTATCGGTGGCTTGGTAAGCAGAGTGATGTGGGAGCATGAATGCTAATAATTCCATTTACAATTCCAAATTAAACTTGGAGCTTGCTATGCTGTTTTCTGAACTTCTGTTCAAGCAATTAATTTCATTATTGTCCAGTAATGTTTTTTGAACAAATTTTCTACCTAGTTGAAGGGATTAATTTAGCCCCAACTGCATCCTAACAAAACGCTTAAGGTTTAAGTATTTAAAAGGGACTTGTGTACTTTGTTTTTCTTGTAGGGTAAGATGTGGAGAATGTATCTTTTTTAATAAAGATTTTTCAAATTCATTTTACTTGAAACATTAAGCAGTTTTTCCTGTAATACTTTGATTGTTTCTAGCCCTGAAAAAATCAATGTAATTTTCTTATTGTAAACAAAAATCAGATCACACAAGTCCAGTAAAGTCTGGTACACTCTTCTGTATCTGTTCACATGCAATATTTTACTTTGCATGTTAATGTTTTATTGAAATATAGATTAGTTAGTAATAAGTTATTTTCTGTGCTGTTTTTATTCAGTACCTCACTGACAGAAGTATTAGAAGAATAATAAACCTCTTGCATCTTAAATGGGAATATATTATCTCCATTATACATTCATTTTCCCCATTTCTTGCTGCTGCATCAGAATAAATCGGAAACATAACTTCTCAAAAATCCTCTAGGAAATTACACTTTATTCTATGTCCTCTAATATACCTTCTTGTGCATCAGCATTCATTCAGAGTAGATTTTTCTACCTTATATAAAAAGTAAAAGTAGCTACCAGTAATGCAGAGGAATAACATGTGGATAACAAATCCTTGTCACAAAGATGAATTCATGCTTCTGATCTAGTTTGGATTTCAAATCTCTTATTTGCAAAAGCAATAGTTCTCCAGACCTCTTCTAATGTAGTAGAATACTCAGAGTGTGAAGCCAGAAGCACGGATTTTCATTTTAAATTATCCATTCCTTATGTTCTCTGCTGGTTTTTTGCCCCATAGCATTGGTTGACATTTCATAGAGAGTGAGCTACCATAGGGCTGGAAAGCATATAATTATACAAGTCACCCACTTTTTTGATTTTTGCCGTTATATACCAATCAGAATGCAGACATACCTTTCATAGGTATTTAATTTCTAATGAGAAGGTTTTATTCTTCATTGACCTGTGATTAAAGTGTGGCATTTTAGTAAATAAATGAAAGATACTTTCTACATAATTCAGCTCAGAAGTTATGCTTGAGAGCCTATGCAGGTCTTTGACCTCTATCACGTGAGTGGCAGCATAAGTAATCGAGACTATTCTTAGATAAAAATCTGTATAGTACAGAAAATGCTTAGTGTTTTAAAACAGGTATAGTATAGAATAGAAAAAGATGACATCAAGCAGATTGTCAAATTATGTCTTTTATTTATTACTCAACACAGTGACAGTGGTTTAAAATTTAAGAAATTATACACATGCTTTGAGAAAGGTGGGGTTTTTTTTTCTTTTTTTTTTTTTTTCTTTTTTGAAGTAAACTCACAACAAATTTTACGAGGAGAAAACGTGTTAGGTATCAAACCACAGATGGATAATTTTCAAAACTAGTTCACTAGAAAATATGTATTCATGTTCTATGAACTTCAGCAAATCTTGCTCGTAAGATGGTGTGTATTTTTCTTTCTGTTCAGATTAGCCATGGTCTAGACACACAGTTCCTAATAAATGAGATTCTGATCCTGTTCTAACAGACTTCATTGTTTGATTGAACCCTGCATGCAGTCACTTCCTGGACACTGTCTAGGAAAAATACTTGCTTATTTTTTATCACAGCAGTGCCTGGGAACCCTGAGCAAGGCTGTGTGTGCTAGCTGCTGTACAAATACACAAGGTAAAGATAACTGAGAACATGAATGTTACACGTCTGGGCTTGGGCAGAGATCAGAGACTAAAAGGGAAAATACATCCACAGTGAAATTCCAGATTGATACTGGCAAAGCGAAAATTATAAAAAGATGATTTCCCATCTAGTGATCCTTATGTGGTGATCTCCTGCTTTTATGGCTAAGATTAAATTAATCATGAAGCTCCTGTCCTCCATTAACTAGTCACTGTAAGAAAAAACACCCATTCCCCAGTAAACGTAGAAAGAGTCACTTGGAAATATAACATGAAGTATTTTGTATTTATGCTAGGAAATGCAGTATTTGAATAGGAAAATGGCTCGACATTTATCTAGGTGTAGTCGTAAACAGATTTAGTATTTCTCAGAAGCTGGAAGGCAACAGAGTACATGCAATAAACTATGTATGAAAACAAACCTGTGAAAAGGGCTATTGATTAGCTACCAGAGAAGAAGCTAAGATATATTTTTACAACTCACATTTGAAGTGAATGTTATCAGTCTCATCCACAAAATTAATAAAATCTTTGTTCTGGAAGCTTTTTGAGCTCAGTTTGGCACTTTTCTCCTCGCTTCTCTTTTCTGTTGATCATACAAAGCTTGTAATTTCATTGTATGTTAGGTGCACAAAGATAGCATGAGCACCTAACTCCTGTACCCTGCTTTGATAGTCTCAATATAGATGGTTTAGAAAAAACAGTTCCGTGTTTGATTAATAAAGTCCATCCATACTACTATTAAGAGCATATGATGCTCAACAGCTAAGTAAACAGATTTTGATCTTTCGGTACTGTAACAATGTTTTCTAAAATTTTAAAAAAGTCTTAGGAGAATGTTTTTGAAGGAAAAGAGTATTTTACTTTAAGTTTGCTATCATGAAATGTTTACTCAGTATACCTTCTTGGTTTTTTACTATATAATGTCAGCAGCTCTGAGACTTCCAGTAGAGTTTGGGTGGCTGGGTTTTGATTGACCATTCTTTTTAATTGGCTTTTGGGAAACATATATTCTCTATGTGTATTCAAATACTTGAGTTATTTCTTCTTTTTTTGGTGGTGGTGGTGTCTCTTTTAAACAAAATATGTATCTATATGCAGAGTAATAATTTTTCCTTAAGGGTATTTTAATTAAAAAAATGGTGCTGTAAGAAAATAAATACTGATGTATTCACCACTTTTGGAAAACATAGCAACAAAATTACATATATAAAGAAAAGAAATCTTCCTTCTTTCAGCAGCGGTGCTTTCCAAATTTGTGACAAGCACATAGGGATAAAGCAGGTTTTGTATGTTAATTCTAATATACTTACTGAGGCCTTCTGTAAGCTAAAAAACCAGTGTGATCAAGCAAGGAGAAAATAAACTGAGGGTAAAATGCTGGAAAATCTCCTAGACAAGACTTGGAGCCTTCACATAGCTAAGGAAATTTAGATGAGGTTATCACAGACTGTCTTGCTCAGATGTGCTGTACTGGGTTATTCGATGTGAGTGGAGCTGCAGTAGTGAGGAATGTATTGATTTCCTTTTTGGTGATGAAAACACAGACTGAAAACAAACACCAGCATCTCAAACATACTAGTTCCCAATGTGATTCTGCAAACTCATAATCCCTAATGTCCTATGAAGATATTAACTGGTTCTTTCTATCTTACTGTTATCTCGTTTGGTCCTTTCTATTTTAGCTAATGTTGCCAGAAATGCCAGAGTCCCCTACAGAATGGAGACTGGATTAGCGCCTCTCAGTTAATAGTTCCAAAGCAAAGCTAAGCCATTTTGTCAGGGTGGTGTGAGCAGGTCTAGACTACTTCACAACAGTGTTTTCCAGAAGATTTAAATGCATGATCTGTTTCTGATAGTATCATGAATATTATTTTTTAAAGGTTAAATATCCTACTAACACATTTTTCCCCAGAAGATAGTAAGAGGTGTGTCTATTTACAGAATTAGATGATGCAATGTTTCAGACCTAAACCAAAGCAAAACAACATCCCTCAAAAGAAAGTTATTAATTTAATAATTTCATTAGTACTCCTCTCTAATTTTGTTGATCTTGGGACATGTGATGAAATCAGCTTCCCACATTTCTGCATCTGTTCCCAAAGTGAGATATTTTAAGGAACAAAAAGAGACCACTGCTGGCCCTGGAGCCTATGAGTACAGCTGCACCTGGAGTGCTGTTGTCCACTTCTGGGCTCCCAGTTTGAGAGAGAAAGGGAACTACTGGAGAGAGTCCAGCGGAGGGCTACAAAGACCATCAGGGGACTGGACTATCTGCCTTATGAGGACAGGCTGACAGAGCTGGGCCTGTGTAGCCTGGGGAAGAGTGAGAGGGCATCTCCTCAGTGCACATAAATATCTTTAGGGCAAGTGTCAAGAGGATGGGGCCAGGCTCTTTTCAGTGGTGCCCAGCAACAGGACAAGGGGCGACGGGTGCCAACTGAAACACAGGAGTGTGAGGGAAAACGTCTTCACTTGGAGGCTGTTGGAGCCCTGGCACAGGCTGCCCAGAGAGGCTGTGCAGCCTCCTTCCCTGGAGATACTCAAACCCCACCTGGACGCGACCCTGTGCAACCTGCTCGAGGCAAACCGGCTTTAGCAGGGGGTTGCATGAGATGGCCTGCACAGGTCCCTTCCAACCCCAACCGTTCTGTGATATTATTAGACATGTATTGGGACTGACTTTTAACATGACTAGACTAATGATTTTTTACTCTGATATTTCCTGATGTAAGCCTGAACGTAAGCCAACACCATTTTTTGGCTCAGTCTCTATATAGATATAACATCACACCAAGGAATTACTTATAAGTAATGGGTTTTGTAGTCAATGATTTATCCTGAAAAACAACAGGTGGGACACCATAGTCAGTACAAACCCAGGTCTTCAGTGACTTTTGACTTTTAAAAAAATTTGTAGCTGCAGTTTCACTCAAAACACTTAAAAATATCAGGTCCTTTGCAGTTCCACAAAGTACTCTCAAAATGTACAACTTTTGGAATATTTTACAGATACAAAAAATAGCAAAATATAATTTTGGCTAGAGATAATGAATTTTAGGTTTTCATTTTAATTTGCAAACTTTTAATAAAATATAATCCTTATTGCATATGCTCTCTGATACTTTAAGTAAAATTAACTATGCCAAGTGGGTAGGTGTTTGTTTCATTTTAAATGCTGCTTCCTTTTAACCTGGCAGTATGGGAGCAAGTGTGTCAGTCCGTTTTGTAACAGATTTGTTTGAAAACTCTTTGTGCTCAAGATCATAACTTGTTTAGTTTCTTGAATGTGAACCATTTGCAGACTTCAATGGAGGCAGCACTAATCTGATCGTTTTTCTGTCATCTAATTTTGCGGAAGTGGTACAATCTGGAGAAGTTTGACTAACTTATATGGAATCCAATGTGTTGAACTACATGTATTTAAGAAATACTGCGGTATAAAATGTACAAATATTTTTGTTTAGCTTGTAAATATTGTTGCTGTGTATAACATTATTGACATACAGTTAAAGTGGGTCCCCATTGTGAGAAGATTAGAAAGACACTTCTTTCTAAGCCTGCTGAGTAATGCAGTGTGGTGGACTTTCACATGTGAAAATTACAGTTCCATTGGGCAAGTGGTTGGAAAAGTTGGAATAATGTTTGCAATGAATTTCAGAGTAAAAGAGGCCGCTTTCTTTTATAGGAAATTTTAATGAGAGGTGCATAAATCTAACTACTTTAAGAAGTATTCTGGCCTTTCTGTTTACTGTCCTATTTTCATTTGAGTTAATATAATTGACAGGAATTTTGGGATGAGGTCATATCCATTGAATTGAAGCTTTAACTTAGTCTTAAATTGTATATATTTTTACATCCTCTATTCACCACAGTAGAATAAGATTGATTCTGGATAATATAAAATTGCAGATAATACAGAAGTCATGGATACCTTGTGTCATGGAAAGCAAGGTGGTGTGTAAAACTCAGTATTGTAATTTCTACTTCTAGATCTAAATAGCACAGCATCAAACATGTTTTTTTCCTATTTCTATTTCCTTTTCAAGCATAATGGCAATGATTGCCTATTTTATTACAAACCTTTGTTTTATTTGTACAGTTTAAATATTAAATTTGTGGTTATGGTTTTGTTTTTTTAAATAGTTCATATGCTATAGTATATTCATACATAAGACAATAGGTAGAATTCACACTTCCTTGTTGTTTCAACTCCTGTTTTAATTGTGAACACTACTATACTTATATTTACACTACTATATATGTAGTAGGGCTTTGTTGAAAGACTAGATTTCTTTGGGAAACTTTCTGTTTATGATACAAGGTTACAATCAAGGTTACAATGACAGACCTCAGAAACCTCACCACAGAAGAGAAAGGTACAAACACAGAAACTGTCGGGTCATATAATGTGTATGAGTTCTGAAAAGCAGTCCATAGAGGGGAAAATAAGAGTAAGATAACCCTTTGAGAGAAATGGTTAGTCTTCAGCAGGTGGACATTAGTCTAGGGTCTTGTCACCTAAACACCAAATACTAAAATTAAATGTTTCTGGTAATTTAGCCTGTCTCAGTGTGAAGATCAACTAGAAAATGGAGTTTATATATTCTTATGAGAAAGAACTAGTGAGTTGCCTGTTAACCTTGCTGACATAGTCATTCAGTCATACTATATGTCCTCCTTTGCTTGTGGGTTTAATCAGCAGAATATTTAGGATTCCAGTAGGTATATTTGTTTTTTAGTGTGGGCTCCCATATGTATTTTTGTATATATTCACCAATCCCCGAGTTCCAAAATCATGCTTACCTATGTACCCTTCTCCTTTCCCAGCTTGTATACTATCCTTGCGAGGCATTGTATTTTCCTGTGTATCCATAATCTTAGTTTCTTGCTCAGATATTGCACAGGTAGCATTTAAGACAGACAGAGTCACCACAGTCAGTATAATAGCTCATTAAGTGTGGGTATCTGAGAAGGGAAACTGGCATAACTGGCTAACAGAGACAGTGTTTCAGTTTATTTAAGGAAAAAAAAATATTTATTTACATGATGCAGTAATAAGCTTCTCAGATATGAATTGCAGACTGAATGATTAATTCTTTAAATGCTGAATGCGGTGATCCATTCAATGTATTTCATCATGCTGGATTTCTGACAGAACAAGCTTTTTGTGTGTTCCAGGGCTCTGTTAGCTGACAATGAATAAATGCTATTTTTTAGGTACTTCAGAGGTTTTTCTGCTGATGGAAAAAACACCATCAGGAAAACACAGATTTCAATTTACTTTAAGGAGTGTGGGATGTAGACAGAATTTATTGAGCAGCTTTTAAAATCAAATCAATAGTGTAGTGCTGTTGACTTCAGCAAACCTATTTTGTTTTACGCTAACTGGGTGCCTGATCCTATGTTTCTGTTTTAAACTTTTCTGAGGGGAACTAAACATTGGTTCTGATATTATTTTTCTATCTGAGTGCTCCTCCCCTTGCCATATAAAAATAGAATAAAATTTACAGAATACATACAGATTTTGTCAAATATTTATCCTAATTTGTAAACATTTTTATCTTTCCTAACTGCTTATGGCAATTTAAATGAAATAGTTTGTTTTCTCCACCTAAGTTACCCAATGATTGCCCTTAGTATGTTCATCTTAAATACCGGTCTAGTGGAGTTCATCAAGATGTTCTGATTGATTCTTCTGCATTGATTGGTTAGGATCACTGACTTGGAGGAAATGTAATGGTGTAAAACACAAGTAGTTAACTGATATTCTTGGTTCATCATTTGCTTCAGATACTACAGACAATTAATAAAGCTTTATTCTGCAATGCAGAATTAAATATCCCTAAACTTAACAACAGAACAAAACCATTAATATTATTGTTGCGGAGCTGCTAGCCATTTGTTAGCTTTAAGAGTAAGAGGCTTCTTATTCAAAACTCTGTTATCTGTATTAAATAATATACTCTCAAAATTTCATTGGTCCTCTAATTCTTTGAGCTAACTGTGCTGGGACAAAAAGCACTGGAGTCTGAGAAGCACTTCATGCAAACCAGTTCTGACTTCTGCAGCTGAAGAAGGCAAACGGATTTTATCATATGTATATAGAGAGAGTTCCGCATAAGTATGTATTTTTCATTACTTGTGTATATCATGGATGTGACATTGCTCATGATTAAGATGTAAGAGAACATCAAGAACAAAATGGAATTCTAATTCCTCTTCAGACTTTAATTAATAATTTCCTATTCTTTTGCCATATAATCTTCAAATCTTAATTGTCAATAATTTGAGGCAGAGGAACATATTATGTTCTACGGAAAATGGATTATTTTCTTACTGATTTATTGGTAACTTTAACAGTGACCTTTTCACAAGTAGAGGATACTATCTAACAAAGTAAGCAAATAGAAGTAGAAGTCCCTATGTTCAAAAGGGTCAGTTCCTCTTGGAAATTTGGTATTCATTTTTTGTTGACCTGAGGGAAGCATACATTTAGCTTAATTATGCACTCCACAAACCATTAATGTTCTTTGTGTAAATGAGAGGAGTCTTAAACTTTTACAGCAGCATTCATAACATTTAGTGAGCTAACCAGCAACAGTAATTCAATCAGTTTGCCTCTGTTTGTATTTTGCGAACAAAGAGTGTTTTCCTTTTATTTAGGTGAAAAAAAATCAATGTGAATCCCCCCCCTCTTTAACAGAGGAATAGAATCAAGTAAGTTTTCAAAGCCCTACAGAGCGCTGGTGGAGGGGGTGTGCGTGTTCTTTGGTGTTTTGCTTTAATGAAAGTTCCATAGTTAGAATTTCCCTTTGATTTGATAATGTACACAAGAGTTTTATCCTGTTCTAAGAAACATAAGTATCTGTATAGTGTCCTTAATTAATAAGTTTGTGTTTATGTACCACTTCTGAAAGGAAGCATATTTACTTAAGTGACCATGTTTAGATTTACCAAGCTGTATTTAGCCATGATTTAAACAAAGCAAATGCACACCCCCAAAACAAAATAGCAAAAATGTATTGCACACACTTTTTCCCCCTTTATTAACTATTTTACATAATATTTGCAAAGAATGCAATTGAATTTGCTTGACAAGCAAGCAGTAGTTTTCTTTCCAAATGCATGCAATTTGATTAAATAGTGAGCAGTTCCCAGTAAAATTCAGAGGGATGGATACACCAAAATGATTCCTGAGGGCTTTCCTTTTTTTTTCGTTCATTGAAATGTTGTCTGGGTTTCATCTGGGATAGAATTAATTTTCTTCTTAGTAGCTGGTGCTTAGTAGCTGTGTTTTGGATTTGGTGTAAGAACAATGTTGAGGGAACACTGATGGTTTTGGTTGCTGCTAGGTAAGGTTTATACTAAGTCAAGGACTTTTCAGTCTCTCAGGCCCTGCCAGGGAGGGTATTGGAGTGGCACAGGGAATTGGGAGGGGACACAGCCAGGGCAGCTGATCTAAACTAGCCAAAGGGATATTCCATATCATAGGATGTCATGCTGAATATATAAGCTGGGGGAAGAAGAAGGAAAGGGGGGATGTTCAGCATTATGGTGTTTGTCTTCCCAAGTAACTGTTACACATGGTGGAGCCTTGCTTTCCTGGGGATGCCTGCAGATGGAGAGCAGTGAATGACTTCATTGTGTTGTTTTGTTTGTATAGGCAACTTTTGCTTTACTTATTAAACTTTTTATTTCAACCCATGAGTTTTCCTCACTTTTAGTCTTCCGATTCTCTCCCCTATCCCAGTGTGGGGTGAGTGAGTGAGTGGCTGCCTGGTGCTTCATTGCTGGCTGGAGTTAAACCATGACAAATGTATTGGTACAAGTGTAAGCATAATCATTATTGTGCTCAAAATTAGGGTTGTATCATTGAAATTTGTAGAATGACTAGAGAATTGATTAGCAGGCAAGACAAACAATTGAGCCATGGGACTGCATGGCTGATATATTGAAAATACATTTAATAATTTGGACAGAGAACTGAATCTTGTGTGTAATTAGAAGGAAGTGTTTTTTAAGCAAGTATGACTGTAGGAGGAACGTGTATTTAAAGATTATAGGCAGATGATGAGCCAAAAGTTTAGAAGATGATTTTTATTTTTTTAAATTTAAAACCTCAGGGAAGATTAATGCTATTATATGTAGTAAGTTTTCAAGAAGCCATCTGAGATTTGGGCCTGAAGGAAGAGAGAAGTGGCAAACAGAGATATCTGTTATTACAGGCTTAGGGTTGATTGATCAGCTCACATAGGAAAGACGCAGAGAAGTAGGGACTGATGGAATGCCATGGCGAGCAGAGAGAAGAAATAAGATCTTGATGACTGCTGTGAAAGAGCACAGAAAAGAAAGCAAAGGAAGCACCCAGAAAATTTGATCAATAACCTTAAACCCCCCCTTAATGATTGAGGGGTTTCATGACAGAAGAATCTCTATCTTGCCCGTTAAGTGATTATTAAGATATAGGTTAGGTGCAAGCAAGTGTATGACATTTCAGCCAGCAGAGAATGTAAGAATGACCATAGTGGTTCAGGCCAGTGGTCCATGCAGACAAATATCCCTCATGTGGCAATAACAAAATACACAGATGTGCTTTACCCAGCCTTAGAGCAGAGGGCAAGCTCAGCTTTCTCTGTTTCTCTATAACTCTGATTTGGTGTTAGAAATGGGAGTAACCTGGGAGAGAATGGTTTGGGGAGAATCAAAGGAAGCACTGAATGGACACTGAACGAAAACCATGGTAGGCAGATCTGTCTGAAGAGAGAAAAAAGTTCACTTAGTATTAGTTGATCCATGTAATGATACATTTGATCCATAATATTATTTATAGTTGAATATTACTTTAAATGCTGTACTGCATTTTTAAAAATACTTTTTTTAAAAAAAATGAGAATTCTTAAGAGTCTTCTAGTCTGTTTGTCTTTAGTTTCCTTAGTAACTGATCATTTTTAGTTATTTACATGTTTGGTCCTGTTATTTATAAAAACTTTTGTATTTTTGCCTTTGTATTGCAGAATAACAAAAAAAATAATGCAATGGGAATATGAGCAAAAGCTTGTATTATTTTGCATTATTTTTCTTTAGAAAAGAGCCTTTACTTGTTTGATGCATTAATACAGACTTTGAGGCTGTATTTTAAGACTACAAAATGCAGTCATCAGTAAATAAAACTTGGCGTTTTTTTTTAATGCAAAAGATTTTAAAACACTTAAATATACTTCGAGAATATAAAGATTTTGTTTATATAACTTCATTCAACACTGAAGTACTGTTGTTTCTTTTGGGTAGAATATGTATGCCTTTAACAAGTACATTTGATAATAGTTTAGAATAATAATTAATGTGTTTTATCCACTGGAACTGCAAGGATAATTTTGATTAAATATATTGCTGGCTGTTAATGAAGAATTTATTTAGGACATCAGGATACAAATCCTAATCCTTATGCAAGAGACAATCTCTTTTGTAGTCTAACAGTATACGTTGTAAATCTGAAACTACCAATAAAGTATTAATACATATTGTTGGGTACTTGATTTTGCTTATTTGATTTCTGATATGGCATAGTAAATCTGATTCTAGTCCATTATTGTTTGTCTCATCGGAACCGTAAGCTATGTGTTTTATCTCTCAGTGCTTTGCTATAGTTCTGCCTCAGGCCAAATCAGAAGGGGACAGGAAACTGATATGAATTTTTTCTTTCTGCAGCACTTGGCTGAAGTATTTCAGCTTGTTTGAATTCCTGCAGAACTGCATTACAAAGCTGTTATCTGCAACTATAAGGAAGCATATTCTTAAAAGTTTTATTTTCTACTCTCTTTAATATTAAACTGTTAAAATTATACAGTATTTGAAACGTATGCCTTTGCATCAGAGCCAGGCTGACATGAAAGCGATATTGTGTATTTATTGTCACCTGCAAAGGGCAGCCTATGAGGTCAGATTGTGCTGGAACTAATGATAATGGAAGAGTTGCGCTTTGTGGACTTTAAAAAATGGCCAGCAGGTTTTAGAAATAGGCTTTAAATGGCATTCAGTGCACAATCTCTACATTTGAAATAAAGTGAAAACATTACAATCTATCATTATATTTAATTTGATTCACAACAGGTTTTCCACAACAGATAAACTCCGTAAACTGGTAACATTTTAGTTTTTGGTTTGCTGCAAAATGAGGTTGCTTCAGTGAATGGCTGTGGTTTTTTTGATGGAAATTATGTAATCCGGCTACTATGGGTCAATTGATTTTGGCTTCAAATTAATTTGAATAAGAATTATAACAATATGACAATGACTATATTGTTCTTATCAACAGTTTAAGGATGAGTAAGTGGGGTACTTGCTAAGATTAAGGAAAATAATACAACTGGCAGATCATATACACCAGGTGAGATTCCACTCTCTGCAAGTGTTGTGCAAGAGTAATATGTAACTGTTACACTGGATATGTTGTGAAGAGTTGTGATTTATATATGGTGAGTAGTGCTGCTCAGTGTTATTCATGAAACTAAAACTGCAATGATGCTTTGCTCATGTCTGGACTTTCATATGCCCTTTAAGAATAGCTGTACTGGATTAGATCAAAGGTTTGTAGCTTAGAATCCCTTCACCAGCAACATATAAAAACATAATCTAAGGAAGCATGTAAACTTGGGACAAGTAGAGAGCAGTACTTGTATGAATAACTCTCCTGACATCCAAAAATTTGCATCTCAAGGAGGCTGGAAGTGTATTTCTGTGTATTTCTTTGAGTAAACTTGAAATGGGTTTCTCCTTCATTAGGCTGTCTAATCTTGCATTGAACCCGTGTGAACCTCTTGCAGCTACAACATCTTGCAAAAGGGAGTTCTGCAGCTTAATGATGTTGTATGAACAATTCCCTTCTCTAATCACTTTCAAATTTATTAGCTTCAGTTGCTGCTCCTTAGGTCCTTTATTGGAAGAAGCAATAACCTTCTGCTCCCTACCCAATCTTCCCATGCCTCATGATTTTATAGACCTCTATGATAGCAGTGCCCCTCAATTAATTTTTTTTTCTTCTTTTCCTTCCTTCCCCCTCTTTATGTAATAAAGTCCTAGAATGCTTAGTGATGATTGTTACATGCCTTTGGTCACCCTTGCTGCCCTTCTCTGAAATTCTTCCAATTCTATGTCTCAGTAGTACTGAAAAATAACAGGAAATAAAATGGTCCAAAATTTGTCTTGCTGCACAGTGTGCTCATAAATTTTATGTAATCTTTTAGGCCATGTGGCATTGCTGTTGGCAAGTTGTGCTTGGGAATTTTTGTGGACTTCTCTCTGTGCAGTACTAGCCCCAGATAATTGCATGTAATTTTCAGGGCTGGGACTATCATAGCAAGACTTCCATAGATCTGTTGTTGGTAAAGAAGTGGGGAGGACTCTTTGTAAATCTGTGATCTTTTTCTTTTTTTTTTTTTTTTTTAGATATCTAATTATCATGTTTTCCCACTATCTATCTGTGGCAAAAGCACTGTGTATTACAAGTACTGGAGTACAATACTGTTGAAATTATACTGTGACTTATAAATGGGACAAAATTAACTACAGTAGTGTTATACTTAAGAATCATCATTTGTTGTTTTATGTGATTAAATTGGCCTCATAACTATAACTGGTTCTGCATCATCTGCTAAGAAAACAATAGTTATTAAAAAAACAATAAAAGCCTTGGCTCTTTGTCCAATAGTTTAACACAGTGAAACTATTTAGGTTTTAAACTATCTTAGTAGGAATTCCCATTCTACAAATTTAGGGATTTTTTTAATAACCTTCATTGACTACTTATTTAGACAACATACCTAGTCAAAATTTAAAACATTCCTTTGGAAAACAGGCAACCCACCCTGAATTTGTAGTGGGATGGGGGATGTCTTATATAATTAGCAGATACTATACTATTTAGTAATTACTGTAGTCTTTGACTTTCGCATGTTTTATATTGTCAAAACTCCTGCAATGATCCACTTGTTCATTGTCTAGACTTGTGACTTCACCGTACCAAACACAAGCATTAACAACAAGCCTTGTATGAAACTTTTGAGGACCCTCAAAAATTAGTAATTAGTGTTAAGAATTCTGAATATTTATTGGCAGTATTTGGGTGTTATATCCAGTCTTCACTCCATGATAACACGTTACTTGCCCATGTGTACTGGTTTTCCTAATAATCTCATGAAAGGGATGATTTCAAAACCTATTGAAAGATCCAGATAAAATATGTCCACTGTTTCTCCTTAGTCTATGTTTTGTCTGGCATTCCCAGAGTGGTCTAACAGTAAAAAACAGCACAATACACAATTAAAGAACTCATGTTGCTTTGTCCTTGTTGTATCATTTTTTTTTGAGAATCCATTTTAACTCTTCTGAACCAATATACCTAATTCTGAAGCAGTCAACATTTAAAATCTCTAATTCTCAGGTTACTTTTAGTGCCTTAAAGGAGAGAGGGAGAGAGAGAGAGGGAGAGGGAGAGAGAGAGGGAGAGAGAGAGAGGGAGAGAGAGAGAGAAAGCATTAAAGAAAGAGTCCCATCTGTTTCTCTGGTAGAGCTAGGGACTGGAAGCAAAACCTTTCAATTTTTAAATAATTTTTATACTTGCTATACTTGCACACTAATCAGACTTTTTTTTTTTTATGACAGTATTTCCTGTATATTTAAGCAAAGGCAGCAAAATAAGCAAAAAAGCTTGAAAGAAAGCATTTAGCTGTCATTAAATCTATGCTTAGTGTATTTTATTTAATTGAATTGATCATACCAGCTTTCCATGTTTTGTATGCTCTTAAAGGGTATGCAAACATGTATGGGTAAGCAAGTGTATGAAAGAATTTATCATATGAATATCAGTAACAGTGAAAGGGAGGTGTCTGACTCTTGCTCAGGTCAATAGCAAAGTTCCTATTGATTTAAAAAGGAGTGATGTATTACTGTTTCCATAGCAGGATGACTTCCTTTAATGGAAGTGTAATGTCAGAAAGTCACTAACCTGAGCCTCAGCAGCCGTCATAACTCATAAGGTTGTGGACCTTATGTTGTGCATAAGCAAACCTGTATTGGAGAGAGTTCTTCTTGGGCTTGCATGTTTTTTTATGTACAATACAAATCATGACAGAAATAAACAAAGTTCCTGAGTAGTAATCTATTTCAGGCACTACTTCAGCGACACATAGGTTTCATGCTGAGAAATGCTGGGTATATTTGATATACTTTTTGACTTCCAAAGGCAGTCAAACCTAGTAATTTGACTTCCCAGTCTAACTTGACTTCAGAGACTTTCTATAAAATCAGCACAGATATAGAAGTATGTGCTTTTTTTTTTTTTGTTGGGATGAGACGTCCATTGCAGTGGCACAAGTGTCCCTATTGACTGCAGAACTGGTGTAGGTGACTGGCTTGGACCAGACATACAATTTATTTTTACACTGGTAAGGTTAGATTAGATGATTCTGAGTAATTTCTGAAGAGCATCATTTGTAATTTTATAAAAATCGTAAGCTACTCTTTTATGCCTGTAGTCTGTGTGATCTCTGATATTATTAAAATCCAATGATTCATGTATGTTTATTGTAATTGTAAATATATATATATAAACACCTAAATGCTGGGATTGACAAAAACACATACTTAAACAGTAAGTTTGTAGGTTTTGTATGGAATATGTGGTTTTAGCTGGAATGTGTGGAGTGCCTGCATGCACTTTACTGTGAATAAAGCTCAGGTCACTTCAGTAGAGACTTGCCTGAGTACAAATTCAAGGCCTAAACCTAAATTCTTTACATCTGTAATCACTGTTCTTTTTAAAATGTGAAAGTTGAACATATGCCCTTACAGAGGTAAAATATGACCAAGAGAGTCAGTAGTTTTTAAATTGTTGTCATTGATGGAAGTGCACAGATAGAGATTCATTGTAAGCTTGAGTGAGCAGGTTGGACAGTAGAAATGTCATATCAGTTTTGAAGGTGCCCTCGGTATTGGTGTGCTTGATATCAGTAGGCTGGCCTAGGCAGTCTAAAGTTCAGGAATTTCCTTCAAAAGTGAAAACTCTTATTTTTAACACAAGTGCCTTTCAAGTAGTTTTATCTAGTAGATTTATTCTGTGTTAGGATACAGCCTGTCCTGTTAGGATTACAGCTGAAGGTTGAAAGGACTATGAGAAATATTACGATACTGAGTTTTAGGTAAAGAGTTTCAATGGATTTTAAAAAAAGGATCTGCTTAAAAATATATGTTTATATAATAGGGTTCTATGATATAATTTCTGTGTTAAAATGGAAACAGTATAAGTGTTCACATTTTACCTTGGGTATTTGACTCTTGGCAGATTAGAACAGCTTCTGGGGTATGAATGTGGTGAACAGTGAACCTCTGCCCTTCCAGAAATGTTTGTTTTAACTGGCTAATAGGTCCACATCCAGATGCAAAATTAACTGCTTCAAGGCCAGGTTGCTTCCTACATGATGTAGTGGTCACATAGACTATATTGAAAATTGGGATTTTAAGTGATCCCTGGAGGGACTGAAATACATACCAATGCAACTACAAGACGTAATTAAAATCCGCCTTCAACCACTCATAAACACTGTTAAATTAGATGTAGACAGATGGGACAAATTATTATTATCATTATGGAGAAAAGACACTATCACTATCATGAAAATGAACATTCTCCCTTGTCTCATCTCCATTTGTAAACCCCATGCCAATAGAAATCCACAAACTAAACTTCTTTATAATAAATAATTTGTCAGTAAAATTTTATGGGGTTGCAACAACACAACAAAAGATCTATTACTTAAAAAAATAAGTTCACAAAGATGGGAGGATTAGATTTCCCAAATCTTGTCAAAATTCATTGTATCATTCACATTACAGTAATTGCTGCAAAGGCATCTAATTACAGGAAAACTTAGCAATGGCCTTTGTTGAAAAATAATATATGTGGAGGTGTTGCCTTCTTTCTTATCAAAGAAAACAGGATTATTATTAAGGCCCAGAATTTTCAGCTGACTGTGACTCTTTTCAGTGTTGCCAGCCCAAGGCAGATCTGGTTGCTGGTTTGCTTCAGAGTCTTTTTCAGACTGTGAACCCATACTAGAATGGAGGGCTTTTGTGATTCCCCTACATTTTAGCCACAGACAAAGTGAAACAAGGTATAATCCTGAAAATCTGTTTACAGTCTTTTGATAGCACAAGATCTAAAGACCCTTTAAACTGTAGTAGTCCCACGAATACCAGGAAATCAAAAGGGTGTGGGGAATCTCCCTTTTTTTGCCACAGTAATTTTTGGCCATATTGGTATGAGGGTTGTTAGCAACAGGAGCTGTCCTGCTACTGTGATTTATCACAAGGGGATTAAGATTGCAAAGATTTACAGAACTATACAGGAGAAAGCAAACATATTTTACACACACACACACACACACACACATACACACTTCTCTACATACTTGGAAAAAAGGGTTTTAAGATGCGTTAACTTTTCTTTAGACATTTGGATTTATTCAGTACTTCACTGTAAATTCAGTATCATAACAAAGGAACCTGCTTGTGGCTGGAGGGAGAAGGTAGCTGCTGGCTCTCCTTTAGTCATTAGCTGTAGTCAAGGTGCCTTTCAGGAAGAAGGGATGACAGATACGTAGCGTTCCCACTATCAGATCCACTGTCATGGGGTGCACTTGTTGGGGGACAGCAGGAGACAGAGTGCTTGGGGATACAGGTGGAGCTTTTCCAGCACAGTAGTAAGATGAATGCACCTATTGTCACTGCTCCTCTGCTTTTTCGTAGCCATTAGTATGACAGTGCTGTAATTGATTACCTGACATAAGACCTGTTTTGAAATTTTTCTCTTTCTTGAAGCTCTCCTTTGAGCTTTTTGACAGTGTATGGTTATCTACTGCATCAATACATTGGTCTTTATAGTTCAAGCTTTGCTATATCCCTGTAGTGGCAGAAAATTTTACATGCTTGTAACAAAAGGAAATAATATTTAGGTTTGATAACTATGTGCATGGCAATGGTCTGTTATGTAATAATAGCAAAGGTCAGGAAGATATTCATCAGGATAAGAATTGTCAATATAATTTAACTCATCAATTTACTGTAGCAACATACTTTGCATGCTAAAGCTCTTCATTTTATGTAAATGTTTCCCTCTGGATGCACTATCCAAAATGAAAGAGTTCACTAGTTCTGCTTGAGATGATGCTATATATCATAGATCATCACTATGCATTACACAAATTAAGTGCGCTGGACTTGAGAGCAATCCGTAACAGAATAGCCAGATTATGAAAACCTCATTTTTCTTCCATTCTAATAACTGCCTGAAAAATATTCACTCCTTCAGAAACTATTGGGAAATGTTTTTAAATTTAATTATGTTTTTAGGCTTTACTTTATAATGACTCATCATCTCATCAATGCAACACATTTGGGAATATACCAAGAGAAATATTGTAAAGCGCTTCTGTAGTGTCCACAAAATAATTGCTATATTTCCAATGCAAACTCTCCTCTTCACTCAGTAAGGTATTGTCCTACCTTGGCAGGTGTTTCTGGCAGTTGCAAGTACTTAGGAAAATGTATTTGGCTTTTGGTTTGAAATTTATTTTATTTACTACCCTCTTTAATGTGATGCTTGCTTTCTTAAGGGAAGCTAGAAAAGAAATGTTTTCTTAGCTCACTAGCTTATTGGTAGCCACATGTTTTGTAGGGAAAGGTGACCATTTAACCCATGTTGAGACTTGTTTACAAGCTTTGAATCAGCAATTCAGTTCCTAAATGTATAAGGAATTTTGTATATTCCCATTCCTGGGACATGCTCCAGCAAATTTAAAGATGGGATAGGGCAAATTTAGCTTTAAGACTTTTTGTTTCTAGTTTAGACCAGATAAAGAAAAGAAAATCGAACATCAAAGGAAGCCAGCTTCTTAAATGGCTGTGTATCTGTGGACTCTCATGTTTTGAATTTGTATTTATGACTTCATGAAAATGTTTACATGCTAAAATCACTCAATGTTTTTAGATTGTTTTTTTTCTATCCCTCAAAGAAAATATAGAGAAAAATATCTTTAAGAAATAGAAAACGACTATGATAAAAGCCTGCAATAATTGATGTGAGAAACTGGATGATGTACATTTATATGAAATTTTACCACAAAGATAATGATATGATAATTTCCTATTTTCAGAAATAACTACAATCACTCAAAGAGATGTTAAGTCTTTTATGTTGTATTTACTCCGAAGCATGTTACTTGATGAAATTTTCAGAGGAAGACAAAGTTCATAATTGTGTGATTAATGAAATTCCTAATACTGTTAATGATGCTTTCTTTTTATATTATTCCAAAGAGCTGCATGAACCCTGGTCATGGATAGCTTTGATTTATGACAGCAGTCATATTTATAATACTTGTTAGTCATTCAGAATTGTTTGTTTGCACAAACTGTTAATGTCAGACTAGTATAATTTTATTGATGTAATTATTTCTTTCATTATAGCAATGCCTGCAAGCATTTCTATAGTTAGAGTTATATTAGCATTCTGTTCTAAACCCCATATTTCAAGGATTTGTAAATTAGCATTAAAAACTCGCTCCAAGCCAAAATTTGATATATAAAGCGTGAAGCATGTATATTATTTTGGAAAAAGTTTTAGAGGACTTAGTACCACTTTTTTTTTTTTTTTTTTTTTTTTTTTTTTTTTTTTTTTTTTTTTTAAGATACTGTTACTTCTGAAAGGTAGGCAGAAAGCCTGGAAGAAAGTTATGAACAAAAGTATGATTTTACATACAGAGTTGAGAAAATTCTTTTCAGCTTTGAAAGAAGGAAATATTATCTTAATCTAAATCCTTAATTTAGCCCTTTGTTTTCACTTATGTGTTAAGGCCGATGATTCTAGCTGAGTGTTTTGCTTTTGATGGTGGTCATTCAGACTCAGTTCATGACAGACTCAGAGTTGTGGAAGTCAAGTTTCACCCATGTGCTGCCATCTGAAAAGCTGGACCTAAAGGCATGAAAGTCTCTTGTCATTCAAAAGGTTCAGTGTCTGGGTAGAGCTGTTACTGACAACTGTGGGAAGAAATGTGTGTAAAGAACACTGTAAAAACGTTAATGTGATGCCACGTTTGGCAAATGTAATAGACATTTTTGAGTTTCGTATGATAAAGAAAGGAGAAAATATCCAATTCTGTCAAGTGTTGCACTTCTTTTAGTTAAATCCTGTGACTGTAGCAAGTTACATACCTCAGGGGGCATTAGTTCAGGAAATAGAGTGTATGAATTTACACATTTCACTTATATGTGTAATTTTGTGAAATCAGATTCACACTTGATAGTATCTATTGCATTAATTAGCCACTTATGAATACTGTACATTTTAGTATGAGGAAGTAATTAAGTTGGGGATAACTTTGCAAAATGAAGGATTCTGCATAATTTTCATATGCAAGATACTTTTTCTGCAGACATGACACCCATGACACATCCTTTTTGGTGTTTGATATTTTACTACAACTATCAGTTAATTTGTTCTGTTTTGAAAATTTTTGAAAAGTTCTGAAAGGCAATTGAGAGCAGCACTGTGGGGGCCTATATTGGTCATTTCTCAGTCATTTCCAGTGTGAACGTGCTAAACTTAGTATAAGAACAGGTTGGCTGGTTTTTAATTTTCTATCCCTCCAAATTATCTCAGGTATGAGAGACAAATTGCCTTCTTTCCAGCTCCAGTGGAAACCTGTCAGCAACTGAAGTCCTGTAGGCCAGGTTTCACCCCTACTTTCTCTCCTCCTGTTCTGTGGGTACAGCACATTATTGTCACTTGCAGTCTGACATTGTGTTATTAACATCACTCAAAAAGTGAGGTAACATGACGGTATGCATCAGCTATGTTGGGAAATATGGTCAGTAAAGTCCAGTGTCATTCCTGATTTTGCTTCCAGTATGATCCAACCCTTCCAATACCTCTCTGGAGGCTCATGCTTTTACCATGAGTAGCCTTTTCTGGTGTTTGCAGGATTAGGTCTCAGTTCCTGTGATTGCCTTGTGTTATTCCCTTGTCTCTTTCAGCTGCGGTATGGTGTCGCAGTGTTTTAAAAATTAAGGTTTTGGCTGCTCTGGGAAAACCCGGTAGCAGTTCTCCTTATTTTGACGCTGAGAATGGCACGCATGGCAACTGCTGACTTTTGCTGAAAAGGATAATTTCTGTGGGTGATTCAGAATAACTGTGTCCTGTGCTGTTTTCCTCTGCAAGACTCAATTTGTAAGGATCTGTGCTAGGAGACTGTTAGCTATCATATCCTAATGTTATGATGAACCTGGTCTTCCCTAATAGCTTTCAGGGAACACAGAGCTGTAGCAGGCTGCATCAGGGCCTGCTAAGCACCAAGACAATAGTGTGTATGTGGTTGGAAAGAAAAATGTCATAAAACTGTTTTCCACTTTCACACAGACTTAACTTTGGCGCTCTTCTGCCAGAGCTGAGGGTGGACCAGAAGCACTGGTATACCTGCTGTAACTTGAGACAGTGGCTTTAATATTCATAGTGGGTTAGTTAAAAAAGTTGCCTCCATTCCCTGCTAAAAAGGCAATAGTAGCTCCTGAGAAAAAAAGATATGCATCATGTTGAAAAAGTTTCTTTTCTGTTTTGTTATTGTCTATTCTGCCTGCTGTTTGGAATGTGTAAAATGATTCTGACAAGCTTGATATGTGCCAAAACCCAGCATGCCTGCTGCTGGGAAGATTATCATCACCCAGATACAATAAAAAGCTTCTAGAAAAGTGCCTTTAATGATGGGACGCTTTTCTGGCACTGGCAGGGATTTGTATTTATTTTAGCAACACCCGCTATGCACCACTGTAGCTAAAGGCCTGTTAGCATTTTCATTAGAAATTAATTTCAGGACTTTATAACTCAGCTGGAAAATTTGCTTTGAACTCAAGAGCTGCACAGAAGACTTTTATAGACACTGTTTTTTATTTTCTTATATTTTTGTGTTGAACAAAAGTAAGCTATTTAGTCAATAATATATAAATGGGGAAAACAAAATCATGTTAGCTACTAAGAATTCCATTCAGGAAAACACATAGTATGTGTTTGATATCATCGTCTGAAAGCTAGAACTGTGTATAAGTACTTGTTAAATCTGGGCTAAGTGCTTTGGTGTTTAACCCCATGGAATTATATTCCTTATGAGTAGTAAAAATGTGCTAAAAGGCACAAACATGTAACATTTGCCTACTTTTCCAATTCAAAAGCACACGTGACTGAGTTTAGCAGTTATAATTTCTGGTTTTGAATATTATAATCACTGTTCATAGGTAATGATCACATTTTATTTCAGATCCTGACTGACTGCTTTTTTCTCAGCAGTCAAATATGTTCTCAAGTGACTTAACTGTTTTTGGGTCCATTGTTGTTTCCCCCCCCCCCCCCCCCCCCCCCCCTTGTATTCACTGGGAGGTAAAAAGACACTTGCTTTTGGAAGTCTTAATATCACATACAACATTACTGTTACACTTATCTAAAATTCAAAAGAATATTCAGATACCTTTTATTGTTAAAAGCAATTTAAATTGATAGTTTTCTTAATACTTGAGAAGAACATTATATATGAATCTGTTTGCTTTACTATGTACCTTAGATCTGTTTGGGTGTGCAAAGTAAACAGCTTAAATGATAAACAAATAAGAAACTAATTGTGTAACTTAATGATTCAGTGAAAAATGAATTTGAATTTAATATAAGAATAAAGCCAGCAAAAATATATTCCCATGGAAGGCATGTCTATACATAAAGAGGACACTGGGAGTCTGTAAAAGATAACAGATATGCAACATGAAGATATTTTCAGATTATATATAACTTATTAGTGAGCAAGTATTTACCGATTCTGATTAATGTTTTAGATTTCTTTAATATACAAAATTTCTTATCAGATTTCCCACCAAAACTGCTTGTTAATATGTAGAATTTGGTTGACAGTATTATTGAGAAAAATCTGTGGCATGCTCACAGTATTTATATGATACCTAAATTGAAAAGAGCCATGTCAGAGTTTAGCTAAAATGGGCTAACCCCAAATATATTTATTGTTTCTGTTGATGACACTGATTAAGACAACTCACATAATAGTGTTTAAAAGCTCTCAATTTTATATATGCAACCAGAGACACATCAGATGAGATCATCTTGGTGTTGTACTGGAGATACTGAAAAGGCTTCTTCATTGAGAGGCGTTATCGGGGGCAGCTGCAGGCTGCCTGGCTGGCAGCAGGCTCAGTGAGTCAGCAGTGCACCCTGGCAGACAGGAGGGCAGGCCACCTCATGGGGTGCATCACACACAGGAGAACCAGCTGGTCTAAAGAGGTGATTGTCCTGCTGTATTCAGCATTGGTGCAGCCTTAGCTTGATTACTGTGCGCAGTTCCAGGCCCTGCAATTTAAGAAGAATGCGGAGGTCCTTGCATGCATCCTGAGGAGGGTAAAAAAGCTGGTGAAAGGGCTGGAAAGAATATTGTATCAGGAATGGCTAAGGACTTTGGGCTTATCTAGTTTGGAGAAAAGGAGATTGAGAGGTGACCTCATTACTCTCTACAGCTTCCTGAGGAAGGGGAGGTGGAGGGGCAGGTGCTGGATCATTTCTCCCTGGTATCCAGTGATAGGATGCATGGCAGTGGTTCAAAGTTACAGCAGGGGACGTTTGGACTGGATGTTAGGAAGCATTCCTTTACTGAGAGGATGGTCAAATGCTGGAACAGGTAGTCAATGTCCCAAGCCTGTCAGTGATTGAGGCATTTGGACGATGCCCTTAATAATGTGATTTAACTTAGCCCTGAATTGGTCAGGCAGTGCGCTATATGATAACTGTAGAATTATTTTGGTTGGAAAAGACCTTTAAGATCATGAGGTCCAACCATTAATCCAAGACTGCCAAGTCCACCACTAAACCATGTCCCTTAGCACCGCATCTACATACATGTCTCTTAAACATCTCCAGGAATGGTGATGCTATCACCTCCCCGGGCAACCTCTTCCAATGTTTGACCACCCTTTCAGTGAAGAAGCTTCCCCTAACATTCAATCTAAACCTCCCTTGGCACAACTTGAGGCCATTTCCTCTCGTCCTATCACTTGTTACTTGGGAGAAGAGACCAACAGCCACCTGCCTACAAACCTTCTTTTCAGGTAGCTGTAGAGAGAGATAAGATCCACCTGAGTCTCCTCCAGACTAAACAACCCCAGTTCCCTCAGATGCTCCTGATAAAGCTTGTCCTCTAGACCCTTCACCAGCTTCGTTGCCCTTCTCTGGACACGCTCCAGCACCTCAATGTCTTTCTTGCAGTGAGGGACCCAAAACTGAACACAGGATTTCAGGTGCAGTCTCACTGGCGCTGAGTACAGGGGACAATCACTCCCCTGGTCCTGCTGGCCATACTGTCTCTGATACAAGCCAGGACGTTATTGGCCTTCTTGGCCACCTGGGCACACTGCTGGCTCATGTTCAGCAAGTCATCAACCAGCACCCCCAGGTCCTTCTCTACCAGACAGCTTCCTGGCCACTCTTCCCCAAGCCTGTAGTGTTGTGGGGGGTTGTTGTGACCCAAGTGCAGGACCTGGCACTTCTCCTTCTTGAACCTCAAACAATTGGCCTTGGCCCCAGAAACCCAGCCTGTCCAGGTCCCTCTGTAGAGCCTTCCTACACTCAAGCAGATCAATGCACACAACCAACTTGGTGTCATTTTCAAACTTACTGAGGGTGCATTCAATCCACTCATCCAGATCATCGCCATAGATATGAAACGGGACAGGCCCCGATACTGAACCCTGGGGAAACACCACTTGTGACCAGTCACCAGATGAGTTTAACTTCAACAGGGTGCCTTCTAGCTAAGATAGTCTATTATATTGTATTGTGTTGTGTTGTATTCTGTTCTGTTCCTCTGTGTTTCAGTAGGCAACAATACAGTATGTATTATATTCATGTCCGTAGAAGAATTTCTCTTGAATTCTGCCAAAACTTAGTCTGGTATTTCAAAGAGGTGCATGCATGTGGCATTCTCACCATGTAGAAGAGTAAGTTCAAATGCTATGTATCCTGACATGTGACCCTCTACATTCTTTCTAGGCAGACAGAGCTCATTGAACATTGCATTTGCAGTGATAGATTAGAAATAAGATCAATATTGGTCATTAAAAGAGAAAAAATGCCCCCAGCTACTTATCAAGATGGTGTTTGCTGATGCATTATGAAAGCTATTCAGTTGACGAAAAAGACAGTTACATAAAGAGGATATTAGTAAATACTTTTCCATATGCACTTACTGCATTAAGTGAGATTTATTTTGTGTGTGCTATTGAAATTTGCAATAACATAAATGGCTCAAAAATCTTATATTTAAGTAGTGCCTCAACAGCTTCTTAAAAGGTTATCCACTAAAACCTTTTAACCGATGGAAAAAAGCATTGCCATCGTGTAATCACAATGAAAATAATTTTAAAGTAAAGGTCATGTGCAGAAACAAAAGAACTTACAAACAATTTAAAAGAATTTGACTCTTTAAAGGCTGGATTTTTTTTAATGTCTAAGCAAACACATTTCTCAAGTTAGAGAACAATGTTAAGAAAACAGAGCTCAATAAGAGATTTTTCTCCAAATTTTTAGCTGTGTTGTACAGCCTACACTGAAATGGCTTCTTACTCATGGGTCCCACTGTGCCACAAGCATCCTTTGTGGACACTTTTTAAAACTGATCAGTATGTACATCACATTCATGTTGTTTCCATTAGATCTTGGAAAATGGCTTCCACTTCTGATGTATTTTCTCTCAGGAGGTCTTGTGCTTTCTTATGTTAGTAAATAATGACTACTGGTTTTGGAAGAAGGTACTGGAGAGTTTATTCTTTTATACTGGTATGCCATGGGGGTTAAAAAATTCCATGTGGATCCAGAGCTGGGAGAGTTTGCTAATGTCTTCCCTCAGAGGAAGCAGGCTCCTTTTGAACAGTTACCTTCCTCACCCACAGGTCTTCAAGGAGAATTATAATTTTCACACTTTCTGAGGAATGAGGACACTTAATGTATTTCAGTAGCACAGCTATCAAGGCATGTTTCTGGAAGACATATTCTTTATCTTTAATTAAAGTGTAGAGAGATTAATTGTTTTCAGAAGAAACCAATATAATGGTGCACATTGACCTCTTGTACAACCCAGGCCACAGAGCTCCGCAATAATTCTCACATCCTGCTCTTAACTTCTGGCCAAGGAAAATGTTCCTCACGATTTGAAATCTGTGGTTTTGAACAGTTCATGTACATCTTTAGATAAGCTGTTCTCATTCATTGTCTTCACTATTAATTCATTTTCAATCTGTTTGGCTTACTTCTGACCTTTAGACTATATCATGTCTTCACCTACTTGTATCAGAAATCTGGTCCCTACTAAAGCACTTTTCACACCCTGACCAAATTGTGTCTAAGCCTTCTCTTTGATGAATGAAATTGAATTTGCTAATGCATCCCATTGAGAGATATATACCGTATGCATTGTAAACCATTTTTTGAGTATGGTTTGACAAAGCAAAACTGGGGTTCTTTAGATAACTATAAACATTCTGTTTGGAATGTGAGAAATCTAAAAATCCTAGTGTTTTATATATTTTAAATATAATTTGTTTTCCTGAGTGTTTGTTATATTTTCTCTGGAAGTGTTTGTGTGTGAGAAGGAAAACAGATACAATAACATGGTATCTATTATAATATTTCTTTCAAAAGTTACTTCTATCCTTTGAAACTTAAGACTTACTAATTTCATAAATGAAGTTTGCACGATATCTCAAGACAGAAGGTGAAGGAAGGCATGGAGCTGAGCTCTGAGGTACTAGAGAAAAACAGAAAGCTGACTGTAGGATAGCAGCTTGGATTTGTAGTCAGTTTTCAGATTAAAAATTAAACAAAACAACAAAAATAACATATCTTTGATTTTTTAATCGAAATAATTTGCTTCAAGTTATCTATTTTCAGGTTTCTTCTTCACCTTTCACTCCAATCAGATCTAATGTGGTAACTGAGACCTAGAAAAGCTGTTCAATTACATTACATTTTTCAAAAATATTCCTGGCAGTCCTACTGAATGGGACACATAGTCAGACATAAAGTTGTCCATATGCAGGAGCAAGCATTGCAGTTCTTCTGGTAAGGGCTGCTAGGAACTTTAAATATCCAAAATCATAAAATGGTTCTGTCTCTTCCTACAACAACAGCTTCTTTCCAAGCCCCTAAAGTAATTTAAAGGATGAATCCAGCACTAATTTACATTGTCTTTTTTCAAGTTAATAACACTTCTTTCTTCTGGGAGAAGGATTTTGATTGTCATTTTAAACATTGAATAAATTCATCCCTTAGTGACTTGTAAAATTTGATATATCATAGGACAAAAGCCCTTGTTAGGCACTGGCTGCAGTAGTTTCCAATACTGAGCCTTAAATTTTTATTTGTGTCCCAGAAAAGAGGGATATGTTTCTCTATGAATTCAGTAAATATAAATTTCATTTGAAATCAATGTCTGAAGCAGGGATCTTGAAGACTGCTGGGGTCAAATATAACTAAATGAAATTGGCTTAGTTTTACCAAAACAACCTTTTTTGTTCGTGCTATGACCCATTCATTTTATTAAATAAAAATGGGAAAAAATTCTTTTAGAAAGAAAATACGAATTTCTCTTAGATCTTAAGAAAACAATGGGATACTTTCAGATAACTTCTACTGCTTAAAATGATTCAAATTTTAAAAGTACACACAGCTCTTTATTTGTAACATCTTTTGTCAGTTTTCACAGACACAGACATCCTACTGAAATAGCTGTGCATGTGCAAGTTTGGTTTGAATTTATGTGTCAGGACTGTGTTATTAGTGTTTCATTTTTAAAGGAGCAGGCAGTATTCTGTACATATTTGTTTGTGACATTTTTATTTAACATACAAGTAAAAAAGCCTCTGATATTCCCTGTCATGACCTCCTTGATTTTTCTTTAAAACACAATTCATGCAAATAACAAGTCTAGCAAAATTTCATTTACAAAGACAAAAGCTATTTCTTAATATATGTTTTAATGTAATGTGTTTCATTCATGTATCACCCATATATGCTAGAAGCTACTGAACTGAAGAAGTATGATTTCAGCCTCAAAAAGCTCAGCTTCAAATGCTAATATGCTAAGAAAAGCAAATATGTGATGCATGAAAAGGAGAAAATAGAAGGTGAGAAACAAACTCATAGTAATCCTGGTTGAGTAACCCTGTAGGCAGTATCACATCTAGGTATTCTCAAGTGGAAATGGCGGATTGTTTTCTTAGAAGACATTAACCTTCTCTACTAGTAGTGAGTGTGTGGTAGTTCTATTAAGGAAAATACTTGGACCTAAGAAAGGGTTTCTGTTACAAGATGTTTCCAACATTTTAAATGTCAGAATAAAGTGAATTCAGACAAACTTCAACTTGTACTCAGAACATGAGGTAACTTATGTGCTACTTTTTAAAAACCTACAAATTAAGGTTTGTGAGAATTTTGTTCCTGGTAGCAACTTCAGCAAGCCATCAACCAGCACCCCCAGATCCTTCTCCACCAGGCAGCTTCCCAGCCACTCTTCCCCAAGCCTGTAGTGTTGTGGGGGGTTGTTGTGACCCAAGTGCAGGACCTGGCACTTCTCCTTCTTGAACCTCATACAATTGGCCTTGGCCCCAGAAACCCAGCCTGTCCAGGTCCCTCTGTAGAGCCTTCCTACACTCAAGCAGATCAATGCACTCCCCCAACAACTTGGTGTCATTTTCAAACTTACTGAGGGTGCATTCAATCCCCCCTGATCCAGATCATCGCCATAGATATGAAACGGGACAGGCCCCGATACTGAACCCTGGGGAACACCACTTGTGACCAGTCCCCAGCTGGATTTAACTCCTTTCACCACAACACTTTGGGGTCAGCCATCCAGCCAGTTTTTTACCTAGCAAAGAGTATGAACTTTAATAAACATGGCACATATATGGATTTAAAAGATAAGGTGTTTCTATAGCCCTTTTCACAGTGGAAAAGTAGTTTGCTGTTGTGTCTCTGTAACTAAGAGAACAAAGCAGTGGTTATATCTGCAGATTTCTGCTCCATCATCTTTTGTAAATAGCTGTTACATGAAATGGAGTGATACATGCCAGATCTCCTTGGAGCTTTTATTTTCCCCCTCACTCACTGCAGCAGAATCTGAATTGCTAACCTGAAGAACTTTTGTGATTTAATTTTTTCTTTCCAGAATGGAAATTGACTACAGCTGTTTTGTACCTGCTATGGCATTTGAAAAAAAAATTTACTTTATTGTCTCATATTCTGAAATGTTTCTTTCAACCGTCTTTTCCTTCAACATTTAGTAATATTTCAGCATTTGAAGAATATAAATCATTATAAAATTATTATCATTTGAAATAACATATGTTCAAATCATCTTCATCTTTATATTAATCTGCCTTTGTCACTGCTGGATTTCTTCTTTTAAATGAAGGCTATTGTTTGTGTTCTCTTCAGTTCATCATCTTAAAAAAGAAATATTGCATTAAAGGATCTTTAATAATAAATGTGCTCTCACTAACTTTCTGGCATCCTTTCATCACTAATTTCTAAAACTGCTTATTTGCTTTAAGCCTCAGAGTTCATTACGTATAAAAGAAAATAACTTAAATCTAATCAAGCCCTTCATTCAAGTGAAGATTATTTTTTAATTGTATGAGCTTATACTTACCATTATGCAGCAATTGTTTCAATGTCTTTTTCACAAACATACACAGATACTCTCCAGTGAGCTCTCTAGCTCAACTTATGCCTTGGCTGCTTCAGTCATTGTCTGAAGCTGTTGCCAGCTTAGCTGGCAGAAGGTACCTCTTGCAACTGTGCTGCCTTGCCATAGCCTACTCCAATTGCTAGCAACTGGCCATAAACTTTGCACTGAGTTTGCAAGGCCTCAGGACTGAGGCTTGTCAGACTTACTCTCTCTGAACTTTACCTCCTTGCAGCTTTGCTGTACTTTGTTTAGCTGTGACAGCAATTTCTCTAATTGACCAGGTGTCTGTGGCTAATTTGACTTTTTTAAAACCCTTTGTACATTATGACAATAGTTTATTATAGATAGCTGAAACAAGATTTTTTTTTATGTAGAATGAGATATTTATTATCTAACATAATGATGTAGTGTAGAGAGTTACAGTCTTGGTATGATAGCAGAGGGCTGGGGAAGGATACACGGTAGAAGAGTTCAGGATGCATTGTTAGGGGAGTACTGCTGTGGGATGATAAAACATGGGGCACAGGGTTGACACTGCACTCCCCATGTCTGTAAATGAATCACTTTTGGTCAGTTAAAGAAATCAAGACCTGGAAATGGACAAAACTGGTTTTAGGGGTAACAAGGACAAGAAATAGAAAGTATCTTGCCTATATAAAAGCCACCATATATGTAAATTCAGTTGTCACGTATAGCTGCAGACCAATGAAGAGAAAGCAAGGTGTAAAAGCATGTTAGCAAATATATAAAAATGACCCCAAATGGGTTTTAGACAGAAGAAAAAATACATCAACAGATGATGGTAAATAACAGTAGCATCCCCCATTGCCAACTGCAGAATGACACCGCTTGCCTTAGGACCTGTAGGAAGCATGAGCTTAATGTCAGGAAAAGGAACTAGGAATTCTATGTGTAATAATTTTAACTGTATTTTTATTAAAAAAAATCTTAAATAGAAGCATTTTTTCTCTTTTCTTGATAGTAATTACATGTGTACTTATAATGATTCTTGGATTAGACTTTTAAGATTTCAATAGTAACGACAGATTATTATACAAATAATAAATTCTCAGCTTTATATATAAAGCACTTTATTCTGTCCCCATAAATGAGATTTTGAGCATAATGCTCTGCAGCAGTCAACATCAATTTGTGTCTCAGACCTTGACAGATTCCAGAACCCTCCATCTTCTAAGTATGGCAAGAGAGGCAAAAGTGTATATCTGGCTTACAGAAGAGATTTGATCAGAGTGAATAAATGATCTATCCACAGATGAGCATTTAAGGAGGAAAAGTTCATCAGCTATACTTCATTATCTATTCTTCTTAGTCCTGAGTCACTAACTTACTGATGTTGTTTTTAAATTCTCCTGGTTATGTAGAGTATTCCAGTTTTCTTAAAGGGAACAAAAGATTTAACAGTCCGGGCTATTCACATACTTAAGTATGAATTTTGCAAGCATCTATTCTGGGTATATTTGTATTCTGACTAGCAGACAGTCTTCTCCTGAAGACAACAGATGTTTAGATGGTTTAGATATATCTAAATACATATTTTATATTTAAATATATTAAATAAAATAAAATAGAAAGTTTAGATGGTGACATGATCAGTCAACAAGCAACATTTTAATTTAGCTTTGTTTTTCCTGAAGCAATATTATGAAGCTGCTGGATCAGCTTGTTTTCAAGGCTTATTTAAAAATTACTCATATGGAGCTTCAACAGGTGTCTGATCATATCTCACGTTGGATATGATGACTGCTCCTAAAAGATGAAATGTGGTTTTGTACAAATAAGTACATTACAGCTTTGGCCAATGCAGTTCCTTTATGGAAAGATCATCATTGACTCTGCACGCATGAAGCACACTCCTCAAAGTCATCCTTTTACAAGGATGAGCTCCAGGCTTTCATTGAGACTATCTTGATCTATGCCAATGTGAAAGGATGTGGCCAAAGTTTTCAAAACTGAAAACTGAAGTAAGCTGAGATGACACAGAAGGCAGAAAGAAGGGCAAGGAAAGGAGGATCTGGGAAATTATAGGCCTGTCAGCCTGATCTCGGTGTGGGGTAAGGTTACAGAGCAGATCATCCTGAGCACCATCATCTGCCACGTGCAGGACCACCAGGGGATCAGAACCCAGTCAGCATGGGATTTATGAAAAGGCAGGTCCTGCTTGACAAACCTGATCTCCTTCTAAGACAGGATGACCTGCCTAGTGGATGAGGGAAAGGCTGTGGATGTTGTCTATCTGGACGTTAGTAAAGCCTTTAACACCATCTCCCACAGCATTCTCCTGGAGAATCTGGCTGCTCATGGCTTAGATGGGTGTACTGTACACTGGATTAAAAGCTGTCTGGATAGCTGAGCTCAAAGAGTAGTAGTAAACGGAGTTGTATCCAGCTGGGGACTGGTCACAAGTGGTGTTCCCCAGGGTTCAGTATCGGGGCCTGTCCCGTTTCATATCTATGGCGATGATCTGGATCAGGGGGGATTGAATGCACCCTCAGTAAGTTTGAAAATGACACCAAGTTGTTGGGGGAGTGCATTGATCTGCTTGAGTGTAGGAAGGCTCTACAGAGGGACCTGGACAGGCTGGGTTTCTGGGGCCAAGGCCAATTGTTTGAGGTTCAAGAAGGAGAAGTGCCAGGTCCTGCACTTGGGTCACAACAACCCCCCACAACACTACAGGCTTGGGGAAGAGTGGCTAGGAAGCTGTCTGGTAGAGAAGGACCTGGGGGTGCTGGTTGATGACTTGCTGAACATGAGCCAGCAGTGTGCCCAGGTGGCCAAGAAGGCCAATAACGTCCTGGCTTGTATCAGAGACAGTATGGCCAGCAGGACCAGGGGAGTGATTGTCCCCTGTACTCAGCGCCAGTGAGACTGCACCTGAAATCCTGTGTTCAGTTTTGGGTCCCTCACTGCAAGAAAGACATTGAGGTGCTGGAGCGTGTCCAGAGAAGGGCAACGAAGCTGGTGAAGGGTCTAGAGGACAAGCTTTATCAGGAGCATCTGAGGGAACTGGGGTTGTTTAGTCTGGAGGAGACTCAGGTGGATCTTATCTCTCTCTACAGCTACCTGAAAAGAAGGTTTGTAGGCAGGTGGCTGTTGGTCTCTTCTCCCAAGTAACAAGTGATAGGACGAGAGGAAATGGCCTCAAGTTGTGCCAAGGGAGGTTTAGATTGAATGTTAGGGGAAGCTTTTTCACTGAAAGGGTGGTCAAACATTGGAAGAGGTTGCCCAGGGAGGTGATAGCATCACCATTCCTGGAGATGTTTAAGAGACATGTATGTAGATGCGGTGCTAAGGGACATGGTTTAGTGGTGGACTTGGCAGTCTTGGATTAATGGTTGGACCTCATGATCTTAAAGGTCTTTTCCAACCAAAATGATTATATGATTCTGTGATATTTAATGCCAGATAAGTGATCTGAATTTCTCCATGTGTTTTTACTTGAAAGTTCGTACTAGCTAGGATAAGACCTTCTTGACTATTAAAGTTGCAGTTCAAGTAATATACAGACTTCCATCTACAGACACTTACATAATCAATTTGATGAGGTAAGTTACTTGCTAACTTTGCTTCCCATTTAGATTTGGTGGGGGCTTCTGTACTACGACTACCTGTGGCATTTTCCTGCCTGGAATTGCTAGGAAGTGAAATAAATCACTGTAAAAGACACCTGGGAGAACGCCCAATTCTTTTCTCTTAATGCCTGTGAAAACAATCTGTCCTGGAGAAACCCAAATACCCCCCTGGCACGTAGGGTGTGGATTCCAGAGAATTTAAAGTGGATGAAGAGCTGCTGTCAAAAACCCATCAAGGTAAAAACTAAGAGAAATCACTTCTGAGCAAAACTAGGGACTTTCTGTAGCACAAAGGTGTCAATAGACATAACGTTTGCGATGCTGTAGAGCTGGGGATGATGCAGAATTCTTATAATTCAGTGATAAGCTCTGTTAAGAGTTTTCCCAGGTTCATCTAGTGTCTTTAGAGGGTGGTATAAATACAGCAGGACTGACTCATGTGTTGGGATTTATGTGCCCTTGGTCTTGTGCAGCTGTGCATGGAGAGGAAATGTATTGCATCAACCCTACATCCTCACATAAGCAGAAACTAATGGTAAGCCCTATCGTTCTTATGCACTTGGTACAGAAGATGTGCAATCGTGTATGTGATCTTCATTGCCAATGACGTACTAAAGTACTGTGTTTAAAAGTGTAAGTGTGGTGTTGTTTTTTAGAGTACTTTGCTAAGTAAGAAGAATGTGAAATAGTGGTAGACTATTTACATTGATTTCCCCAACTGCCTCATAAAAGGTAGTCTATATATTTTACTAGACAGCAAACAAGACCTCCTAAAAGTGGAAAGAATTTTTTTTTGTTGTTGTTTAATTCATGCTAACGCCTGCTATGGTAGCTGTGTGATATAGACCTAGCTCTTACCCATAGGTCCTTTCCATATTCACGCTTACAAGATCAAGTTATTTGAGCAGTAGTGCTAGAAAAATTGCCTTTCCTCAGGTTGGCCCATCTGAACAGAAAGCTCTTTACTGAGGCTTAACCATTAAATGACACCCTTCCATTTAAGTCCAGTAATAGATCCTAGAGGATTTTGTAAAGGAGGGTTAATATGCTGCCCATCTTTTCTGTAATGGCTGAATAATTGCACTCTGCCCACGAAGTGAAAGATCTGATTCAGTTCTCTCTGAGCAATCTCCACATTAGTGGTAATTTGACATGTCCTTATGTGTTCTACTAAAGTTATGAAAGAAAAGTTCAGGGACTGTGCCAGAAAAAGAGTCTGTGAAAGGAGGAACATGATTCTGTACCCTAGTGATTAGAAGCACTTACCTAGAATGGAGGAGTCCTGCAATTAATTTCCTGGTCTCAGGATTGGTAATGAGTTTCAGCCTGTGACTGCTTAATGTAAGGAACAGAAACAACTGCTAATCTGTGCTGTCAGCAGTACCTGAAATAGCTCACCTAGAATTAGCCATGATGTTGCTTTTATACAGCATTGTATTTTGCAAATTAGACATACCAGCAGCTTATTAAAGCCTTGTCTATACTTGCCAATTAAAGGTTAAAGAGTCGCTGGAGCTGGTAGCAGTTTTCCTTCCTAGGATACTGAAAACAGTGTAACCACTGTTAGGAGATAAACTTTCTAGTTCAGATGCAGTGCCATGCTAATATTGCTGCACTGCTTTCTATGTAGCATTGCTGTATATTGTGTAGACAAAGAACCTTGTTGGGCTATCTGTGCTGTACTCCTCAGTGTACACACCCCAGGGCAGCCAGTCCTGAGGACTGCTAACAACCCTCACTTTTATTAACTTCAGCATAGGTTGAGTGTCAGTTTTATATTCACTGTGGACAAATGAGGACATTTAAACAACCCATTCCTGATTTTTCTCAATTAGATTGTTTCATGAAATATTTTCAGGTATTTTGGAAGAATTGCTGTACTGCTGAACTCTTTCTTTTAATAAATGTGTTTTCCCTAGATAAAAATGCCAAAGGTGGATACAATATTTTGATACACATGTAAATCCTTGCCTCCTTAATTTTACCTACTGTTCCCAGCTTTGTGATTAGGAAATAGCTGAAAATTTTACAGTATGAAAAGCTTGATGGATAAGAAAATAGATATTTCTTTTTTGTTCTAATATATTTCAAAAAGTTATTCTGTTCTTTTGTAAATGAAAAAGCAATTCTTAAAAGTGGACAATAAATGGTTTTCTTTCAGTATAAGTTCATGCTGCTTATTACTGGAAGATAATGCCAAGTCACTTTCACCATTTATTATTTTTAATTTTTGAGGATGGAAGAAGTGAATGTGTTTCATTGGTTAGATCTGACCCAAGGCAGGGAAAAACCAATGAGTGGAGTGGTGTATCATCTGATGAACTTAATAATTTATTTTAAAGAAGAGGTCTCCAGCAACTCAGTACCATATCAGCTTTCAGATTTTGATGAAAGGGAACCATGAAACAAAAGGATAAAGGAGAGCTGTATTCAGTATTTGTGACTTGTTCCTTGACAAATATTTTTTCCACCCCTATTAAAGTATAGAAGAAAATGTGGAAGAGAAAAGGCAATTGATTAGCAGCTTGAAAGACTTCAGAATTTTTACCTCTTTGACACAACACAGCATTACGTACAAAGCATTCAGGAAAATATCTTTTGCTTTTGTGTTTCATTTTAGAATGCCTTTTGGAAGGATATGTTATCTTTTGAAATCTGGCTTTCATTTGTTTGCAGTATTACTCTGCTGACTTTTCCCATGATCAGTTACACCCCTAAATGTAAAATGTCATTTAGTCAAAGGGATTATAAAGTGGAAAATAACAAGAATGCCTTAAACTTTTTCCTTAGAAAGGAGATGTAAGGCATGTGTTGGGTAAAAGTCATGCCTGTAAAGAGGAAAACTGTGTGAATAATAGCATTGATGAAGTATTTTCTGTTTATATTTGCTTTTTGTGTGGGTGAATATGAAACAATAAGATTCAGATTGAACATTGATATCTATATCAGTTTGTAGAAAAGTGGCACCATATGGAGTACTTTATGGAGCATATGGAGCACTGGGTGTGCATATACCTATACTTCCATGTCATGGTAACAAGACTCGTTTCAAAAGGTCCATGAGATTTAGCAGCTCTTTCATCTTAGTCTGTGTTGATGCCCTTATTAATTTTTTCTATTTCCTTTATTCTTTATTACAAAGTATATTTGCATGAAAATGTTTGCTTTGTAGCTTCTGCACCTTAGTCCTTGTCTGAAGAGCCCTGGCTCTATGATACCATTTTAATTTCCATAACAGTAATTTGTAACATTTTAAGAAAGGATATTGGATTAATTTGAGAGATGTCAGGACAGACTTGTTCTTAAGAAGGTACTGTTAAATTTCTCCTCCACACTTCTGTTCTCAGAAATACATTTCAGTCCCCTGTTCTCCATTTTCCCCCAGAAACCCATTAATTTCAACCTAAAATAACTTATAATCACAATTTGACCCAAAAAAGAACTCTTCTAGTTCTCAAGCTTCCAGTGCAAAAAGTTTTTATTTGTGTTGTCCTGCTCTGTCTTTTCATAAAAATGTGTAGATCATTTTAAGTCATAGGTTTTTCCTGTTCCTTCTGCATAACCCATGTGATTTGTTTCTCTTAAGAACCATGATTTTCCAGTTGATTGTCCACACAGTTTTTAGCAGAGTTTATTGCTTTATGTATAGTAATATAGTATGCTCTAAATTGTGTTTCTGAAGTAAGAGGACTAATGTAGACTTTTTTTGAGAGGATTTGGGGCTGTCCTGCATTTTAAAGGGATATAAGCTTTTTTTTGGTGGTCAGTCAATCCAAGAACATTTTTTGAAATAATAAGTTCCTTTTTGCATATAGACAAAAGCAAAAAAACACAAGCACACTAAATACAGCTTTTAGAGAGACACTGAGGCCAGAAAAAACTGCTACCAGCTGAATTTCTCAATGAGAAAGTAAACATCGTTCATGTCAATGTCTGATGGTTGCCTGTGAAAAAATCAACTTGTATTTTGCAAGAAGAAGTTGGGGACATTCTTACTCATGTCTGGTAATTTCTCTTTGCAATAAGCATGAATTAATTACATTTAACTAGTATGTTTAATTCTTGTGTTTAAAAGGGTGGTATTCTAGTACAGGCTCAATTTCAGTTTTGAATAATTTTTTAGGCAGCTACACTTTCTAGACAAGATCGTGTAGGTCATTTTATAGCTAAGGCTAGATGAGTGTTCCGTTCATCAGGATCAGTTTTTCAGTAAGTCAGGCTCATCTTTGGCATTGACACAGTTTTTTGTAAGGTGCTCGCCTGAAAAAAGGAGCCATTTTTTTTTCAGGATTGAAATAAGATCCAGTTATTCATTACATCAGTGTGTAGACAATATGCGATTCCTAAAATACAATATTGTGGGTTTTTACATCACTCCAAAAAGGAGCAAATGGTGATTGTTCTGTCTACAGGGAAGAGAATACCTAGGCACTGTTGCGGTACATTTTCTGGACGGTGTTTTTCCCAAGTCACAGAGAGAAAGGGAACATATTGCTATTCAAAGAATAGATTAGGCGTTGGAAATTTCTTAGTCACAGGTCTTTTATTTTTAAAGTGCTTTTGCTTGCTTAGCCCTCCAAGAATACTCGGGTGAGGCAGACCATCAATGGTAGTTAGTAATACCTGCATAAGCCATAAAATGCTGGTAACTGACTCCAACAGTAATCTCTGATAAGTGTTTTGTAAGATGTTCTGATTTAGATACAGACAAGATCTGAACAATTCTCCATATCTTTCTGGACCTAGACTGGATTATGATTTTGAGGATAAAATAAAAAAAGAGATATATTTTAAAATTTTCTGGTGTGCTTTCAGTTTCAAAACTGTGCAAAGTAGTACTAAAATTAAATGAAAGGAGTCTGATTACATGTTTCAGTGCCAGACAGCCTCCAGATTTATTCCACAAGCAATATGGCAGTTTGGAAGACGTGAGGTTGAATTAATGATTTCTGTAAAGCACTTTGAGCACTTTATGCTTTTACACAGCAGTACTTTTGAGGCACAGAATGTAGTAACAGACTCACACACTTAGGGAAAGCAGTTTTGCTGAGAAAATCTTCATTGCTTGCTAGAATTAGGTTCTGTCCTAAGTAGATTTATTTTCACACATCTATGCTTTCCACCATCCTTCACTGAAATGTGTGGATTTTCATTCAAATGATTGCCTATATGCCCATTCCACTCCTGGTGTAAGTGTGCAACTGTCTACTAGAGCTCAGAATATTTGCCCAGCAAATGTGTCCAGAGATTATTAGTGCTTTGTAGGGCAAAGTGCATAAGCTGGACTTAACTTTTCTTTCAGCTATCTGTTGCCTCAGTGTGTAGTTTCTTACTGTCTGAATTTAGGAAACATTTCCTTGCAATTTTAGTAAATTTATCATTAGATACTATTGTAATGTTAAAGTCTCTTTTCTTTCAAAACTGCCTCACAGCTACAGTCACCTGTCAAAGTACTTGTCTCTTGCAATCAAAGCACCATGAACAAGAGCTTAAACAAATATCTCTGGGTTTTATCCGATATCCCTGGGTTTGCTCTGCCTACAAGAGGAAGTCCAGTTTCAGATTTATTTCCAGGTTGTATCTATTGGGGGGGAAGGCTGATGTCAAAAGTCCCAGGGTTGTTTGTGTGGTCTGTAAAACCTCAAAACATACAAGGTCTACAATTCTGTTTTGCAGAGCACCAGCTTGCACTCTGGATGTAGCTACCCTGTCCTGCTTTGACAAGGTAGAGATCAGGTTGAGTTCCTTAAACATCCTTCCTTGTCGGTTATATTGACTTTAAGGACTGACACCAATGACAAAAGAGCCTCTCCCCTTCTCTCATGTCTCCGTTCCATATACCTTCATGGAGGCCTTCAGACCTCTTCACTTCTGCCTCAGGTCAATGAGTTGATGTGGCCTTCATCAAAGCTATGGTAGCCATTTGACTGATGAAAATATAGCTTTGCTGGGGTAACTGAACTCCAAAACAAAAATACCAGTCTTGCATTCTGAATTTGTGCTGGACACACAGCAGTTTTTGACCCTCTGTTCTTCCATGAACATTGTAGTCCTCCTGGCTACCACCAAATCAATCTGTTTGAAATAGCAGGAGAAACCACGTTTTTCAAAGGGCTGATATATAATGAGTTTACCCACCCTATTTTGCCGTAAAATGTCACTCCAGTTACTCCATGAAACGTTTTCAATCTTCAGAGTGACTGCTGCTGTTCTTCCTAAGATTGCTTTCACTGCTCACTGGATTGAGATGATGGCTCACTACTTCACAGGGCAAAGCCTTAGCTCACAGTAACAGCTACTGAATTTTTAGATTCCCTTTTCATAAGGTACTATTTATGGTAGTACATTTTTTTTTCTATTTTGTTGCTAGCAACAGTTATACTCCATGGGATAATGAATCTGAAACTCTTCAAGGAGTTTGAGAGAATAAAATGCAGTATTACTGGCTATGTGATATGCTTTTGACTCCTTTGAAAATTATTTTGTATTGGCATACAAAAAAGGAATAAACTGATAATGTGAATTCCTGACTGTAGTAATTTTCTGCTGATACTGAAGATGCTCACCGACTCTCAGGATAGGACTTTTAGGAAGGTTAAGGGAGACATCACAAAATCCTTGATTGGTGATGCCATCATGCATTAAAGACAAAAAGGCTGGTAGAGTAATAAAGAGAAATGATGAACAACTGACCTGTATTTATCCTAATAGAACTGGTTCCAGCATCTTCTACTGATGCTAGCAGTGCTGATGTTTACTACATAACTATATTTTTACTTCTGCTATTGTGTAAAAGACCTTTTTACTTTTATAAAATGTGATCAAATAGTAGAGTAAAAAATTCTAATCCTTGTGTATGCTGTGGCTTTTAATGCTCTGTCCACTATAAAGTTGCATGAGAAGAAATTAAAGATCCTGTCTTTATTAGAGTAGGCAATGGAGGATTCCAGAAACTTAAGAGAATAAAAACCCAGAATCATTCCTAAATACATAAAAACATGCGTAAGTTTTGTATTTACTGTATAAAACTTGTCTATACCTCAAAGGATAACTAGGTAAACTAGGAAACGTTCAGTTCTCATTCACTGGAAAAGCACTGTTTTAATATTTTGAATTCACTGAAGAAGGTTTCTGATCATCAACCATCTAAAGTTTTTTTTTTCACAATGTGTCTCCCTGTTTTTTAGCATATATTAACTTGTAAAATACTTGAAAAAAGTTGTAAAAGTGGTTTTTGTATTTTCTGTAAGACATCAGACATCACATATTATTAAGGAAGAACTGGTGGAATTTATAATGTTTAAACTAGAACCTAATATAATGATTGACTGTTGCCTCATGTACACTGATTGTAATTTTATAATGATTAATTCCTTTTCTTCTTTCTGGTTACTTAAAGTTAGCTTGACAGAGTATAAATCACATTTTCAGTACGGAGGTTATAATTTGTTGTTCTTAAATGTCAATATATATGAAAAATAAATTATTATGGTGTTCTAAATTTTAATACAACTTATTTAAGTTACTTTGTATAATTTCTTTTTCTATATATTGTACTGGAATGTATCTGCAGAATACCCTTAAGGCATGAGTCTTCAGTTTTGCTCTTACATTTTTAAGGGCTGGAAAAAGAGTTGTTTTGTCTTTCTTTTTTCTTATATTAGACCATTGCATCTTTTTTCTTAGTTCTATTACTAACCGAGAGGAAAAAAGTTAAAAGATACATATTCTGCTTTTCTCACAGTGCATAGCCTTGCACTGTCAAAAATGTCACAGGTTAATGGCACAACTGAGCTCCATTTATCTTATTTTGACAGCTCGCCCAACCTTGTACACCTAGCAACAACATCCCTCCTAAAGTAAGTGACATTTTTAGCCTTTGTTCTTTTCATATGGGCCTGTTAAAAGGGTATACAGTAATTCTACATATGTCACTTCTTATATAGAATTACAGTAGAGAAATTTTATGCTAATTTAGTTCCATAGAATAATTAATACACTGTTGAAAATTAAAGTCTCACCTTAGAAATCTGAAATTATAGGAATGGATTTTATGAAAAATGATCGTATGTATTTTTAATTTTACAACCTTTCTATTACACTTGTTTAATTATTTATGAAAGCTAAAAAAGGCCAGCATGTGGTAGACAGTGACCTAATTTTATCCTCAAAAAAAGTATGAGTCCTAACCAGTGCTTACTTATTGATGCCTTATAAAATGTATCAAAATATTCTTACTGAGTTTTATAAAGGCAGAGCTAACTAATATATGAATATTTCATGTTTAAAAAATTAGATTTTCATTAAACACACTAAAATTAACTATTGTGTCTTTATAGGCAATAGCTATATGAAAGCAAGCTGAAAGTGCTCCTAAACTTTTCACATTTTATGAAATACTTGATTAAATGTAATAGATTTAGATATCGTCTTTGACTTTGGATGGCAGAAAGAGTTGGGATTTTTACTCTTGACTTAGAAGGAGCAGCAGTTGAAATCATGTGGTGTTTCAAATGCTTTCTTAGTTTGGATAAATTGGGTGTTTGATGCAAAGAGGTATATTTGTCTTTCATGATCTAGGAACAGCTTTATTAAGTTCTGTGGACAGTAGAACAGGAAAGAATAGTTCAGTTGGAAGAGACTCACAGCAATCATCCAACTCAAAGACTGTAGTCATTTGAGTGTGCCTGGGCCGGATGCCTTTGTGTTTTGGGCAAGTCCATTCTCCTCTTAAAGATTCAATTCTTCATTTATAGATTTGAAATAATATCTATTTCCTTTGTGTAAGATCTGAAAGTTTCTGAAAAAAGACATATCTGCTTATAGTAATTCTTTTTTGTTCTCTCCATATTTATAATAAAGCAGACTACAACATCATTCCGAGACTACTTTGTTACAAATCTGGCAATTGTAAGAATATTCCCTTCCTGACACTTGCAATACCTGGACCAAGTTCTGTATGGCTTCTGGATCAATCCATTTGTATTTGAAAATACTTACCATTACTTTGCTATAATCATTCTACATGTTTCCACATTATATCATGATGTTTCAGTGATATTTCATAGAAAGGGTAAAGTTAATGACATCTCTTTATCAGTTTAAAGTTTTGGGAAATGGTTTACATCTGATAAGGTTCAACTATATGTTACAACACAACTCATCTGAGCATCCAGGAGTAAAGAATGAAAATAAGGGACACTGTTTTCAAAAATACAGCTCACTGGAGAGGAAACCAAAACCATAACCCTCCACAATGGCCCATCACTACAGAGCACTTCATCCATCTCTCCCCTAAAACTAACCAACCTCCTTAAAGATCCATTTTGAACTTTTGCAGAAATACTATGGCTAAAAAGGCTTTTTTTTTTTGTGTGTGATGCTTTGGTTGTGGTTTTGTTTGTTTGTTTGTGTTGTTTTGTTTTGTTTATTTTTAGTAAGAAGTTATATCTAAAAGTTGACATGGGAATTTGGTCTTTCGTATATATGCAGCATTGACAAGGATGAGATAGAACATTAATAAACTTAATACTAGATATGTTTGACATCCTATTTCAATAAGGATGAAAACATTGAGGGGTGGATCCAGGGGATAACAAAATAATAAAGAAACTTGTGAAAACCAGATTTTGTAAGTCTTAAGGAAGAGCAGTCAGTCCACTGTGTGGTCAGATAGACAACTGGGGGTGTGGTTTAAAAAAAAAAAAAAAAGCATAAACAGTCCTGATATTGTATGAGAGCTGGATAGTGTCTTTTTATCTGTGTTTACCCAGTGATGTGCTGCTATGTGTTTCTCAGTCTTTCAGATAAATTCTCTAAAATATCCAAGACTAGAACTTAAGCAAGTTTAACCATTTTCCTAGCACATAGCAAATGACACTTCAGAAAAGATTACCAGATGCCATTAGTTGGGGACTTGAAAATCAGAATAGTTACCTTTAAAAAGATATGAGTTTTCGGCTAAACTGAATGGAAATGAGAATAAACTGAGAATGGGGTGGGGGTGGGGGGTGGGGGTGGAGAAGGAATGCAGTTTATATGTCAGAAGTCAGGAGACGGTAGTTTCTTGCTTTTCCAGAGCCTGCCAATCCATCTTCTGATGAGAAGAGTTAAAATACATAGCAGCAATGTAAGTGTAAGCATAAATAAGCCTAGCACTGCTTGGCTGGAGTTCATTCCCTATAATCAACAATGACAGATGAAGGAAGATAACACTAGTCTTCAAGGTGATGTCAGCTTTTCAATGTATTTTAAAGTAATTTATGTTGTTTTCTAAAAATTGAGCTACTTTTTCTTCAGTCAATCGTTGCTAATAGATTTCTAACATAATGGAAGTTTTATGACAGTGGCACAAGTTTCTTCAGGTATAATATTCTAGCAGATTGACATATGGTAATAATAACCAGAATTATTTTATTTCAGCATTAACAGTGATTCTGAGATATTAATAAATCAAATGAAGCAGGCTCTTGGAGTTTGTGCATTTTACACAAAGTTATCTATTACAAATAGCGCTGCCGTATCATCTATGTATTTCACTGGAAGTTATTGTAAAGATACTTTTTATACGCAGAAACTCATGGTCTTAGATTTTCTTCTTTGATGACTTAAATCTTTATTTTAGAATATAAAAATAATAACTATTTTATATTATTTACTGTGGATTATAGGTTCCTACCAACTGTAGTTAATACAAGAATAATTAGAATACAAGCCACATTCACCACAAGTATTAGAAGAGCACATTTTTATAAAAGGACTAGATATAATTAATGTTTAAATTAATTAATTTATGCAGCAATAAATGTATTTTTTCAGTAGCATTGGTGGATTTTTTTTCCCCAAATGATTGTTTCTTTTGTATCCTAATCACACAGCCATCTATTGACATCATATTGTGAACATTTTTTTAATTTTTTTTTAATGCTTGAATGGCATCACCTGCAACTAGCAGTCAAACCGAACAAGCAGATTCCTTCCAGAGTGGGTACTTACACTCTGTCAGTGTCAAGCTGCTCCAGGTAGACTCATCATTTAGAACCAGGAGCTTAAGTACATCACTATCCATGTTTACTGTCATGTAAATAGTTTAAGTATTGATTATTTTAATGATGGGGTTTCTGTAAGAAGTTGATTTAATATATATATTTAGTATCTGATACAAAATGATATATAATAACCATTAAAATAATATCTGAAGCAAATTAATTTTGAACCAGTTTCTCAGAAAATAGTTAAAACTATGCATGTATAAATACATCCATTGTGTTTCATAGAATCACAGAATATCTTACATTGGAAGGGATCCATAAGGATCATAGAGTCCAACTCCCTGCTCCTTGCAAGACTACCTAAAGCTAAATCATATGACTAAGACCATTGTCCAGATGTTCCTTGAACTCCAGCAGGCAGAACAGACAGTTTCAGATAATTTATAGATTACTTTAAAACGAAAAGAGAAGAGAAAGCTCAGAGGAATGTCATCGGTGTGTACAAATACCTGAAGACAGGATACAAAGAGGATGGAGCCAGGCTGTTTTCAGCGGTGCCCAGTGAGAGGAACAGAGGCAATAGACACACACAGGAGATTCCATCTGAACATCAGGAAACATGTATTCACTGTGGGTGTTACTGAGTACTGGCACAAGTTGCCCAGGGATGTTGTAGTCTCCATTCTTGGGGATATTCAAAAGCCATCTAGACATGATCCTGGAGAGCTGGCTATAGATGGCCAGCTATAGGTAGCTATATGGTTGGACCAGATGACCTCCAGAAGCCCCTTCCAACCTCAAACATTTTGTGATTTCTTAGAGTTGCAAGATGGGCTGTTTAATATACCAAATACCAAAATAGTGTGTCTGATACAAATGTATTGACAATACCCAGCTATTCTAAGTTTACTACAGCATAACTGAGACTACTCTGACTTGCCCACAGCTATCTGGCAGGCCAGTGGCACAGCATAAATAAAACCAAGGTGCTTGTATTTCCATCAGTTTTCTTCAAAGAAGTATCAATAGAAACAAATATCCTGGTTTTGTTCTTTGGCAACAGAAGTCTTCTCCGGTATAATATATTCCTTCTCAGTCTTTGGAATTTGTTTGCTTGGTGGATTTTATTGGCTTTTCATTTGTCTTGTATATATATCTTGAGGTCACTGCAGTTTCTTCCCTTGGCTTCTGTCTTCATGGATTTATTCTGCCACAGGAACGTATTTCAAAGGGCAAAGTATCTTGGGGAAGGCATGAAGGACAGTAAGCATGAGGTAGATCTATGGTCCTTTCAGAAACGCTGCATTGACTAATTCCTCTATGTAACAGTTTTACAGAACCTGATTAATTTCTCTACATAATACATATAGTAGAGGAAGATTTGCAGGTATTAAAATGCAGACGTTTCTCACTCAGTGGTAGGACAGACGATGTTAGACATTACAGGAGAATTTTAAAACTGTGGATGAGAACATTGTCATTAATGAAAGCTAGAATTTAGCCAAGAAAATGAAATAAACATGTCTATCCCTGGAAAACCCTTATATCTGACTACTCAGAAAAATCAGATGTATTCTTTTTGAAAGTACTTCATATTCTTTAATTCCATTAAGCACAACAGACTCAGCATGTGAGCACAGTATAGAAGGATCAGTTTGCTACTGAGTAAAAGGAATATTTCTGAAATGAAGTGTCAATGCACATTGTAGTTTATACTAATCCTTCCAGGCTCCCTAAGATCAAATTTTCAAAGTGGGTTTTTTTTTTCTTTTTTTCCTGTAGAGTGGGTGAGTTTGATTGTTTGTATGCTAAGTCATTTGATTACAGTACTCTGCTTTTTCCTTACATTTTTCATTTTCCTGCAGAACATACCTCTATTGGCAGTCCTCATTAATGGTTGGACTTGATCATCTTAAAGGTCTTTTCTAACCTAAATGATTCTGTGATTCTATGAATAATACAGAGTACAAATATTCAAAAAAAATTTCCATGTGTTTTTATTTTGCTTTGTAGAGTTGAGCTTTTGTTATGGTATCATGTCACAAATAAGCGTTTTTACTGGTGTTTGGGTTCTGCATGAAAAGCTTGATAGTATGCTGCTCTACACTTCATCTTACTGTGAGAAGCAGAGGGATTGTATTGCAGTGTGGAAGCAAAGGAAACTAAATATTTGAGCTCCCCTGTTTGTTTGATATTGTACCATTTTTTGAGTATCCCTTGATAGGTTTTGCAGTTCAATCCACTACCAGGTACTGTGAGGATTAGGAAAGGAAAAAATGCCATTGTTGAAGCATAATTATCCTGAGGAAGTTTTTGACAACTTGCAAAAACATGGTTTCAGGAAAGACAGACTCTCACAATACCACTGATTTTCAAAAGCTGTGTGCAGTTACTGGATACGTTAAAGGCTGCACCTGGTTTTAGCAAGGCTGATTTGAGAAACTCTGGTTTAGGAAATGTGTGGAAAATAAGTGACCTTTTCACTGTTCAGAATCCAATTTCACTGTTCTTCACACTGCAGTTTTTCTAAGTGCTTCATTAGTAAACGTACCCATGTTTATCTGGAGTCTCGTAACCATGTTGTCGGCAAGCCTTTACAGCACCACATTAGAGGGCAGTAATACTGGCAGGGAAGGAAAGAAATTGGGTTTGCTAGGAAGAATGGGCTGAGCTTTGGGGCTGATGAGGGCAAGTGCTGAGAGGACAGTTAATGTTCAGCTACCTTCTTTCTGAACCTTTCCATTCCTCTTGGTGTGCCTAGTATGTCCAGGGCTATTAAAAGGGAACATTTATGTGCTTTGTGGAAAACGGCTGTGGCTGCTGTTTTATGAGGTTGGTTTGGTTCCCAACTTTGTGTGACAGTACTAGGAATAATAACAGTTTGGTCCATTATTTTGTACCAGCAGAATAGCCTAGCAAGACATTTACATTGCTGTCAGTTCAATTTGCTAACTCTTTCTCTGTTGATTTGGCAGAGATGACTAAGGGACAGAATGCTGTTGTCTTTTTAACTGATTAAAAAAAAATCCCTGTGTGTAGATACCTAGAGCTGGAATAGTTTCTACTGAAGTGAGATGTCCAGAGGGCTGCACACAATATTGCTAGGCATGAGGGAAGTAAGTGCAGGGAGGATGTAGTCATCTTTTGTGTGAAGGTCAGAGAAAGCAATCACCTAGAAGTGAAAATACACCCATATCCTAACACCCAAAAGAGGCAAGAAGGGGAATGGAGACTCAAAGTTAGCCGCTGTACTGCCAGATTAATGAGTTATAGACTAAGGAAGCAGGACAATGTACAAGAGCACTTCCTGGCAGAAGGAAATCCTGGGTCTGTAAATCCTGCTCCAAAATTATTTATAGGATTATTTTTTTTTAACCCATTTGCCAAAACCATAATCATTCTTGAGACAGGGACAAAAATCCAGCTTTACCACTCCCTGGTCAAATTTTTTATTTAAATGCTTTCATATAATTGTGAGCAAGCTTAGCACTGCTTGTCAGCACCTCTTGCTCCTTCTCTTATTATTAGAATCTTTTCACCACAAAGACATGCCTGAGGCACAAAATTGCAGGAAATGGTGTTGCAGTCTTGTGTGTGTACTTAATTTGTGGCTTTTAGCTACCTGTGAGCTGATTTAATGCCTTCTTCCCTGCCAGTGCCCTGTGCTGAATCACATTTTTAAACATCCACCTTTCCTTCCTTATTCATTACACTGTCAGTGCATTCGTCAAGCCTGCATTTGTGCATCTCATTCTGGACCTTTCCCTAGTGCTGACAATCTAGAAGTGGTGGCACTTAGTGTTAATTGAATGTGATAGGAACGTTAACATCAGGCAAGTTCATGTCTTTCTAATGTTGCTTGAGAGGACATTATTGTTATTGATTATGATCAAATGTTCCATTGCCAATGCTGAAAAATTGTTGTAATTTGCAGCTGCTGAATATATATGAGGTAAAAAAATGTTCGTAGTTATTCACTTAGGAAGACAGTGCAGTGATTTTCTGATAATGTTTTTTTCCTCTATAACAGCACTAAAACATTATTTCAGTAAGTGAAGTCAAAGTCGGGAGCTATGATTTTTCATGTGAAAGAAGTGTGGACATAAACATATGAAATTCTCCAGTAATGTTACTGGTTGAATGACTTTCCTGTTCTATTTGAATCCTTTAACAGCCATGCAAATGTCTGATTTTTCTCTGTAGGAATCACTTGCTTCTTCCCAGTGTTTTGGTGGGTGGGTGAAGTAGTTGTGGGTGGTTGTGGTTTTTTTGTTTTTTTGGTTTTTTTTTTTTTTTTTTTTTTTTTAAGTGCATTCAAATATTGTTGGGTTATTTTTAGAAGAAATTAAAATTTCTTTCAGACTTGAATGAGTTGATGTCATTTTACAACCTGAAAAATGTCTCCTTTAGAAATATAGACTATCTAAAGATATTTTTAGGATGTTAAATAAGTTGTGAAATCATCTAACTGAAAGTGAGACAGCTTGATTTTTTTCATCCTTTGTCTTATGTACAAATAATGATTTTTATATATGTAGGCTATGATCTCTTACGACTAAGGAATAGTGTTCACAAAGGTTGATGTTTTTATAATACTGGAAATAAAATCAGCCACTGGGTGATTCAGAAGTATATTATCTTATGTGGTTTTTTCAGTATTGTCCATAAAGCTAGGTAACCATTGAGGCAGTGTATTGCTACTTCAAGTCCGACCTGCAGTTTTGTTTCCCCACCAACAATTACTGTACCTACGTTACAAACACAGAAAAACTGTGTTGCTTGCTAGATTATGTACATATATATGAACAGGAGAAGGTGCATAGTGCAGGATGGCCTTGGGATGGCTACTGAATGTCTCCTATAGAATCTTGACTTTTTTCGGATTGAAGTTAATGAAGCTAAACCTGTAGTAATTGCTTTCATAATGTGATTAATGGTGACATATTTTGGCAATTGGGCTGTGACCCAGGAAAACACTTATGCACACACTTTAAACATGTGAGTAGTTTTGAGGAAATCAATAGTAGTTTCCACTACTAGGCCCCATCTTTCTTTGGACCACTTCTCTGTATTTGGCTTTTGATAAATAAAGAAGCTACATTCTTGAAAATGCTTGAGTTTTAATTACAAAATATGTTTTAGTCATGCATTTGACACATTTTAATTAAAAGTTTTTATAAATTATATGACACTTGATTTATGTACCCAATATACATTTATGTGCTTAGAATTTATCACAATGTCTTTTTGGTATATAAACATTATTGTATTTATGTTCTGTGAAAGCAATGAAGTCATAATTTTATCCTATCATAACATATTATTTCGCTGTTAAGTCTTTGGTGAAAAGTGTGGTGAAGTGTTCAAGAGTTCTGGTGAAGTACTGCATACCTGGAAAATAGATTATTGTTTTCTAGGTATGTAATGAAAGTCTAGATATTTAGCTTGGTTTATTATTGCACAGAATTGATTCATCATTCTTTTGTAGATGTAAATTAATACTAACTCAGTATTAGAAATTAAATAGGAATCAGTATAGGGAAACTTAGTTAACACTAACCTGTGCTGAACCAGAAAGTACTGTTTCATATCATGCTTTGAGCCACCTTGAAAAAAACCCCAAACGTTCCTTTTCTACAATAATTTTTTTTTTCCTGAAACCCAAGTATCTGGTTTGCATACATTCCAATAAAAAACTCAAACACAAAGAAGTTGCTGTTTCAGGCTGTGAAAATACTTCATAAATTTGATCACGAGGGATTATTTTGGATTTATTTGATTACCAAAAGAAAATTTTTAAAGAGCCAAGTCTGTAGATACAGGTGAATGTTGTTCCTTTACCATGGAATATATTGGCATGAGGTACTTTGGAAATGCAGATATCTGGATCAGCAGTAAGAGTTATTCAAGAAGAATAAAGTTCAGGATGCTTAGATTTTTGGGTGGGAATTTCAGCTGTGATATTTACTTCAGCATAATGTATAAGGACAGATTCAGATTAATTCAAAAAAGCAATGACTGTATATTTAAATTCTAATGTACAATATAAGAGTTTTATGTGTGCTATTTTCTACTATCATTTAAGGGGTAATAAATTAATCAGCTAATAACTGAGAAGGTTACAAATCTAACATTAAATTAAAGGATGAACTCATCTGTTCTACTGAGGTGCAGTCAAAAGTCAGGCAGCTGTAGAAGTGTCCTGCTGCACTGACAGCAGAGGCGGTCTTCCTCATATGGCACTTCCAGGACCTATAATATGCTTGGAGAATACATAATTCTTACCTTTCCTGGTAAGATGTTGCATAGTGTTTCTGGGTAGCAATGTTGGCCAAACTAGTTGCACCGAACTGTGTCACTTTGTTCTCCCTGTCCTTCTGGGGTCCCTTTCCTCTGTGAGTAGAGAGAGAGCTACAGCAGCTTGGGAAAACATAATGGGCTTTCTCAAAACGACACTAAAAATCAGGCTGGGAATAAGACTTGTATTTGCGAAGCTTCCAGTAATAATCTGCTTATGAGCCACCCGGCACAAAAGGGAGCAGATAGAATGTCTGTTGTATTTGAGGATCTTTCCATCACACGGCTACAACCATTCTTCCTACCCCCCAAAAATCTACATGCCAAATACAGCAATTCTATATTAGCCTTATCACATATTAAGTCCATCAGTCTTCTCCCTGCTGGCTGTCCTTAATTTTCTGATACTCTGATTGTCTTCAAAATACCACTGAAAATATAATTTTCTGTCTGTGTCATTACAGCTTTGGCACTTGCCCTTCAAGCCTCTGGGCTTCTGTATCACATATATACTAACCTGAGCCTTCTTTGATGTAGAGGTCTCCCTCACCTACTTTCATTAGACCCTCGATGGCCCTGCTGGATATTCTGCTCCCAAACCTGTGTTTATTCATATACAATAACAACAAAACAAAAAATAAATTAGATATTAAAATTAATATAGCTCTCTAGTATTTGCAACACACAAAACATGTATAAAGAAAACAGTATTCTTTCTTTCTTGTTTTACCTTCATCAGTGATGTGACATTTGTAGTCCACAGGTTGTCTGTAAAGTAGATTGTACATTTTATGGCTTGTCCTTAGACTTGCAGCAGGTTTGTAATTTATATGCAGAGAAGGACAAAACCCAAACCCTAGGCAGTTTAAAGCAAAGGCTGAAGACAGAAACTTACTGAGGAAAGATGGAAGAAATGTACTAAGGGGGAAATTAATTAATTTCTGAAATGGATGAGGAGCTGACAGACCTACCTAAGTATTCAGTTGATGAGCTTGTACTTCTTTGTACATGGAGGATGTAAACCATAGCCTTCAGCCGAAGCTGAATGGTGGTGAGTTGGGATTTGAAGAGCCCATAGATAAAAGAATTGAAAAAAAAATAAGGTAAAATGAAACATGGGACATACATGTTTGTCATTTGAAAAGGATATTTGTGTGGTGGTTTAAGATCTGTATAATCAAAGACAATTATTTAAATAAAAAATTGCAATTGAAAAATAAAATTTGAATTGTTCCTCAAGTGTATTGGTAGATCACATCGATCACACATACTTGCAATTAAATAATGAGGACTTTTCATTTCATATGCAGCTTTAATTCCAGTCATGATTCTAAATAGGATCTGTAACTTCTGCTATGGCACCAATGTATTTTACCTGGGATTTTGGTAGAAGCAGTATAACACAAACACAATTTCCATCTCTCTCTCTCTCGTATTTGAATCATTTACTTTATTTCTGACTTCAACAGAGTGATGTTTTCTACCATATAGTTAAAAATTACATAAAAAAAAAATTGCTACTCTTTACAGGTAAAGAGCTGCTTGCCTGTTGCAAGCATTTATTTATGGCTAGTGGCAATCCTAGTTAGCTGATGCTTCTACAGCCTGTCATTTACTCCAACCATCCCTAACGCAGGATGATTTAATCTGAGAAATTATCTTCTGAATTCAATGACATTACATGAATACAAAAATATGTGAGTATCTAATACCACTGTTTGATCTGTTAAAACCAGTGTGGACACTTACTCTTTATCCATTGGTAGATGGTTATGAATTAAAGCCTCATAATAGATTAATATTTTATATATTGCAAAAGATGTAGAGACCCATTTCTTATGTGTCAGAGGCATTTCATTTGTGAAGTTAAAAATGGGGCTGGCTTTGTGTTATTTTCACTTTTTAGTCAGACTGTGTACTACATACTCCCTTTTGCACAGAGTCACTGTGGCATCAAGTTTATCTTTTTAAATTATGTTATTTGTGTTTTAATGCTCATTTTATCCTAACATGCTGGTGTTCAGACTCTTTACTGTATTCCAGATTGAGCTGCTTTTTGATCTGGTGCTTAGTTTCTGGAAATTTAAAGAGGAAAGCTGAAGGAAAGAAGAAAAACTATTTCTTGTCATTAACTGAGTATTTCTACATGCATTTTTCCTTTTAGAGACATTCAAATCACCTTAGAAATTTCCTTCCAGAAATGCATTGAAAGTATTTTAGCATAAATATATTTAAACTGCATGCATTGATATTAATGCTGCAGATGAAAGGAGCTTTAAATTATTGTAGTCAATACGGGTAGTCAAAGAATTTTATATAGAGATGGAGCATAAGGGAGAGCTGACTAAAAATGGAGTAATGGAGTTGGAGTAGCATGGCTTGAACTACAAGACGACCTGTTGGTTTCTTAGCAAAATCTGCCTGCAACACAGAGAAACAGCTTAGCTTATACCTTCAGGAAAAGAGGTAACAGACTTTTCCCAGTCAGTTCTAGATCACAGGGCCATAGGTTCAGATTAGGTATAGTTACATGATAGAAGAATATGATTGATTAAATTTCTATGCTTGAACACGATTACTAGTAAGGGTACTACTTAGCACCTGCTGCTGATACAGTTTTGACATTTAGATACCAAGTAGTCTACACCTCAAAATTTTTCAGAAGGCTAGACTGGTTGTAAGACATTAAGAGAGATACACTATCTATGAATTTTATGGTGTACATTTGCAGTATATCATTGGTATACAAAGTTCATATTTATCATGGAAATGATACCAAAGTGCAGCTGTCTCCGATAATATTATTATAGTCAGATTCTACCGTTTGGTCTCATATTTGACAGTACTTGCCTAGGTCAGCTTTTGCATTAATATGCTTCTTAGGAGCAGCAAAAGACAAAAAAGTAATTTGTCCTTAGATTTTTGAAGCCTGGAACCTCTGGCTATGATTTAAAAAAGTTGGTAGTGTTTTTGCAAAAATAAGAGGTGCATCTTCCGTGGTTACTTTTGACTAAATACTTCCCTTCTCCAACACATTTCTTTGGAAATCCATGAGTTTTGAACACTGATGATAAATTTCTTGCCCTCATACCATGCAGCATGATTTTGCACTGCATTTTTACAAAAATGCTTTCTCTTCCTGTAAAGGTCGAAAAGTGCCAATTCTGGTGTCGTCTTTCTGCTCTCCAGCTTTCTTCAGAGGAAGTTACTCAGCCTGTGTACTTCACAAGTTGTCCCAGGCATTCCCCTGTTCAATACAAGTTTCTGTGCAAGAGGTTTTCCAGTCTGCGGTCTGAGAACTCTGCAGACAGTTTGTTAAGAGTTTTGAACCAGAGTAACCTTCTGAGAACACCAGAGGAAAGGAATTTATGACACAGCAGGCTTGTCAATTGAGACATCCGTCATCTTTTAGAGGCCTATTTGTTGCTTTTTACTGCAGTCCGTACTATTTTACACTTGGGCATGCAGTAGATGCCAGATTTTTTAATATATATTTTATATGATGTAATGTACCCCAACTTTCACATCTCTGCAGAGCTCTACCCTCAGGCATCCTACAGTGCTGAGACTCTTGGATGGAGTATATTGCACATGTGGGAAATATTATTTTTTATTAGAAGGAAATAGCTGTAATTACTGCTTTAGCTATCTTGTTAATTCCCTTTTAAAACTCAGAGTGCTAAATATGGCAATTTCTAGATGTTTAAAACCTAAAGGAAAGTGTTTAAATACATACTTTATAAGAGTTTAAAAAAATTAGTACAAAAACTAAGGGCCAAAGTAAAAGTAAAACCTTTCAGGAAAAATTGCATGCACATAAACAGAACAATTGCAAGGTAATTTTCATCTAAAGGCTTTTGAATAACTTGGAAGTTTTACCTCATTTTTACAAAGTTGCTTTCCTTGCTACTTTCTTGTTAAATGTGTTGGTAACACAATTTGCACACTTGCTTCCTTTGCTACTATCTAACTAAATATGATGGCGTCATAAAATCTGTGCCATTATTCATACACAGCACCAAATATTAAATCTTGTAATTTATTTTTGCCTTTGACTTTTGACTTTGACTCTTTCTAAGCTCTAGAGTTCTGAAGTTTTGTATTATTTTAATTTCAAGTTGAATGTCAGTTGTATCGGGCCTCTTGGATAAAACCTTTTCTGATGGCTACTTTATTTTTCCACCTTCAGTATTTAGGATTTTAAGGTAAGGAAGAACAATGAAGTGCTTTGATTTGTTTTGCTGTGTAGAGATTTTATAGCAAATGTTTAATGGGTGGCTATTGATATTACTAATTGCTACAGCAACAGAAAGTTTTATCAGTCACTCTTTCTTGGGTTTTGTCCTGGATTTCTGTGAAGATGCTATTTAAGAGAACTTAGAATGACTGAGATGCTCTCTGCAGTTTCCTTTCCATTGCAGTTTGACATAAATCCCACAGAGTCCCATATGACTTTGATGCTTATGTTTTCCACTGTATCAGGCTGCTAGAATACCTGCCATGTATGATCAGTGATGTATTTGTTATAGCTGCATACTTAAGGACCTTTATTTTTATTCCACAATTTATATACAAGTTCTCCAAATCCCCAGAGAGATTTAACACTTGTATGGGATCCAGATCACATAAAAGAAAGAGGAAATCTAACTGTGGAGCTATTAATCTTTCTATCCAGGAAAAAGGTGAAGTCTGCAGGGTTTCTTTACATTATCTTTGTTACCCAACATAGCGTTATTTAATAACTGTTTCTCTCTCAATAGGTCTTGGTTTAGAAAAAAGGTAGTTCTGTGGCCTCTGTTTTCTCTTGACCTCATATACAGAATTACGTTAGACAATTTTGCCTTGTTCTTTTCTGTGCTACCTGTCCTAGAGAGTTCTGTAAATCCCTAAATGAGCAGATCCTTTTTCTTTAGCTGAGATACAGTTACTTTGGTATTTTTCAATCTTTCTGACATCTTGAAGGTCTAAAAGACCTTTATGGCACATGGGAAAGGGGAAATAGTCATTGCTATTTAAGTGAAAGTCATAAGAACATCTGTAACACACTTCAAGTTTATAGTCTGAGATATCATTTAGCAATTTGGCTCCACTGCATTTGATCATATATTGTCAGATAAAAACTACAGACACACAATTTTATAATTTTGCTTTCTAGGACTTCTACATTTATTTGGTTGTTCTAGTAACCAAAGTTTGATGACTGTAGTGGATTGTTAGCACAATAGTCTATGTTGACATGACCTGAATTCCTGATGGTGTACAGAGTCAATTCTAAATTAAACATTTTTTTGAAGTTTTATATTTTAACATAGGTTAAACTTGACTGTCATTAATTTAACAAAGGTAAGCCCAGTAATTTTATGCTAGAAAAGCAGCAAAAGACATAAGGGAAGAGAAAAATATAAAACAATGAAATGATTTATTATTTCCAAAGCAATTAATAGAAGCTTATTACTTCTAAAGCAGTCTAATAGAAGCAAGCTGTTCATCTTGGTATTTGTGTAATTCTTAAGTTCCTGGAAATATTTGCTTCTTAGTGATTATTGAACAGAAACCCTTTACTACCCTTAGGGAGCAGAATATTATATTGAAGTAGAAATTCTGTATATTAGACACTACGACTTACAGATTTGTGTCAAAAATATAAATCATATGCAATCTGAATTTCTCATTTCTTGACCCTAAAAAGAAAGTTTACTGCAAGTTAGTTTAATACTAATAAATGTAAATTTTGAAATTAAATAATTACTATTAGTAAGAGCTATTTTACTAGATCTCCAAAGATTGCCTTCTGGAAAAAAATGGTTTCTATATTTTAAAGATTTTACAGTTTTTATTGCTGCATCTGCTTGCGTTTCTGAAAAACTATTATTGTCAGAATTTTGGAGCTGATTTTTCCAGAAAATGTCAACATATTTCAATTTTTGCTGTTCAAAATATACCTTCCTCTTCTCTCAGGAAGAATTCTTGCTTTTTAGCTCTAAGTATGTCTGATCGTGTACCAAATCTATGTATTGTACTGAGAATTTTGAGTCCTTGGTATTCATCGAATTTTATTTTTTAGACTTGGCAGTGAATTTTTCCTGAACAGCTACTGAGTAACAGGAGGGAGAATCCTTGGGAAAGTTTCTAGGTCTATAATTTTCCATAGCATAGGCCTATAAGTTGACCAATACTTCTGGAATTCATCCTTTTTTGCTTTACTGGTAGTTTTCAAGTGGTTTGGTTGTGGGTTTTGGGGTTTTTTTTTTGGGGGGGGGTGTTGTTTGTTTCGGTTTTTGGTGGGTTTTTTTTTTAATGTTTCAGGTTGGAGGGGTGTTGGCTTAATTGTATTCATGGCATTTTGTGCAAACATCAGAAAAGCAACAAAAATGCCAATGATATCTCCAAATATTGGTCCAGATGTGTATTCTGCATTTGGAAAACTTAAACCTTGTTTCAGCACTCCTGTCTTCAATTTGCTTTGGAAATAAACCAAGCCAAAGTGGAAGTACGTTCCCTGGCTCAGATGCCAATGTCTGCGCAGAGACCACAAGTGGTGTCTTGCTCATGCAGATCCAGAGCGACTTAACATATTTTTGTGCTCAATTCGCAGATTATTTTTGGTTCTCTGGTTTACTAAGGTCTTTTACCATTGAGAGCACAGTGAGGTAATGCAGATAGTGTGAATTCAGGTGTAGAGTGTTTTCAACATCCTACAAATCCTAAGATGTAATTTTCTCTTTTAGTTCCTCGTTCATACTACTAAATGGTTTAGAAAATTGTATTAGGTAATTTTCTCTAGTGCATTTGATGTAAATTGCACTAATACTGTGAAGTGCTTTTGTTTAACATATTCTTTCTAAGTTAGATAAATGAAGGTTTCTGAAGGATGGAATTAGATGAGGCTCATTATGATGAACAAGATCACATTAAATATGGTTAATTCTTTGCCCTAGTGATGCCAAACCAAGTAACTTCACCATTCCTTGTAAGACTGTTTTTTTGCTTGTCTATGCATTGAAGGAAATTTCTTCAGTCATGTAGGCATCATCTAACATGTTTTTTCCTTGAACCTCACAAAATTTTTATCATTAGCCAGTGATGGTTTTCCTGTGAGCATAATGAATGTCTCACACATTTTGCAGTTTTGAAAAATAAAAGGAGACTAGAGAGCAAGATCATAAAGGAAAACATACATGGGCTTTGTGACTTCTGGATCAATGATCACTGTACATGGGCACTAGACTTGTCATGTGGTCTGAAACGCAGATCGTGTCCACCTTTTGCCCACTTTGAGTAAGGAAGAAAAAGTACTTTTTCCATTTGCCAGTCCTCTTGAGCAGTAAATGACAGTCGAACCACAATTCATTTGTGGCCTAAATTGGGTGCAGGCAGCATACCAGTTCTTATGCTTACAACATCTGAAGGCACAGAAGGGGAAGAAAAGATGACTTTGAGTTAATATCCTCTCTGTTTTAGTAGATGTTAAATACACTGAGAACATACATAGACACTGTTAATGGTAATGAGTTTCCTTTAATAGCGAATTTAAAAATTGCAATTCCTACTGTTAGCAGAGCACTAGTTCATTTTAAAAAAAACAACAAACAACTGTTATTCTTTTTGTGTGATCCTTACAATAAAGGATTGCTGGAATATAATGGGACTATAGACGTATTAGAATAAGGCAGATCACATCATTTACTGCACTTGAGCACTGTTTGAAGTCCAGCGCTACTTGTTAATTGGTAACTTCAACCAGAGTAACAAACAGTAAGTTCCTGAATTTTTTTTTTAGCTTCTGCAAGTGGAACATGCAAAGAGGAGACAACTACCACCTACCCCACCCATAAATTAAAGCAGATTTTTAGGGCTGGACTCAAAAACCCTAACACAAGAAGTCTTTTCTAGCAGAATTCTGTAGCAGCACATGTACAGTGATACTTCCTCTAACATCTAACATAGACTTTTGTCATAGAAGTATGAAGTTAACTTAGGTCTGAATAAAAGGAAATCGTGATCTTTTCTTCCTATTAATCTTATATTTTTCATATACTTTTAGAGACCAACTGGATACTGCTTGCTACATAAACCCTGATTTGTTTGCTTCTGAGAATGAGACCTACTTTGTTTGGAGAGGATGCTGCACAGGCATTTTTTAGTGAAGGAAAGATCTGTTTGAAAAATAGATGAATTTTCCTTCCTGACTTCTTGGTATATCAACAAAGAACACATTCAGTCCAACTCATAATGTCATATCAAAAGTCAGCCATCCATGAGTTAGGGATGCTGCCTTCCCATGCAGTAGGGCAGTACCCCCAGCTGGAACACATCATTCACCAGACACAGTTTATAATAAGCCTGAAGAGGCCCATGGCCTCCTTTTATGAGCCAGTTGTGTGACTAAATGGCCACAATAACATAATGCTAGATTGACTGAGTGACAATTGTAATAGAGAGACTGTTAAGTGGTCAGGGTAGATGTCTGAGGAAGGATGACCAACACTTAGTACATGGCATAGCATTTGGACTTCTGTCACTCAAATAATCAGATTCCTTCCTTCCAGTCCTTGGCCATGAAGCCAAAGTAGCCACTTGTATTCAGAATGATTGTGTAAAATAATTGAACAATTAATTGATAATTAGAATTGAACAAATTAGTGTAATAAATTGGAATATTAATTCAACAAGTACTTAACATGTAAGTAATTTTTTCTGTCCTTTTGCCTTAATATAAAATATTACTTCAATATTCTAAAAACTTAGGGAAATATTTTGATTGTCCGGAATAATAAATCTTGAAGAAAATGGGTCATACTGATCATGAACCTTCATGCTGTTTTTTCTTCTGAAAATGAAAATAGTATCAGAAAGATTAAATTAGAAGATCATTTTTCAGAAAGCAGTAGGAGGTGGTGCTTATCTTAATAAGAGTTTTGATTTTGTTCTGCTGGCCTTCATATTTTCAATTCCTTTTTATGGATTAATGCTAAATCATTCTTTAAATTGTTTTTTGTATGCTGGTGTCAGATGCACTCTTGTGATGGCTAGTTACTGTTACTATTAGAAATAAGTTGGTATTAAATAGAATTTAAAATAGACCTCATCTATACTAATTTGCAGGCTGTAAGTAAGGGTCTGCAATCAATAATGAAAGCCAAGTGACTGGTTAGTCTACAAAGTGAAGAACATCCCCAAATTACAAGTGAGCCTGTGAACACACACCAGACCATGTTTAGAAGGTGGCAACTGTGAAAGGACTGTGCCCCGAGGATGTGAAAGTTAGGAAGGATAGGGCATGTGCCCTTTATCATACCATCTCTTGCATGGATTTGTTATCACCATGTTGAAATGAACTTTTGATGAATCATCATACTGTTCCGTTGCTCTCTGCCCCTTTGACCTGATAGACTGGTTTCAGACTTGGTACTTGCGTATTTTGGTAACTTCTTGTTACTTTGACTCCGCTCTGAGCGAAATTTCTATCACTATAATCCTGTAGTGTTTCCTTCCTCTGGCTTCTGCCACAGGAATCTAGTAGTTAAATGAGATCTTTGTCTTTGTGGTAATCTTTGCATTTAGTAATTTTCTGCAAGATGATTTTTATTATGATTCATTAACTCCATGTTAATTCATAAATTGTTCCCTTAGTTTTGTAAAGTAGGGATGTGTATGTTCATAAGGGACTAGAACAAAAAAAGTAGTTGAATTACTGATATAGGAATGAGAAATATTAATGAGAAAGCAGACAGTAATCGCAGTCTTCATGAACAAGCAATTCATGTGATGCTGCAGTAGCCTTACATCTGTAATTCATTATGTTTCTAAACTATTATAAGACAAGGTTTTAAAAAAACAGGCTGACAAAACATATTACTATACATCAGCAGATTTAACCTGAATACCAAGAAGTGGTATTTCTGTTGAAAATACAAAAAGAAGCACAATATGAAATTTGCAGAAAAGATAATTGCAGAATCGAATACACTTTTTAAAGAGTAGTTTGAGACTGTTCTGCATATACCCTTTTTAAATACTATTAACATAGTCAGCTCTGAGTCCATGAAGCATTTGCTGAAGGCAGCTGATGATTTATGCATGTCCTGTTTGCTTCATTAAGCATTTTTTTAATGCATGTTTCTGAAGACTGAACGCTGGACTAGATGGACCACTGATGTGCTGTATTATGACAATTACATTCTCCATTTTCTTTCCTATGTACCACTTTTTCATCACAGTTTCCATTTATTCAAAATATCCCTATCCATTTGATACAAGCTATTAAGTTTTGTTCTTGTTCTTTACTGGTTTAGTAACTTTTACTCTTTGCTACAGCAGAACTCATTTTCCCTGTACAGTATGATTGAATTCTGAAAAGAGACTCTTTAATAGATCTTCACATTCTATGCTTATTATCTATAGGTGATTTTCAGTATGAAGTTTGTCCAAATTAATAACAAGGCTGAAAAAATCTGGTATTGTTTGCCAGGACGTCATTCTGAAGTCATAGTTATTTGTGCCAATATCAGCGCTTAATTGTTACTAGTTCTTAATTTTCTGGTTTTCAATTACTTTTTTCAATAACTCTCATTCATTTCCTCTAAAATATATTAGTTATTATAATAGAATAAACAGTCATATTAGTTATTTTTTGGATCCTCAGAACATTCTTATGGTTCAACTTGCTTGAGGTTGTGCAGTTGTTACATGAAGCATCTCTAATGATAGCAAGTTTATTATTATAATTAATAAGAGTAAAAAACCTGGGTAGGATTTTTATTTTCCTTTGCTGTATTTCATATTTATCAGCTTTTTTGGAATCCTCAGCTTTAGGAGAATGATATGTGTTTTGTATGTATAACTTTCAAGAAAATACTCACTTTTCTTAGAAAGCGTGGTAATCAAATTCAAATATTTATTTTTCTGTTTGGGAGGGTGGGTGGGGTGGGGGGAGGCACGGGCTGTTCTAAACTGTCAGGTGTTTTTTTTTTCTGTCTCTCAAAGATAACTTCCAATCTGAGTCACTGTCCTGGTGTTTCTTTCTGCACAGATATTGAGTACTTCATTTACACATTTGTGTTCCTGTTTCAAATCTGAAGCATTTCTTTTGCAGATGATGAAGAGATTGACTGCTGTTTAGCACATGTTGAGAATCTGCATATAGCAGAGCATTTTGATTAAATTTTAATGGAATAGTATGCATAAATTGTGATTTTAAAATTGTTTTGTATCAATTAAGTAACTGTCACCTACGGTATGTGGGAGATGACTTTCTGGGTAGCAGCTCTATTAGATAATAATACATCAAATGTTATCACATGTCAGAGAACAAGTAGTCTGACAAGTAGGGGTTGATGTGTGAATCTCCTTGCGAGTTAGCATGAGGTACTGTTCTGCTTTTCATACTATGAGGATGATATATGGAACACTGAACCTTCAGCTTTATCAGGTAGATTTGGTGTCTAATTACCACACTTTCTTTGGCTTTCTTGGACAATATCTGTAGGTGTTATGGTCCTACTTCTGCTCAGTGCTCAGAGGGATCCATGTAAGAATTACTATGTTCGTGAGGCAGCTTGGCAGACTTACCAAAATTTTACGTGTAAAATCAAAATCAGTGAAGGGGACAATAGTTTATAATAGCTTCCCCTCAGCTGTGCTTGCCAGGTGTTTAATCTGTTAGGGAAAATGTACTTTTCTTTCCATAGGATGTTTTCTCCAGAAAATTTCAAATCTCCTGTGAGCAATGGTATCATCTGAACTTCTTAAAAAATAAGCAGAACCTTTTAAATAAGTGTGAAGCAATCTATATTTCAGTCCATTCATAGTTCCTCCCAAAATGTTTTCCTGACATAAAAAACTTATTAATAACTTGGTATACTGGAATATGTAAGTTACATAGCAGTGTTTATGATGTACTCATGAAGAGAAGGCTGATGGCTCAGATGCTATAATATGCATTCCATGGGGTTTTGCAGATTTTGGCAAAATGATTGGATTTCCTAACAACCCATAATTTTTTTTCTTTATTAACAGGCACTGGCTTTCATGGAGATATATAATGTCATAAATATTAATATGGTTTTTTCAGGGTTATAAATAATGGTTTGCTTCTTAAAAGCTAGTAATGTAGATTTTAGCAGAATTATAGCTTCTATATAATAATGCTGTCATGCCTAAAATTTACCATATGGCTGATGATTTCTTCAACATCAGAATTGGTAATTAGGTACATGTAAATGGCAAATAGGGAGTGACATGAACCTTGGGAGTTAGCATTGAGGTACTGTGCATCCCTGTGTCATTGTATTCATCCACATCCAGAGAAGCATGTATTCTTCTTAAACTGTCAGCTATTTTATACATTACAAAATGGTCTTAATAATGTAACAGTAAAACTTCTTCTAACACATCCCAGTAGGTAGCAGAGGTTCTTCTTCAAATTATTTGTTTTACAGAGACTCTGAAATTATTTGGACAACATTTTCAGCAACTGAGAAACTTAGTGAATCTGAAGGTTACATTCTTTACATGCTGGCCTATACATTTGTATATGCTTTTACAGGAGGCCTATGCATTTCTAGAGATGTTTTTTATTACTATACTGTGTTCCACAGGTACTGGAACAGTTAATTCTGAGCTAAGTTTGGGTATTCTAGGGAAAAATATTGGAATCTATTTCAGGGAGGAAATGAAAGTAATTATCTATATTATTTAGTTAATAATCATAGTCCAGTTGAGGTATTTTCTATCCTCAATAGTGTCATTTATTTGTAGCCTAAAACTGTGATTAAAATGTTTTTCTATGTATACTTTATTGCCTTCTTGAATTGAAAGCTGGGGTTTTTTTCTCCCCAAAATTGATTAAACCCATACTTTTAATAAGAGTATTACTGTAACATGAATATGGGGAATTTTCACATGATCTGTGGAATAGGAAATAGAAGAAACTTAAGTTTCATTATGTCCAAAGACATTTTCTTACACCTAGATTTTCTGAATTCCCCATTTGGAAATCTCATCAATCATATCATATACTAGTTTCAGAAAGAACCATTTCTTGTAGTGTTTACTCAGAAATTCCCTCTATATTAAAGAGATTTTAATCTAAATATAGGTGAGAAATGTTGACCCTAATGTTTTTATCTTAAGCTTTTGGGCTTCTTAAATAAAGTATCTTTTGTTTAAAAGTTCAAACCCCAGTCTTTTATGAACATACAGGAAAACCCTTCTAGTAGGTGCAACAACAAACTAAAACTGACATCCACCAGAAAAGAATGTTTTGTATATATTCAGGGTATTAAGTTACAACTTTCATCTTACGTTTCCATTAATGTTTTGGTAGAAAAAACCTACAGTACTTAGACCTCATGAGATACAACAGAATAAAAACTGTTCTGATTACATATATTTCATACAAAGTTGTAAACAATTGCTAGTGGAAATAATGTATTTTAAATGTGGCATTTTTAAGAAACACACTTACAGAAGAATTCAGAATGAGTGAAATTTACTTTTATGAAAGGAACCAACTGAAGTATTTCAAATCACTTAAAGCTCAATTAAACTCTGTTATGAGAGCCTGAGTGGAATTATATGTGAATTTTATTCATTACTATTTTATGATGGTTGATTAACTATTGAAATACTCTGTCTAATTGTCATGTCCACTACTGAGAAAATGTGTTAATGGTCTTTGAAAAGATTCCTAAAAAAAAGCCTAAAAAATAATTAGGACTTGGGTTACCTAATCTGTTTCTTTTAATCAAAAGCAGAACCGTAGCAGACCGTGCATGCATCTGGAAGAGCTAGGTCCACTGAAGGACTGAGGTATCTAAAGATGGCTTGGCTGAAATGAAAGCAGCCAATGTCAAAATTGCCATCCCACAAGATCTTTGCTCGGTTTTCACTGCTTAACTCTGAATCTTCCAAAATTCACTGGGAACTTCTTCCCTGTGTGGGTGGCAGTTCTACACATATCGTGTCTTTTCCATGTGGCCCAAGTTGCTCAGGCTCAGTATCTCAGCACTTAGCAGAGCCTGCTGCTGCCACGGACTTGTCACTTCTCCATCCTGATTTCAAGAAAGACCCAGATACATGCATGCAATTTTTATGAATTATCCTCCCCCCTGATGCAGGAGTCTTATTCTCATGTAAGTGTATGTGCCACGTATGATCTAATGCAACTTCAGCATTTCAATGGAGGCCAAGAAAATAATAAAATATTTAGGATCTGCTGGTAACGCTTGATTATGTGGCAATTAACATACACATCTGATGAGTAAAATTGCAAGTAACTTTCATTTCGTTTACAACTCTTAGAGGTTGCTGTCTTCCAAAAGAAAGAAAACATTATGCTTCTGCCCTTGAAAAAAGTAGATAGAAAAAAAATTGCTTGGGACAATCATTTAAGTGGTCATTGATTTCATGTGATTTTCAGGATCTCTTGGAACCCAGTTATATGAAATATTTCAAATTTCCCATATCTCAAATGCATTCTTAAGTTATTTTGTTCATGCTTGGTCATATAACACCCTCTTTTCTGACCTAGAGAAGTCACATTAATGTTTTTTTCTGAACAGACAGAGTGACGTTTTGGTCACATGGACGTAATTTGCATCTGTGTTGTATTTTAGTTAGCTTCACAGTTTCTCATTAGTGGTAGACACACATCAGTTAATGTCTATCCCAATAGTTGCATTTGGGTGCATGAGAAAACATGTATGTATGTATCTTTAGTTGTTTGCAAATATGTTCACTATTTTGAGTTTCAGTTGTGCATGGAGATAGTTGTATGTTTTATATAGTAACTACATATCTGGCACTTACCCAGATTCACAAGTTGGCATTTCATATTTGAAATCACAAATAGGTTGATGTGAACACAGTTTTGTCTGTTGCTTCTTAGCACACAGGTGACTTACAAACTACTAGAAAGCTATATTTAAGTTCTGTGTATGCCTGTCTATTCATCTTTGCATCTGACTTTGTTTCGGATTTATTTTCTATTCTTAAGCAACTATGGCTTTTAGATAAGATGCATTTCACACAGAGGTGGAAAGGATGACTTTGTAAGCAAGGATGTGCAAAGATAAAAGGAAGAAAACTATTAAATGTCTGAAATTAAAGGTAGAAATATACTCTGGGTATTCTGGAACCTTTGTTTAGGAACCTTTTAATCCAACTATTGGGCTATAAGGCTAAAGTTTGATATCGTAGTTCAGTAAAGTGCAATGTAACTGTACAAGCTGTTTTGCAAAACAGGTGAATTTTGAACATCTAAAATTATCTGTGACACCAATTTACTTACTTTACAGAATAAGCTACTGAAGCTGATGCAGAAGTTAAACTACTGATGACCTGGGATATTTTAGTACCAACTGATGACACAGAAAAAGCCGCCACTAATCGTATGTGATGTAGGATTCTCAGAAGGCAGGGCTAGGTTTCTGTAACCATCATGTGGATAGGCATATGCAAAGGTGAAAAGGTAGGTGGTCATAAACATGTAAGTAGATTCTGCCAAGTCTGCGTTCCTTCAGTGGTTGCCTCTATTGCAGTTATACCATAGCCAGACAAACAATTCTTGGTTCCTGTCAGGTCGCTTCAGCTAGAGGATATATGTGTTAGGACTATGAAGCTCACATTTGCTCATACTTCTGTTTTAAAAAAAACCAAACAAACCACAACTGTGTGCTTAATAATATGACTTAAACCCAAAGCATTTGAAAGAAATAGTGTGTGGCAAGTGTTCATTAATACAGATTATGCTTTTTGTTTCTCTGGCTACTTTTAGAGAGATTTGATTTGTGTGAAGTTGAATCAAGGATTTGATATGTGAAACCTGGAAGATATGTATTTTTTAAGTTTTTTCATAGAATTGCTTTTTCTAAACATAGTCAACTCAATTTGCTCAACTGCTTTTAGAGATAACAAAGCAAAACTCTACTATCCACCTCAAATTTGTAACCTCACCTTTCTCATTTTTTAATATGAAAAAATTATCTGTTGCTGTAGCTACTGTTCTGAACATTAAGTTTGCATGGGTCAACAATGAATCAAATATGAGAACTGAAATAGATACCAATGTTTTCCTTGTAGATGTGGGGTAAATAATAGGCAGGTGAGTGTGGCAGAAAATCTGTGTCTACAACTTAGATTTCCACAGTCACAAACTACTTTGATCTTGCCAGAAATCTTGAGGCAAATACTCCCTTATTCTCAGCTCCTGCTGAGTTGTATTTCAGCACAATGATCAGATAGAGAGGTGCAGAGATACATGAATTTTATTCACTATACCTTTAGACAGTATCCAGCACAAACCTTTTCAAAGTTATTCTCATTAGCTTTCAGTGCCAAGAACCATTTTGGTTGTAAAGATGCTACCAGCGTCCTGATGTGTTTTGGCTGAGAAAGGGGGGAGCTCTGGGGACAGTTACAGTCATCCAGTATCACTGCAAGGCCCTGATGCAGCAACAAAATACTGTGGGGAAGACCAGGATGCCGCTGCACTTCCTTTGTACTTCCTAAGTGAAATGAAAATCTAGGGGAGCAGGAGGAAAAATTCCAGTCCCTGGTGTGGATTGCTCACCTGAAACACAGTGTTATTTAAGTTTCTCTTATGAACCATCTGTTGTTTGTTATTAGAAGCGCAGTAACTGATCTTTCCTCATTATTGTTTTTTGCATATGAAATGAGCTCTATTTACTGGTATCCCCCAGGCTGTTTCAGTCATTCTGTTTATTTTGTTACATACTTATGAAATCTTTATGAAAGAGGAATGCAGTACATTAGGCATTACATAAATGTCTTGCTTCTGCGAAGAAGCTTTCCAGAGAGACAATGTATTCCTCAAGTTTCTTGTGTTTACTTTATACAGGCAAAGAAGCTCTGTAGTATACCCTTTCCTTCCCCCTTTTTCTTTTGGGGATTCTTTACTAGTGGCTCTAGACTTTCCCAAGAGTTTGTACTGATTTGACATTTATTCTTGTGAAACAAAGCATTTCTAGAAACAGAATGAACCATTCATTTTACTGCCTTGGCTCCAATTTTAGATTAGCACCTGATAGATGGGTTTGTATGTCAAAGGTTTATGTTCTGTGATGTCAGAATATGTAATTTGAAAATTAAAAAACATGTTTATCTGTGTGTAGTTCATATGTCTTAGCCTTCACGGGGTGAGTAGTCTAGAGCTTGACTCACATCCTGGCTGCTACGAAGATTTATGATGTACTATAGAAAAGAACACTTTATGATATAGCTGTTAAAATTACGTTAGAAAGAAATTGCTATTGTTGAAAGACAGAAATCTAAACAAAGGCACCTGTAGTAACTCCAGAAGTAATACCGAATCCTTCTTAAATTTGTAGAGTTGAAACTCTGTTTTTCATTCATGCCGGACAGGTTAATTAATCTGTAAACACTTTTTACATTAGGTTGTCTAGATTTGTTTTTAAAATTATCTGTCTCTATGCAAGGTTTTTTGTTACTTTTAAACATACTTGAAAAAGCCACCTACAGGAGTAAAGCAATTGGGGTCATCTGTTCCCTAACGTTGCACCCTTTGTTCATAACCTACAGTATAAAATGCATATGTAAATATTTAATCTCTGTTTCTATACTTATTTATTCTCAACTGGTGTGCTGGAATTACTTTGTATGTTTCTAATTGAACACAGTGTTTGTATGTTTCTAGGCGAGCAACGCTTCTGTTAATTTTGATGTACTTCGGTGTTGTATATTTCAAAGGCTTTTCTGTCATTTTGGCTTTTCAAACTTGAAGTGATTCAACCAAACTTGGATAAAACCTTAATATTTCTGATAAAATTTGTCTGCTTCCCTAATTAAAAAAAAGTTATATCAAAACATGTTAATGTGATACTTCATGGCTATCTTGCCTCCTACCAATTGAATCTACTTTAATCTAAATCTTCACATTAAAAGGGTCCATGTTAAGAAAGTATTTAATTCTTCTGAAACATACTGACTGAGCTATACATAATTTTCATGTTTTATCTTTGATTTCTTACCTAGAAGGAAGTTGTTATGATTTCTAAGTAGTCTGATGTAATTAAGTAATTTTGAGATCTCCTTCAATTGTGTTTCTTAAGAAAGCAACTTGGTTTTCAGGTAATCAAGTGTTTTCTTGTTTTGTTTATCATTTGTCCTGAAAATAAATTTTCTTCCCAGATGAGTTTTGATGTTTTCAGGAGCATATGCCTATTAAGTTGCCATCAACATACAGAAATATGACTTCTAACCCTGTATTATATGAGTCTCTATCATCACAGCGTGATGTCATCAGAACAGGGTTTGTTTGGTTTTTTTTTTGTAATAGTTTTTATGAAATTGGAAAGAGTAGTTTGTAGGATTTAACTTTTGCTGGTTTAGTTCTGTGGAATGGTAGGCCTGCAAACGGAGTATGTTATGACTAATTAATTCTTGAAAGCAGCTTTTTTTATGGGACTAGTGATGGGATTATGAGTTGGTCATTCCACAAAGGCTAGGCTAGCAGTCAGCCAGTGAAGACCAATAGTCAATATTATACTGTTATAGTGCATTACATTAGAATCGGTTTCCATATTATCAAAAAACTGAGTACTAGGTGTAGCTACTAAGCATTTAATTGGTAGAGAAATACCAAGGTATCTTCTTCTGCTCCAAATATCTGGTTATTTAAAATCACCCAGTTCTGGTGGGAGAAGGAGATGACTAACAAAACATCTATATTTATCTATATTTATCGATGTATGTATTTATATATTCATATGCAGTGTTTGAATGTGCCATCATATCATAGCTGATCTGTAGCATTAATTTCCTAACAAGTAAAAATTTATCCATGGAATTAGTTTATATTTAAACCTAAAAGTTCTGTATGCTGTAGAGAGAGAAAGGAAAACTTTTTGTTTATTTATTTCCCCCTCATAAGGGCCTCTGGATTTTTTTTTTTTAAGTAGTATTTTATTTATTAAAGCCATCTTTTCTTAGTTGCTTTCCTCCTTAATCTGTGTTCAGATATTCTTGCCTTGGCAGAATAGTAGTAAATATTGCTGTCAAATTCGCTTTGCCCTTATGACAACAGTGAAAAACATGAGACATATGAAGAAACATCTATCAAACTGGCAAGCTGGAAGCTAGAATTTCTTAACAGGAGCAACAGAAATACAGCTCTAGCATGCTTCTGAAATACGTTACTACCTTTTAGGTAATAAATCATACTAAGGAACTTCCTAGTCAAAGATTTTTTGTGCTATTTTAACTGTTTTTCTGGAAGAATGATAATTGTGCTATTTTACTGAAAATAACCTGTCACTAAATTCAGTATTTATGAAAAACAGATTGCAGAAAGATATGATTGAAAATCAGCAGCCTTTTACATATTTATGAATCAGTTAAAATATCACCCATATTCTTGCTGTTCATTCAGATTATAAAATAAACCACAGTGATTTAAATGTGTCTTTGGCTAAATATAGAAATAGTTTATGGCTGTAAACAATTAACAGCAAAGTGTTGATGTCCTTAATCAGCTCTTGTTCTTGCAAAACACCAACTTAGGTTTAAGTATGGTGATTTGAAAATATATTTTCCTAAGAGAGTTAACCATTTACCTGCTGAAAATGGTTATACTACAAGTATCAAGTATGACTTTAAGGAAGGCTATTGCTTGGCCTGACATTCATGGAGTGGGATGTGAAGGAAGTAGTAGATTTGCAGCTGGGTCTTAGGCAAGAGGGGAAGTATTCAGAAGCGGTTTCAATGACATAAAATAAAGCTTGTGTAAAGCTTGAGACTACTCTCCACGTCTTATACACATATTAGATGACTTTTAAAAGGATTATTTTTTTTGGATTAATATCACATAATTGTATATTTCTTTTTATGTGTATACCAAGAGTGAACAACCTACAGAAATTCTTTGAAACTATATTTTCTCTAAGAATGGTGATTTCACCCTCTTAAGCATGATATTTAAATGTACTATAAAGACTTCAGAATCCCAAGGACACCTGTGTGTAGCCTCAAGCTAGAAGCTCTCCGGGCTTGTTTTCTCACAGTAATCCCAGCTGTTGCCCACCACCACAAAGATGTCGTCCAAGGAATTACTCCTATATAGCACTTCAGTCAACAGACCATGAGGCAATGAATTGTGAAGATACTGGTGGTCTCTAGTTGCAAGTGAAGTGAGGACAGTTGAGGAATTTTCATGTAAGGGTACTTGATTCATTGAACCATTTTATTAGACAGTACATGTGGGGGATGAAAGAGTGGTTTTAGATGAAAAGAGGAAGTAAACTTCAGCATTTTGAAGTTGTAATTCAGACTAATACTTATCTTAGGAAAAATAAACCTGATCGAGAAGAAATAAAGTAAAATTGTAGGATTATAGAATCACAATACAAAATGACTTGTAATGGCAAAGATCTTTTTTCCAGATGAAGTTCTATACTCTCACTGATTTGCTTTAGGAGACATCTGTGATAACTGAAAAAAATGCAGAAATGTGTTTTGTTTCAAAGGTTCTAAACACAGACTCAGGATTCATTACTAGCATCTGCTGCCTCCTAAATGGCTTTAAAAATGTGCATCCTTTTTACTAAATGCTAAATTTTTCTTTGTGAAAGAACTGAACTGAGCAGACCTAGTAATTTTAACCCTGATTCTCTTAACCTCTTTTTACTGAAACAGAATTGTTTGATAGTATCTGCCATCATTTTCACACAACTACCTTTTTCGTTCATGCTTGTTTTCTCTGACAGTATACATAGCAGACAATCCTTGTCTTGATGTTTTTGTAGTTTCTTAATTATGCACTGTCAATGCTGAATGAATGTTTTAAAACTGCCTGAGTATCTACACACTCTTTTGTCACCTTTCTTAACTTTGCATGTCATGTTGAATGAAGACTTCTAGTAATTACTGTAATAGTACTTCAGACAAGTTATGTCAGCTTGCACATACCATTAATGCATTAATGTGTCAAAACGGCAGTGAATGACACAGCTCTAGGCAATCTTAAAAGCTACTAATGGTAGCCCAACTCAGAGGAATTGATTTGTAAGCAACACTAAAGCTATAAAACTTTCTTCCTGATATATGGGTTCACAAAGTCTTTTTCTATCATCCACCTTATATTTAGTGCATGGGTAACAGCTGTTTGAATACAGTAACAATCTGTAAGGAGAAATGCTTCATGCTACCCGTGCTAGGGTATTACTGCCAGAAGAAATGCAGCAGAATGACAGAATAGTGAAAGGGATTCCGTTGTTAACATTGCAAAAGAAAATCCCAAATACTATACCATTTCACTGGCAGGAATCTAGAGTGACTTAGAAGATGAAAGGAGTACATCTTGACTTAAATTTTAATGAGTGAGAATGGACTCTAACATGAACTATATTCACACAGTTGTAACAAAAGGCATTTAGTAACCACAGTGATAAATAACAGATAGTTAATATTAAAATAGTGAAGAAAGAAAAACAAAAAATATCTGGGGCAGTGGGATGGTGGTAGAGGTTCAGGGAAAACAGTTTTCTAATGGTTCTTGTGTTATGACCCTTCTATGTAGACCCACTTCATCAGCCAGGAATTAGGGATCGTTCGCTATTACCTGACTGGACACAGGGGAGGGTGAGAGGGTGTGAGAGAGGTGGTTCCTTTCAGAGAAGGAAAAAAAGCTTTTACAGCTGCAAAAGTTTTGAAGTATGTAATTTCTAAAAGATATTACATTCAGAAATGTGTCTCATGATTCCTACAACTACATATTATGTGTGGATATGAGACCTTTTTTACCTTCCTGAATAGGGTGTGCAGTTTAACTTTCCTGAACTTATTTTTTATCAAAAATCCACCTGCGTTTATCACAAACAAGGGGGAAAACTATTTGATAGTTTCATATAAAATGTCAGTACACAGCTACAATCCTTGCTGTGCTGATGTCAGTGGAAGCTCTGTTATCAACTTTAAGGAAACCAGAATTTTGCTGTATATATCCATATATATCTTACCTCCCTGCAGAAGTGAGGGCTGGAAGGAAGGAAGGTGAATTACTAGAAACAAAAAATAAACAAAAAGCAGCATAGGGTGGGTGATGAGGAGAGAGCAGGTCAGTTTAAATGGATTGAGAGGCAAAGCAGTAAGAAAAAGGAACAGAAATAAGGTTAGGCAAAGGCAGGCTGAGAGAAGGAGAAATGGAAAAAAGAATTATAAAGGAGTTTTCTAATATAATAGCAATTGGAAAATCTAGGATCTTTGATCAACATGGTAAAATGTTCATTCTGTTCGGTGTCAGGATAGCAACAAGCCTTTGACAGACAAAGCCATTAACCTGGAGTTACTCTAAGGGCTCTCCCATTTAAAGAAATGTGCAGTTTGAATTGGGGGTGGGTAGGGAGTGTGGTGACAGAGAGGGGAGTGTTCTGAGTAACCATCTCTTCATGACTCCAGTACCTTCTATAACAGCTGGGAAATCATGCTAAGAAGCCAGAAGTATTTCCTACTACTTCACTGAAGAACCAACTGTCAAGTGAAAATGATATAATAAGAATTTTTAATTAGTGAAAAGAAGGGGAAAGAACTAGCTGCTGAAAGCTGGAGAAGAAATTCTTCAGTCTTTATTTTCCTTCCTTTCTTCTTCGGGTATTTGTATTTCAGTTGTGGTGGCCTGAGGGCAGAGGCATATTTATAGGCACGTCTTATTAGAATAATTAGTGTTGCCTGGGAAAGAAGAGATAAACTTTTGAGAAAGCCTAGGCAAAAAAAATATCCTTATGTATCCAGAAACTTGTCTACTTTTTTGACTTGAAAGTGTCTATTCTATGTTTAGGAACTTGACATCCTCTCCTCCCTACCTGCTTTTGATGGGGCTATAGGGAAAACTCCCTGTTATTTAAAAAAAATAAAATAAAATAAACCTGGACACTTCATCTTTCCTATGTAAGCAATTATTCACTTTGATTTTCTGATTTGTGGCAGATGAGATATAAGTAAGCTTGATTAAAAGGTGTGTTGCAAAGCACAATATGCTTTGGTAGTCATCCACGCTACGTTAGCAAATTGCTGTCATGTTATTTTTAATGGTAACCACTGAACTTCAAAACCAGAACTGTTTATAGATTGTAAGTTCAAGTTCAGGCTCCACCATGTGTTAAATCCATCCTGTAGATTTTGGACTTTTCTGGTTATATTCAATTAAGTGTACAATATAATAGTGTTATGTATTATGACTCTCTTAAAAATGTCTAATTTTGTCTTTGATTCCAAGGTAGTTTTAGTTGAAGTCTTAGATTTTTTGAGGGGGGGAAAAAAAAAAGAAGATAACGTGTGTGTTACTCATGAGCATCATGGGAAAATCTTCAATCTAAGATATAGCAAACATTTTTTTCTGTTTATCAAGACCATAATTTTTCTTAACTATTTTTCATGTCCTAAAAGTTTCTCACACAGAGGAATGCTATTTCATAGGATTAATTTTAAAAAATACGTTGAGTGCCATGTTAGAGCAGGAATTTACCATGGACATGTTTTAAAATGACAGAAAGAAACCTTAAATAATCTTTCAGATTCGCAAGGATAAAGTGACTGAAATGTTCTCTTGACAGGATTATTAAGTAATGCTAAGTATCTTAACAGAAACAATTCACTTTTTTTATTATGTGTGGAGCATTAATGATTGTCGTGTGATTAACATGGATTACCTTCTGCGTGAGATGGTTGCCATAATTATCAGTATTTAGGACCTCAACATGTAACATGAATCAAGCTTGTAACATGTATCAAGAACATTTTACCATCTAGAAACAGTCTTTACAGATAGAAGTGCAGTGTAGTAGCTGTTCCAAAGATGCTGATTACTCTTACTGCTGCATTGTGCTTACCTTAAATCAATGTTTATTTGCTTAATCATTTAGCTCTTTTTTGACATAGTTCCTTTTCTAGCAAAAGTTCTTCCATTATTTGCACTCTGTCCTTGGTACACTTGACAATGTGTACCACTATCAGGCAATGTGTACCAATAACAGGCAGATAGGTCAAATGAAAACATTTAGGTTTGTACAGAAAAGCTTTCCTTCACAGAGGGAAATATATTTTGTTCGATACTTCCTGCCACCAGAACTAGTATAGACATTGACTTAGGCTTTTTTTCTTTTTCCTGCCAAATGTTACGACAAAATATATAGCTTAAAAATGATTTTGGTTTTAAACAGAAAATACTTTTATTGACTGGCATAACTGAACAACCTCAAACTCTAGGAAGATTTAGATCCTGATTGTAACTGAAGGCCATTTCTATAGGAGAGTTTTGAGAAAGACAGACATCAAAGGTCAAAAATCTAGTTCTAAACTTTACATCCAGCTATAGTCCTGGAAAAGTGATACCATTTACAGAGTCTTTCAAACCAATTCATTTATCCAAAATACATAACAGCACACTTCTAGCTGCTGAAGCAGATTCTGGACCTCTGACAACCATACATTTGCCTGGAATGAAAAGTGCATTCATATCAGCTGTCCTCAGCTCCAAGGAGCAGTGTGTCACACTCACAGTATGGTTAGTTACAAATGCTGAATCAGCACCTGTCCTGGCAAGGGTCCACCTGGGGGATGCTTCCTACAAGCTGGTCAAGCTTAGAGTTGCATCTGTTACCTGTAAACCACCTTCATATTGTGACTTCATTTAGCTAATGGATATTTTAATCTAAAGAACTGTATGGAGATGCCGTTATTTCAAATAGCTAGAACAAAGGCTTCATTTCTTATTGCCATTAAACCCAAAAGTTAATGGCAAAAAGGTGCTTTGGGAAGTACAAATCCAAGATTTGAAACTTTTATTGCATTTATGAAAATTTTCTTCTGAAACACTTAAAAATTTCCTTGCAAGGTTAGAGACCTGGAGACAGCAATTTATTTTATACAACTTATAATTCATGTAGATGAGGTAGGCTTTTTGCCATAAACATTTTTTTTCCCTTTCCAGAAAAATGTCCTGCTAACTTCAATTTGTTGAAGTGTGGCATTGCTTAGATGCTGAATTATTAGAACAATATTGAAAAAGAGCAAAAGCTGATGTAGAAAATATACATACACTGAGAAGACTATAAAATGTTTAGTAGAGCTACTGTCACAATCTTACTTAATAGTTCTTAAATAATAGTGCAAACATTGCAGTACCTCTGAGTCTTCAAAAATATGCATTTCATTGAATCCGCTTTTGTTACCAGTTGAGACATAATGATTTCTTCTGTGCAGTTTTTATTATGAATAAAATGCATTGTAGCTTACTGCATTAGTCCTTCAATTTCAGAAAGGCAGGTGAAGCACCCAGCTACATACTACACGTAAAATACAATTACTTCCGTTTGCTTAAATTGCATCTTTGGGTAAAACATGTCACTCAAAGTAGTACAATATTGTAGAAATACTGCAGTGTCATAAATGTTGTAATTAATTGTGAACAAGTGCTTTAAAGTACTTCGGTAACTTCAACCCTCGAGAATGAAAAAGTAAAGGTTTAACTGCAATGTGTTAAAATGCTTTAGGCCATCACCCAAAAACTTTCATTCTTCTAAGAATTTTTTGAGTATCTAGAATGATGACATGGCAATATGTCTTTTTAAAATCACATTTGCTATATGGATGCTTTCTGAATTTTTTTGGAAGATAAGAAGTGCTGTACATATAGCATAATGTGATATCCCTAATATAAAGACTAACCATCTGTTTTGTTTACTTCATCTTTTTCTTGCCTTCTTTTTAGTACTGAGAAATGCATGGTTCTGCTCTTTAACTGCCCTGGTGCTTTCACTTCCTTACAGTTATGGTGGTGCCATGATTTCCCAAAGTCTAAGGACTGTGCATAGTGGCTGAACACTGGGTCGGCCTACTTTGACAGCAGGCTAGTCCTGTGTATGGGAAAAATGCTTATGCGGTGAAGGTGCTAGTAGGTGAAAAGTTCTCTTTGTCCCTCAGCTTAATCTAGGATTATACTACTTGGCTTCAGTGGGCAGATGTTATCTGGAAGACAGTTTTTGCTACAGAGCCTGCAGACTTTTCTGTTGGCATATGGAATATGGTGAGGTGGTCGTTCTTGGCAATCATCCAGTGTTTTTACCTGTGCAGAAGTTTTGCCTGATCTCTGGGCATGCCAGTTGTGATTACTTCTGGTGGAAACTCAGCAATCATTCAACTAAAATTTCTTTGAATTGCTTTTTAAGAAAAGTATTTTTTACTGCTCAGACTGGCTGATTACCAACTTTCAGGATCACTTTTCCCCCTCAGTGGGTCTTCAACTGTGTATATTTAATCAGGAGAAAAGTTACACTGTATTTAGAATGGATTTGGTTTTCCGCATATGAAACTAGTTTATCTTAGCTTTCCATATGCTTGCTAATTAAAGACATTTTAAATTGTTGCTATACACTGAATTACAGGTTGTGTACTGATCTGTTTTGCAGTCATGTGATTGCATATGCATAAATGATGTGTATTGTCAAAAGTACAAGAACTTTTGCTCTGCATAAGACCTTCTGCTGTTGTATAAATAGGTATATAAATGTGGATAAAATTGTGTTTAGCTATATTGAACTTCTGAAACTTTTTCCAGTATTCTTGAGTGTTAGAAGGAATGGCAATGATAAAATCTTCATTGTCTAATCAGTTTATAGAATATTGTTTTGAAACTGTTTGAATCATTACAATTTTTTATCAACAAGGGAGAATATGCTTGTTTTTCAGTTATAACCCTAGATTTTCAAATTTCCATTGAAAAGAAGCACTCTGAAAAACATTTTGAAGTTCATTATTACTTCTTAGCATTTTAAGAAGTCTTAAAATGCATAATACAGCATAAATTCATTAGGCTGTTTTCTAAATGAAACAATAATAAAGTTGCAATTGTATGTTACAATCAGTTCTGCTTTCTTACAAGAATTGTTCTCCAACTATGAAAAACATGTGGGAAAATGAAAAAAAACATTTAACATTCTGAATCTACATACTCTTCAGTTCCAAGTTCCTTTTGGAATTCCTGTGTTTTATCCCTACAAATTCTGGCAGACTGCAATAAGAAAAACAGACACCTTTTATGAAGAGTCTCATAGCTATCAGTAAGGTTAAAAACCATTTTACTACATTTTACCTTGGCTCATATTTTGCCTCACTTCATATTTTAAATATTAAAAAAAAGTAAGAAAATTTAAAAAGAGATAAGAAAAAAAATGTACTCAAGCAGGAAAAAGTTTGAGAAAAACAGTAAATGACTGTTATGCATAACTGTACTGTGAAATGACATAAGGAATTTGAGATATGGAGGAGAAGAGTAAGTGTAACTGTGGAGTGTGAACAGAAAAATGTCATCTGGGAGGATCATTCAGAAAGGATATTAGATTAGCAAAGCGTGTCTATCACTACTCTATACAATACCTGAAGTCTGAATGGAAGCTGTGTACTAAATACATTATAATAATTTTCTGTGACTGCATATATACATGCATCAGGAAAAAATGCGTAGAGGTTCTGTACCATATAAATAAGATACTTTTCATCGGGATAACCTGTAAAATATCTTGATAATTTCTATAATAAGTGCTATATCCCTTATGTGTAATTGAAAACCTGGAGGCCCATGAGCAACCATGTGTGAGCCATGGATTATCTCCTCACAGAATAGCATTCTATCTTATTTTTCCTTTTAGTAACTGTCTTCTGACTGTTACATTTGTAGGCCTTGGGAAAATATCTGTCTGCTCTTTTGGATACTCAGTCATATAAATTCTTATTGCTGAGGACACTGCTTGCTGTTCTGTGTATTCCCCTTCACAGCTACAGGAATTGGCTCTAAGCTTCTGGTTGATAGTAATCCCAGTGTTGTACCTATGCATTCAAAGGGGAGGTGGGTAATGTCTACATTAATGACTTCATACCTTTTCTGTCTATCCCTGCTAAGTAACCTTAGCATATTCCTAAAAATGACACTAGGGGCCAGATCCTGCCATGTACAGCACGTACATTATCCTACAGTGTAGGAATGGAGAGTTTTCAGGACCCCTAAAAGCCTGGCTCTTTCAGTTCTCTCGCTAGAAAGGATACCTTGCTTTCTATTCAAGAGATACCACTGTCTTTGTACTACATTTCAATAAAATCCAGGTGAGGGCTTGATTCACAGTTCTAGGTTTTAAAATAGCTGTAAGCTCTTCTTTATGTTGGAGGCACCAGCAATGTTACAGGATGCTGTTAACAGCATGCAGTTGCAGGAATTGTGATGAATGTAGGCTTTCTGTCAGACCTTTAAATATGCATAGTTTTTCTTGAGAAAAACACAAGTTGTCCTCTTTTTTTTGTTTGGGTTTTTTTTTTGTTTGTTTGGTTTGTTGTTTTTTTTTTTTTTTTAATAAAGAAAAGAGCTGCTTTACTAACGCATTTATGTCTGGAAAATATTCTTGTAATGTTCTTGGTAGATAACACTACTATGTTGCAAACTGTTGGACCACACTTGGTGCACTGCAGGTAAATTAGGTCACTATTATATTTATGAGATATTCAAACTGTACAGATATGTAGCATACATAAATGCAAAAGGTCATATTCATATATATATATATATATATATATATGTAAAATTCCAAATAGAGAGGTTATTTTTCTTCTCAGACCACCAATTTCCTTTGGTGGCCCCCTGAGCCCACCATATATTTTGCCTTGTAACCATGGCAGTGCAATAATTCTCAAGCTGAACCTTTTCAGGGAACACAGCTTAAGTTTCACCAGCAGCGGGAAACATCTGACTGAAGGGCAAATCATGATCTGGAGATGGGATGCATGCTGTGTAATTCTGAGTTCAGTGTGGGTCTAGGGGGGAGACTAGTTTAATAAATTCCTTCCCAGAGGCAGCTTTTTTCCTGCTGATTGGAGTTACAATAGGTGTTTTGTTCAACTGCTAAACTTCATTCTTCAGAAAATGCACAGAGCTTAATTGTTAAAATCAAATAAAAAATGCTAATCATTTTCTACTGCTCTCCTGGTATCCCACACTGATGTAAAAGTTTGCATCATTGTCATCAAAAAAAAGGTATTACTTGAATTTTTTTACTAACATTTAAAATTTGTGAAATACAAACAGAAAATTAAGGTATTAGGGAGTGAAAAAGGAAAGTTATCGCTATATTTAAAATGCATTCTGATGGGTTGTATATCCATATCTCTGCAGCTCACTCAGCCCTTAAATTGACTGCCATACTGTATGCATCATGTACTATCTATTCAGTAAAAATTGTAAAAGAGTGACATGATAATGCTTGTGAGTTGTATTATTCTATGCACTCTTCATCTATTCATTTTGCCTATACAAAATTTATATCACAGGGGTTTTATATAACACTTCAACTAGTTTGTCCCAGAATACTGAAAGACCATACAAGCATACAGAGAACAATTTTTATACAAGAGGCAATTACTCTTTTTTACTAGTACTGTTTCAATATTGTGAGTTACAGAGCTGTGCACACATCAGCTGCTCTTCCATGGAAATTACTCTTATTTAAAATGCAGCATGAGAGAACAACCTGAAAACATATCTCACTCCTTTGTTCTGCCGTGCATTTGGCCTTGATCCAGTTTACATATAAATTAAATTGGTTGTTTTCAAGTAATTTATTTTTGATTATATTTGTGTGCCTGACTGACAATAACAGTTTGTTTGCCTGATAATAACAGTAACTTGCTTATGCTCACTGCTGTCCTGGAAGATAAAGTTGTGACTGGACATGATTTATCCATGAGCAGTTATACCTTCCTGAACTAAGGGGTCTGTGTCTGGCTTATATATTAATGTTATATTAACATTAACCATATATTAATGCTCAGACCAAGGACCTTTTGGAATAATTTACAGCAAAATAGGAGGGCATCCATCATTGTCATTTAGCCCTGCGTGAGTGTGAAAAAATACTTTGTGATACCGTAACTTTGAGAGTGTAGCCTTATAGGTTTTTGCATGCCTTAAGAGCTTTTGTGTTCATTGAAGTAATTTTGCGTAGCTGGATTTAAACACAGATGTTAGTAGCAAAACTTTTGTTTTTCCAAGGAAACTGGAAAAGTGCTTTTTGCAGTGAGAGTTTATTTGCAACAAATGTTTGCAGTGAAGTAGTATGAGCTTTGTTGCAGGTAGAATGATGAAATTAATGTTTGGCTTTTTTTTTTTCTTTTTTTTGGATATACTATGCAAAACATAAATTTTATAATAATTGGTTTATTACCAAATTATTACAAACATTTTTTTGAATGTTCATATTTACTGATGACAAAGCTACTTCTTTTGTTTGTGCTGCTACTTTAATCTGTGTAATGAGTTAAAGCATTAAAATTAATCTAGTGGCTTGGCATCAGATGGAAAAACAATATCAGTAAAGAATTGGACTTCTGATACTGCTTATTGCTCTAGGGGGCAAAAGAAGTTTCAAAATTTTATGGCCTTTTAAGAAAACAGAGAGGATTCACTTCCTAGCTTTTTACTGTAGTGTTAATTATTGCCTGGGATAACCAATTACTGCATGAAAATGTCTGGTGATTTGCAAATTGTACAGAAAGTCAAGTTGTCCCACAGGATACTTTAAACTCTTTCCATCCTATTTACACTAAAATACGCTACACCTATGTCCAGTCTGAGATGCCTTCAAGGCCAGCATATTTTTTCAAGAGTGTAAGCATTTTGAGATTAAATATGGGGAGACAACAATCTGAGTTGAAAATTCTAGGATTTAGAGGTATTTCTTTTTCAAAGTGGAACATTTGCTACAATTCCATCTTCTTATTGAGGCAGATTCCTGGGGTAGGATTGTTACCTTAAAGCACCATCTTTTTACCAGTTAAGAATTTCTAGAAATACTTTCCTTAATATATATAGTAAGCATTTCCTGGAAACTGCACCTTTTAAAACATTATGACTTAATTTCTTTCCCTATATTGTCTTGTTTATGTAGGAAGAAAAGAAGAAGTGGACAATGTGGTTTAATTGTGCCACAACATCATTAACTTATCTGGGAACACTGCCGGGAAATTAATTGTGTAGTGTGGGACATCATTCTTTCATTGATTACTTGTGGTTGTTCAAGGATTATGCTGCCAGTCCTCTTCCTACTAACTTTGCTCCAAGTAGTTCCTAGGACTCGACTCTATTAGGGTTAAATTGTTACTAGTGAAAAGAGATTGTCTTCCTGTTGTAATAAATACTGAAGGTTTTGGCTTCCTTGTTACTCAAGAGGCATTTCCAACTCCAGTTTATGGGAGAGCTCAACCCTCTTACGAAATGAAAATTTGACTGGACACTTGCCAGGACGCAACAGAAGTCATACCTTCTCTACCTTATCTTGCAAACAGCATACAATCAATTGTGAAAATAACATTTCCATTCCAATAGTCATTTTGAACTCCCAAAGGAAACTAAATCAGTGCCCAGACCACTTATGATGCTACCGTCACCAATAGATGTAGGGTGAGAAATGCTGATTTGTCAGGAAGGTTATGTATGATCACAGGTGCATCTGCAGTGAGCTGTAATGAGTCCCCTTGCCCCGCCCTGTACAGCTTCCAGGTGAGTTTGGTAGATGTCCCTGACATCTACTGACAGCTTCTTCCTTCTAGCAATGGAATTGTTTCATGTTACTTGTTACAGATGGTCTTTCCATTCATTTTGTGATTTTTCTATTTAAATATGGTACAATCTAAAACCATACACACTGATGACAATGATTGTTTTATAATCCAGGATACTTTAGAAATGGCAGTTAGTAAGTTTATAGATGTGCAACCTGGATATCATTAAGCTTGTTCTAAAAGGGGAAAATATGAAATAAAGGTTCTCAGTATTTTTTGTGAAACTGCAGCTCAGCTGGAATGCCAAACAAAACAGTTCCAGAAACATCCTGCCCTACCATTGTAGCAAAGTACTTTTTGTAGGGCATAAAATGAACATGTCTAATACCACATATGCCATTCTTTTATTATTTCTCTAGATAATTAAGTACTCAAGGTGATGTTCTGGTTTTGGTGGGGGTTTTTTTGTCTCTTTTGAACTAAAGTTCTGCATGGGTATATTAGAGAAGAAAATTTCAAGAAGCATACCCAAACAGGTTTTCAATCAGGCAGTGGTGAGCTTTATGATGCTTCTTCATTCCTGTGCAGGTTTTTTTCATATTTTTGGATCAGGTGAGCACTTTCATTTTTTCCCAGAGGACTTTTGCCTTGATTAAAGTGACATGCTGATCCTTAAGAACTCATGTAATTTCAGGTGGCATTTCTGATTTGCAGTATCTAGGCTCTGACTGTCCTGAAGTTAAAAAAACAAGAATATATTACAAGCTGTGGTGTTTGAAGGGTCCTAAAAAACCTACTGTCCTCATCTGTAGAGATGTCACATTGCTGAAGGACTGAAGTTTAAATGTCTAAATGAGACATTCTATCCTGGTGCTCAGAAGTGCACTTTTAGCTAACTAGACATGAAATGAATTGCTACTTGTGAATGCTGTTGTGTGAATATTTGCTAGCAGTGAAAAACTCTGCACTCCTACCAGGGGACACAGATGACTAACTGCAGTTGCATAATTTCTTTTAGGGCTCAAACTTTGAAAGTGTAAAGGCCAGGTTTTTGGGAACTGGTGCTGAGGGTGATTTTTGTTCTGAAGAGAGCAAAGTTTGTTTGTACAAATTTTATAAACACATGGTTTTGTCTGCCTTGATTAGAAACTAGAAGTTCGTGGCTTCCTAAAACTGTAGAGTGTGGTGGAAAGATATTCAGTGTCTCAGAAGTGTGGTGGTTTTTGAAACAGCAGAGTTTTGCTCTGTGGGATGCTGCTTTTAATAGACATCAATCCACATCCAAATCTGAAGCTATCTACATACACACTAAGACTATGTGACTATTTCCGAAGAAGTCATTCTGCTGTTCTAACTGTTCCTCTGAAGTGCTGGATTTTTGCGTTTTTCTGGGTAGCTGATTTTCACTTGATATTATTCTGGATGAGGAAATGCATCTGCTTGTGCCTTATCTATAGGCTAAGTTCTCTAGCAAAATGGTAGGTGTGAACTCATCTGCTTCCAACATATTTGCAAAAAAGCAAATCTGGCGTCTGTGTTCTCCCAAATGATAATGCTAGAGAATTATCATTAATTAAAAAAACCCAGATTTTATGTTTACGATGAGAGAAATGGGTGGATGAAATGTGTTGAGAAATGGATGTACTTAGAAACCATTCATTGTCTTGAATATGTAGGAAGAAAGGCCAGATGTGAATGAGAGTTGGGAACAGCTTTCCAAGGTACCTTCTTGTGAAATTAGAAAGACTCAAGTGTATTTCAGTTTACGCTCTTTCAGGACATGATCCTCAGTACTAAATCCAGACCAGATGCTCATTTCAGGAGACTGGAGTTTCTGTTTCTTTTAATTAATGCTCTTCAGCTCCTCCTTTTGAAGCCTGAAGCCTTGCTAGTCTTCTCGAGAGAATCTGCAAAGTTTGTACCCTGAAGGAGAGAATAAGGTTATTTTCTGGCTCTTGTTCTGTGAATGTCTTTTATCTGCAGAGTTCTGTTCTTCATATCTTGAATTTTTATAGTTATTCCTCCTATGACATTAAAAGACAAGATTGTTTACACTTATTTTCAGAAAGTTGTAACTAAGAAACATATTTACATACCCTGGAAAAGATTCATGGCTTCCAGCAGTGTGTGGTTAGTGAGGTAGAAGTGAATCTTCTAATGCAGAACCAACAGTTGTGATGTAAACATAATTCATTTCCTCATATAGGTACAAAACCACAAATTTGCAGTAAAATTGCAGTATGTGTGGTCAATATTGGTTAGATATTTCTGTCTTCAGGTAACCATTTTCCTGAAGAGCTATGTCCAATTGTGAGATAATGTGTGTTATCTAAAATAATCTAGTGGTATTTATAGGTGTTCATTTATTGAACAGAAGGGGAAAGCAGTTAGAAAAAATTACTTCAGCTGAGTTTGAAAACATATTGGCCCAAATTTAACTTTCCATTTATATAAATTGAGGCTAATGAGGAAGGCACTCACCTTTACCTGAAGCTTTGCCTGTAAAGGCAGTAGAGTAATAAGTATTAATACAATGCAGCCTTTGCTTGAATTGCTATATATTTGACAGTGGAAAATGTTTAAAATGTTTAACACAATTTAAATGTGAAGTAACAAAGCATTCTTCCCCCCCCCCCCCCTTTTTTTTTTAATCTGCAAAGACAACAAACCTAGAGCTTGATTTCAGAGAGGTTACTGGTTGCATATTTCTGAATTTTCATGGGTTGATTTTTCATTGAGCTCATTTTAACAAGAACCTAGAATGCAAACCTAAAGGACCAAAGAAAGATCTTATTGTAGATTTACAGTTCACTAATAGTCTTTAATATTAACTTATTCAGTTTATGGTAACTCAGTTCAGTTCGTGTTAGACAAAGTATTTCCCTGTATATAGTCTTTTAAGAGTTAAAATTGCATTAAAATACTGGCTTTAATTAATATTAAAACACTTGAATAAAAATGCTGTCAGTATTTGTACCAATAATTTTCAGTTGTATGTTGTTATTCACTGTTTCCCACATTAGATCAATGCTTATTTCCAAATCCCAAAATTATGGACATCATCCTCTCTGAACTTCTCAATCCAATGCACCTCATATGAGGCTCTGATCAGAGAGAGCAGTTATAATTGCTTGTTCATGTAAACCTTTCCTATTTTCCTACAGAGTTTGTCCCAGATGTCTCAGTTATACTCAGCATTAATACAACTTTTTGTCTTTAAGTTTACTTACACTCCAAACTGGTTCAGGCAGGCAGCAACAAAATTGTTCTACCTTACAAATATAATTACCTGACTTGTGCAATCTGTAAATAAATGTAGGGATACTTGCCCAGTTTTTAAAATATCTGGAGATCCTTGGTTGAAAGATGCAGTATGATTTTGAATTGTGTTGGGTAGGTTTAAAATTATTCTCAGCCATTCCATTTTGATTTTATTACTTACTACAAGGTTAGATATAAAATCAAGCATCTAACAATGTTTTATTTACTATGCTTTTTACACTACTTACTGATTTGTACCTTTATTTTGGGTTGGTTTCTTTTTTTTTTTGTTTATGCTGAGCATATGTGGATAACCACTTTAAAAATGGGTCCTATGCTTACTATTTTCTATCTCAGACCAATAATAAAATCCCGGATCTTTGACTTGAGCCATGACAGCATGCTGCAGAAGACAAACTTACCTTTCTGTAAACTGGATGCATTTTTATGTTCACTTGCAAAGCTGATGAACTCCACTATATACCATGGAGAGGACAGAAGTATTGTGCAATTATGTCTAGATACTCAAGAACACTTGATAATCTAACCAGTAGCAGTGTAGCCATTTAGTGCCATAAAATGTCTCCCTTAAGTCAAAGAAAATTTGCCATTTTTAGAGTCTATGAAGAGGTAGTTTTGCTGAACCAAGTTCACCTATCACTAGAAGTTTGAATTTAGTATTAAGACTGAATGTTGATCACCAGGCTATGCAGCTACAAAGGACAGTTAGTAAAGAACAGCTTTCAGAGACTGGAGTGACACATTTAAATCTCAGGGGGAAAAAATGTGTGTGTGTTTGTGTGTGTGTGTATGTACACAGTAATTATATACTGGTTTTATACAATTAGAAATACAAATAGAGTAGGATAGAGAAGGCAGCAAGATCTTTTTCAAGATATACTTAATGCGTAATAAATGCAATTCTGTTAAAGTGGAATGTGATTTGCATATAAAACAAGTTAGTCTTTATTTTCATTTCAAGTTCTAGAATAGATTCAAAATGAGAACACCTCCATGAACATTGGTTGAGCTATGTTTTATCACTGAAGTTTTAAGTGAAATGAAATCTATGCTCAACCATGGTTCTCTACAGAAGCACTGCCATTTCTGATGATTTTGTATTCACAAACACTGCACTTTGTACATGGCTCCAATGCAAATCAACAAAAAATTAAAACTTATATTCAATGCAATTGCACTTGATAAGTGATCAACATGTGCTTACACAGCTCAGCGCATGTTTAGCAACATGGCCTTGAATGAAAATTGGTGTAAGTTGCTGGTAGGCAACAGGAGTACAAAGCTTAAAGTCTTCCCAAAGGACATGTTGAAATAATAGGTGTGTCCAGGCCAGTCATTTAGTCTGGTGTGTATGTAGCAGCTGTATAAGCTGCCACTCCTGGTGGGAGTCTGTTGTAGACCACCCAACCAGGATGAAGCAGATGACACATTCTACAAGCAGCTGGGAGGTCTCAGGATCACTAGCCCTTGTTCTCACAGGGGACTTCAACCTACTGGACATCCGCTGGAAATACAACACAGCCAAGAGGAAACAGTCCAGAAGGTTCCCGAAGAGTGTGGAAGAACTGCCTGACACAGCTGATCAGTGAGCCAGCCAGGGGAGGAGATGCCCCACTGGGCCTCCTGTTTACAGGGAAGAACTGGTGGGTGATGTGGTGGTCAGAGGACATCTTGGGCATAATGATAATCAGACATGAGAGTTTTTGATTCTCAGAGAAGGAGAAGGGTCAGCAGAATCACCTTGGGCTTCCAGGGGGCCGACCTTGGCCATTTTAAGGGCCTGGTCGACAGAGTCCCTGGGGAGATAGTTCTGAAGGGTTAAGGGGTTCAGGAAGGCTGGATGTTCTTCAAGATAGTAGTCTTAAGGAAGCAGCAGCAGGCCATCCCCGTGTGCCAAAAGATGAGCCGGCAGGGAAGAAGACCAGCCTGGCTGAACAAAGAGCTTTGGCTGAAACTCAGGGAAAAAAAGGAGAGTTTATGACCTTTGGAAGAAGGGGCAGGCAACTCTGGAGGGCTATAGGGATGTCACGAGGTTATGCAGGGCAAAGATTAGAGAGGTGAAAGCCCAGCTAGAACTCAGGCTGGCCACTGCTGTAACAGGTAACAAAAAATGCTTTTACAAATACATTAGAAACAAAAGAAGGGCCAAGGATAATCTGCAATCTTTACTGGATGTGGTGGGGAACATTGCCACAAAGGATGAGGAAAAGGCTGAGGTACTCAGTGCTTTCTTTGCCTCACTTTTTAATAGCAAGACCTGCTTCCCTCTGGGTACTCAGCCCCGTGAGCTGGAAGACCGGGATAAGGAGCAGCAGAATGAAGTCCCCACAGTCCAGGAGGAACTGGTCAGTGACCTGTTGCTCCACTTAGACGTGCAGAAGTCTATGGGGCTGGATGGGCCCACCCAAGGGTACTGAGGGAGCTGGTGGAGAAGCTCACCAAGCCACTCTCCATCATTTATCAACAGTCCTGGCAATCTGGAGAGGTCCGAGAAGACTGGAGGTTAGCCGAAGTGACACCCATCTACAAGAAGGGCAGGAAGGAAGATCTGTGGAAGTACAGGCCTGTCAGCCTGACTTTTGTGCTGGGGAAGGTTATGGAGCAGATAATCCTGAGAGCCATCATCTGTCATGTGCAGGACAACCAGGAGATCAGGCCCAGCCAGCATGGGTTTATGAAGGGCAGGTCCTGCTTGATGAACCTGATCTCCTTCTATGACAGGATAACCTGTTTAGTGGATGAGGGAAAGGCTGTGGATGTTGTCTACCTGGACCTTAGGAAAGCCTTTGACAAGGTCTCCCATAGCATTCTCCTGGAGAATCTGGCTGCTCATGGCTTAGATAGGTGTATTCTATGCTGGATTAAAAGCTGGCTGGACAGTTGAGCCCAAAGAGTTGTAGTAAATGGAGATGTATCCTGCTGGTGACTGGTCACAAGTGGTGTTTCTCAGGGCTCAGTAATGGGGCTTGTCCTGTTTGATGTCTTTATTGACAATCTGGACAAGGAGACTGAGTGCACCCTCAGTAAGTTTGCAGATGACACCAAGTTGGTTGTGTGCGTTGATCTGCTTGAGTGTAGGAAGGCTCTGCAGAGGGACCTGGACAGGCTGGATTGCTGGGGCCGAGGCCAATTGTATGAGGTTCAAGAAGGAGAAGTGCCAGGTCCTGCACTTGGGTCACAACCACCCCACACAATGCTACAGGCTTGGGGAAGAATGGCTGGAAAGCTGCCCGGTGGAAAAGGACCTGGGAGTGTTGGTTGACATCTGACTGAACATGAGCCAGCAGTGTGCCCAGGTGGCCAAGGTGGCTGATAGCATCCTGGCTTGTATCAGAAACAGTATGGCCAGCAGGACAAGGGGAGTGATTGTCTCCTGTACTGGTTAAACCATGACACTTCATTAGCGCTATCTTTTTGGCTATCACCACTGATTTCTTTTCATTTATTCCTTTTCTAAGTTTCATGTTTTTTTCCAGATTCCTTCCTGCGAACCAGTAACTATCAGTGCAGAACTTCTGCTACTTGAAGTTTTCCTTCTTTCCCATTTTCATTCTCTACTATTCCCCACCCCCGACACACCCCCACCCCCACTCCCACCCCCCCTTTATTCTTTTAAACTGTACTTCTTCTTCATTCTGTTTTATGGCCTCACTTCTTGCCTCTTCCTGGACATCTCTTATGTGGCATAATCAAATGGCATAATGGCATATATAATGGCATAATCAAAGTCCTCAGAAATTACACACTATCAGCCTCTGGCTGGACTGTGACTTCCAGGATAAAGCGTACTCTGTGCTCCTCTTTTACTTTTCTGAAAGTGCTTGCTTTTTCTCTCTCCCTTACTTCACTATCTATATAGGGAACATGAAGTTCCCTAAAAACCTGGTTTTGGAATGCAGTGATTGAATATTGAACACCAAATATCTGAAGTCATCAGCATAAAGAAACATTTGTAAATAACGTTGATGCTGAAATGTGTTTTCACAGATTATTAATAGGACAATTACAAATAACAATGAGTCACATCATGGGTGACTCGCTGATAGAAAGAAGGCTTGTAAATGTTATTCATTCTTCACAAATATGTTCTGCAGACTGTAGTTCTGACTTGTGATTTGCAAGGTAATTTTAGTTTTCTCTGAAACTTGAAAAATTGAAAGTAACCTGGAAGGATGTTTCTGCATCGGTTTAGAATTCCTGTCTAACATGCTGGAAAGTTTTCAAAGGGCTTTCTCCTGCCAAAACAGTGTAAAGCAGTTGAAGAGTAAAAAAAGAATTGAAGAATTTGAAAGTAAAAAAAGAATCAGGCCATCTTTTCTGCATCCTCCAAATATCTTACATATATAATATAGTAGTATTGTTTGTTTTACCTGCAGTCATGTATTTATTTTTTTTTAAATGTACTTCTTTTATCTGGCCATTAAACTGACTAAATACTCCTGTGCTTTAGTCATCTCCAGAATGTTCAGCTATACCAACTCAAACTCATTGCTACCAACCCTTTTCTGCTCAGACATTTCCTCATATTTTTTTTAAAGAACATGACAATCAATGAAGAATTTGAATTTACAACATCTATTTAATCTATTATAAATCCATTTTTTTTAACTTTTAAGAACCTTTCCTTGAAATCTCATTTTAGAGCTATTATTTTCTCTGGAGTTCATTATAATTCTGGGATATGATGCTTTTGTGATGCAAAAATATAAATAACACCTGAGGAGCAGAGGTAGACATTTGAAATATCTATAGAGATTTTAATTTAACTCCACAAACCTCAGAGCTCCTAATGTAAATGTGCACTGGCACAAGTCCTTCTTATATACATTGTTTCTTGAAGCACTTATGGAAATAAAAGGTACACTTAGGAGTAACATTCTGCAAAACTGAGCCCTTAAGTAGTTTCGTGCATAATAAAGCTCTTGCCAATTCTATATTAATTTAATGTATGTAATCCTTTTATGATATGCAGTCAGGAAACAATCTCAGTAATTGATGAAGATCTTAGTTAAGTAGTTGATTACAGGATATGAACTTATAAACATGGAAGAATTTACACGCAGCTCAGAAATATTACAATGAACTATATTGCAAGCCCAGTAAGTTTTTCAAAGTCCATGCATAAAGTTTTATAGTAAAAATAGATTTTGAGTGATGGAGACAAACAGTATCTTCTTACAAGGCTGCAGAGCTGTGTGTATTTACAAATTGTATTTACATATGCCTCTATTTACTTAGCAGTAAAGGTATAGTATGTAATATGTAAATTTGTATGCTTCCATGTATTATATCATAGAATCATAGAATGGTTTGGGTTGGAAGGGACCTTAAAGATCATCGAGTTCCAACCCCTCTGCCACGGGCAGGGACACCTTCCACTAGACCAGGTTGCTCCAAGCCCCATCCAGCCTGGCCCTGAACACTGCCAGGGATGGGGCATCCACAGCTGCTCTGGGCCATCTGTTCAACTATCTCACCACCCTCACATTAAAAAAAATTCTTCCTAATATCTAATCTAAATCTACCCTCTTTCAGTTGAAAGCCATTCCCCCTTGCCCTGGCACTACAGGACCTTGTAAAGAGTCCCTCTCCAGCTTTCTTGTAAGCCCCCTTTAGGTACCGGAAGGCTGCAATAGTGCCTCCCCAGAGCCTTCTCTTCTCCAGGCTGAACAACCCCAACTCTCTCAGCCTGTCTTCATAGGAGAGGTGCTCCAGCCCTCCCACCACCTTTGTGGCCCTCCTCTGGACTCGTTCCAACAGGTCCGTGCCCTTCTCATGTTGGGGGCCCTAGAGCTGAAGGCAGTGCACCAGGTGGGGTCTCACAAGAGCAGAGTGGAGGGGGAGAATCGCCTCCCTTGACCTGCTGACCACACTTCTTTTGATGTGGCCCAACATACAGTTGGCTTTCTGGGCTGCAAGGCACACATTGCCAGGTCATGTTGAGCTTCTGGGCAACCACCCCCCCCAAGTCTTTCTCCTCAGGGCTGCTCTCAATCCATTCTCCACCCAGCCTTTACATGTGCTTGGGATTGCCAATATGTTTGCATTAAAAGATTGATAATTCAATGGATGTACTCTTTGCAATATTGTCTTTTTCCTGGTTTTGCATCTGTGCTACCTTCAGTTAAGTAAAAGACTCAGAGTCTCCACCCATTCTTCAATCAAAGGACCATTACCGTCATAAAATTTTGGAGAACCATCAGAATCTCATCAGGATAACCACTTTTTGAGGGGCTAGAGAGAAAGAGACTAGGGAGTGCCATGGGTGGTTGTCAATAGTACCAGCTGTATTAATTTGCTGTCTAGTAATGGGTAGAGGAAAAGCCATGGTTTTTGTTGTGTTTTGTTTTTAGAGTCCCAGTCATAAAAATGGAAGTGTGATTACAGAAAGCCACTTGAATGTGGAGAAATAAAAGCTGTAAAGCTGCTTGCTAGCAGCTAGGATGAAAATGGTAAAATGGTGATAGTTAAAGCAGGGAGATATCTTTAAAGGAAGGATTATTAAGGAAAGCATCTTCAAATAAATTAAGACAACTCAGAGATTGTTATATATTTATATGGCTGAGAAATACTAGAAAAATACTATTGTTGTCTGTCCAGCAGAAAATAATGTTTTTTTGACAGAAGCCTGAAAACAACATAAATTAAATATTTTGCTTATATTCCTGAATTTTTTTCCTCTCATCCTTGGAGACTCAAAGATGTAATTCAATTTCCTCTTCTTTTTTTCTTTGTTTGTTTTATTTTGGTGAGGTTTTTGTTTGTTTGTTTGTTTTGTTTTGTTTTGGACTTTTTTTTGGTTTGGCTTGGTTTTCATTTTTTACTGTGGTGGGTTGACCTTGGCAGGACACCAGGTGCTTGTCAAGCTGCTCTATCACTCCCTTCCTCAGCTAAACAGATGTGGAGAAAATATGATGGAAAAAAGCCTTGTGGGTCAAGATAAAGGCAGTTTAATGAAGCAATGGCAGAAGTCACGTGCACAGAAGTGAAGGAAACCAGAAGATGTTATTCTCTAATTCCTGTCAGCTGGCGATGTTCAGCCACTTCCTGGGAAGCAGGGCTTCAGTACGCATAGCAATTGCTCTGGAAGACCTCCCCTTCCTCCCCCTTTCTCTTAGCTTTTATATCTGAGCAGTCATCATATGGTATGGAATATCCCTTTGGCCACTTCGGGTCAGCTGTCCTGGCCATGTCCTCTCCCAAGACCTTGCCCACCTCCAGCCTACTGGTGAAGGCTGGGGAGAAGGCTGGAGAGCCAGCCCTGATGTTGTGTGAGCGCTGCTCAGCACCAGCCAGAACACCGCTGCGTTATCAGCACCTTTCTAGCTACTGATACAAGCACAGTGCTGGGAGGGCTGCCGCGGGGCTCAGCCAGACCCAATACACTTAACACAGACATTTTGGACATATTGCTTTATTATAAATTCTTTCTTGTCAGAAGTATTTTGCCTGCAGAAGATTTTTTTATAGAGCAGCAAATAACAAATTCTTTTAATGCTTTAGTGTGCAATTAGGTTCAATTTCTTCGAGAATGATATCATGTAATATAATTGATGATTGCAGCTAAGTAAACCTGACCCAAATTCTTGGTGATTGACTACTGAATGATATTTCATATTGTGTGTCTGTAGTGATTGATCCCTTGTACATTATGGAAATTATGCATGCCAGCCACCATAATGGGGTTCAACACTAGGCTTCCACTGACTCAATAAGCCCAAAAGAGATTCTTCTATAAAGTTCTTTTTATTAATAGCACTATAGCTTGAGCTGAGTGTCTCCAAAGAGGGACCTTGAACAAAGAAATCCTCGTGCAGTTAATACCCTTACAATCCAAATTCCCCACCCCTCATGTGACAGTTTGGACTAATAGTAATATTAGGGTCTGGGGCTTGCTACTCTTCATCGAGTCCTTTCGTTGTCTCTAGGCGGGCCGTTTCCTTTCTTCTCTCTGAGGTTGCAGCTTCCATTAATGAATCTAGCTTCCCTGACTTCTGCCTTAAACTGGCTCTGGGGCCTTCTTTACTTGTCTAGGTGAAAGCTCACAGCTTGTGGTCTATGGCTTCAGCAAATTTAGCTACTACTGCTAACCAAGTTATGCTAAACAAGTTCAATATAAGTAGTATACCAAATTGCACAACATGTAAACAGTAGGAATGGAGCTAGATGTTCAAGGGCAGGATCGATTAGAGGACTGGCAATGTAAGTCTTTTCACCTCCTGTTCACTGGTTCATTTCTGTCTCAGGCTGATGACTAAAATTCATTTTTGTCCAATGGTTGGTCAGTGGCCTATGTAAAATGAGTTGCTGGTCTTAGTCAAGTTACTACTGGAAAGGTGGTCAGATTACAAGACATGCTGTAACTGGCACCTTTTCTGACAATCCTTTTAGTGGGACCACCAGTTGTCAGAGACGAGGCTTTGTTCCTAGCATCCTCTAAAGGTTTGTTGTTTCTTCTTAATAGTGCAGGTATTTCCATTTCACAGCAAATAAGAAACCCCCTGTATGCAGTGTTTTAGTGTTGTGTGTGTGACCTCTGGGCCATGCTGTTACTGCCTTGACTACCTCAATGTGAGAGAAACATATGAATGTACACCCACAGCTTATTTTCCTTTAAGGAAGTTTCTTAAGGAGGTAGGAAGGATGCTCTACTGCCTAATCCTGCAGTACTTTGCCATTTCCTACTCTCCAGGTCCTCTGTGCTCCTACACAATCCTGCAATGACTAAATCAGGGTTTTCCCTAACTTCTTTTTCCTTTTTTTTTTTGGTCTGCAGTTTTCTGACCAAAATTACACTAATCTTATTTCCAGCTTTCTCATGTTTTCTCGTGTTTCCTTCAGACACATTTACCACTTTGAGTATTCTCCTAAAGCTTGTTCTGTGGGACTTCTTCCCACGCCCACCTTCCCCTTCCCAACAGTAGAATTTGAGGTTGTTTTACTGAAGATACCACCTCTGTCATTTGTAGCTGAATTACACATTCCTACTTTCAATTACTGTACATACATACGGAGGCACAGGCATGGCAGGGAAAAGGTTGATAAGCTATACGGAGACAGCAAAGCAGCAGGCTGATGTACTCAGGTCCGAGTTCATCTTATGGGCATGTCTGGATATTGGCAGGACCGTGGGAGGCTTTAGGGATACCGCAAAAGCGATGGGCTTTCCTCTGTTGGTGAGAAAAGTATTATGCACCATTGTTCACATTTCTTCACTAGAATATTGCTGGCAGACTACATTTTGCTTTCCCTTCTCATGGGGAAAGTTACCCTGAGAATAGCACCTATCTGGAAGGTGGGTTACATTGTTTGTTAATTACATTTTAATTCAGCTAATGAATGTTCAGACAATGGCTGCTAAGGAAAGGTCTTGATTATCAGTCCTATGTATCAGCAGCTTCCAGAATATATTCCAAACACAAAAGGTATGTTCACTTTAAAGTTGTTGGTTTCCACACTCTAATCTTTTTAATTATGTGGTTAATCAAAGCAGTAAGCAATTATGAGTAACTAAAAATATTTAAAATTGAACTATAAATGCAAAATTATCTTTATCTTGGAAGGTAGTATTTTCCAAAGCACTACTTTTTCTGTGTATTTTTTTTTCTTTTTTCCCTTTTCCTTTGAAAAATAATATCATTCTGTTTTATCATTCATTCTAGCCTATATATGCACTAACTTATGCCTGATGTGTCACCCCAGGGCTTCAGGGCTGTCATAAAGGATTGCTGTGCCAGGGTCCTGAATACATATTTAGATACATAAATATATGGTATCTGAGTTTCAAAAATACCAAGCTTCTGCATTTCCCATCACTATTTAAAAACTGACAATTTAAAATCAAAAGCAGCAGTGTATATAGTAAGTAATACGTATGGTGAACAGGTTTTGGTGCTTTTCCCTACAGAAGCATTGGAAATGTGGGTATTTACAATGGGTATGTGTGTTCCCGTCTGCCCAGTAGTTTGCCAAGCAGTGGTAAAATCAAGATTATTATAAAGTTTTGTATTTTGTGTGCCAACTCCTGATCCATCTGCTGTATTTCTGTATGGTACTTTTATGGTTGTATATCCACAACTAAGCCCATTGCTCAAGGACACCAGCCTCCAGAGGATGTTTAATGTTACTTTACAGAATCCTGGTGCCACTCAGAAGAAAAGCACTTTTGCAAAAATGAGGAAGCTATGACCCCCTGTGTGTCTGTGATGGTGAGTATTGTCATATTGCTAGAAACCTTAAAAATTCAAAATAGATGATTGCATTTTCTAGCATATTGTCCAAAGTAGAAATGTAGTCATTTTTACTTTGTTTGTCTGATTAAGCAGTGTCATTATTCTGTATGGTGGAGAAACAAGTAATGAATGTACTCACAGTTCCCCACCTAAGCATTCATATCTGCACTCAGAAGGAATGATATTCGATTAACTAAATTTTTAAATTTATTTCAGAACAGAATCCTTGGCTTTCAGCTAAAACAAATTATAATTGTTGCAGGGATGGGTAAAAACATCTGTTTAATTTCCATTTGTTTTCAAATATATGTTTTCTTTCTATGGATATATGTTGGAGGAACTAAGAAGTTACATACAAATATAGATGGCAGGCTTCTCCACAGGCCATTTTTTTTTCTCTAAGAAATAGGGCAATGAACTCTCACTGTTGTACTCTGTTATTGTGGAAACAATTGTGATTATGAAGGCTATATTCTGAATTTATTACAAAAGCAGGCAAAAGAAACCGTGATTCAAGAAACATGTAACTTAAACAGGCTAAAATAACATTAAAGAATGTTTAGAAAACTGAGTTAATCACTGAAGACTCCTTATTTACCTCTACCACATACAACCAGTACTGCAGAGAAACTGCAATATCACTTTTTGTCTGAGGTTCCATGTTAGAAAATGCTGCTTTAACACTTGCTTCCCAAACAACAAACTTTTCTTCTAGTAGAGTCTGTTATGCAGCGTACTGTTAGGTTTCTTAAACTGCATTATACTGAAATATATATTTCTTCTGCCCTATTAGAATCCTGTGGGAAGGCAAAGACATATTAAATCTATATTTTCTGATAGTTCTTTTTAAATTTTGGATGTATATATATTGGTTTCATCTCCTTTTCACCCAAATTAATTTGAAATATTTCCTTATTTACTTACCAAATTACAACCCCTTTTCTTTTCTTTTTTTTTTTTAAAGGTAGCTTGGTTATCCCATCCTGTCTTTATTACTGCTAAAAATCCACATTGCATTTCCAACTGATTCTAACTAAGAAAAGTATTTAATCGTCCAGGTAATTTTTCATCTAATATCTGCAAATCTCAGTGGCTATGAGCTGCAGTCAGCATCACTGGCCTGTCAGCTGAACATTTAATTGATGTAACTTGTTTTCCTGATGTCAAACTTATGCAATTCTGCATATTGAGTAACCACAAAGGAAAACAATGAGCACTTGGGAGTTGTTAAAGGCTGTAAATGGGGTGTGAATAGCAGAAGGTGACAAATGAGTTTAAGATTCTGAGTATCAAGGTATATTACAAATACAGCCAAAGTGACCAATTGACATTTAATCTTTTATACTACAATGAAGATTATGTTTTAAAGCTGGTCTCTGAATAATTGTGTCACAGGTCCTGCAGTGGTAGTAGTTCTGCTCAAAACTGTTGACTACAGGACATACCATTCAACTTAACATCTCTGCTTTGTGGTCCACCAATATGTATTCTGCTAATTTTAGGCTGGCTAGTAATTGCAAGAAAAGATTTACAGCCAAGCTTAATACACATAGATTAATGGTTCACTAATTACCTGCAGTAGCTGGATAAATCTTCTGGATGCAATTTGACCTTAACAAATTTTCTTTATAATGAGCTAGAGAGGATTTGAAAACATTTCTTCATTTCAGATTTAGACAAGTTACATTTAGTGAATAATTTTTTTCTTTTTTTTTTCCTTGCACACAGTACTTAATCCAGCATCGGTACATTACTGACAAAGACAAACTGAAAGCTCCTTCCAAAGGAGAAATTCCTTTCATGGTGATCCCCAGCTGCTCAAAATAGCTGTTCTTATATCTTCCTGATAAAGGAAAACTGTTCTTGCAAGGACTTTTCTCTGCTCTAAACTTTTTCCTTCTTATCAGATGTCTGTTCTTTCTTACTGGATGCCATACTTCTCTATTCTCACAGTACGAGCAAAAATACAAGCATTAGATTTTCCTCCTAGGTCTTTTCTAAATAATCCAGAAATTGTGTAACTTTAAATTCTACATAATGTGGAAACATTTGCCCTCTGTCTTTAGCATGGGGAATTAATTTAAGCCAGACTGACCCAACAGAGCTAAAAAGTCTATCACAGGCATAGAAGAGAAGAAAGGAAAACCTGTACTGTTCCTTCCGTGGTTGATATCTGTACCGCCTTTAAGCAGAGGAAAGACTTCCTTTGCCCCTTCCCTTCCAAGCTGGGAGGGTGGTCCTCAGCACCCCTAGAGCTCTTGTGAGGGATTCACATCTCGGAAAGCAGATTGACAATGAAGTTCTCCATATCTGATTCTGTACTTCTCTGATTTATTCAGTCACCCACCTGCCCACCTTTCATTGGAATTATGCTGGTAACAACATTCATATGTAGATTTTACTCTACTAAATAATGACATCCCTCATATCCCTGATGGATCAAACAAAGCCCTATGTGTTCTGCTCCCCCAGACCTCCAGGGAGAATACTCAGCCAGCTGAGGGAGCTCTGCTGTTGTAGGAACCAGGGTCTATGGCAGCGTGGTTGGAAGGTGAGACCTATAAGTACCATTACTTGGCTATAGGCAAAGTCTTCCTCGGTTAATAAACAGGTTCATCCCTGATGACAAATACAATCCTAGTGAAGGGAAAAGTACCTCTGAAGAGAACTATGGCCATCATCCTCCTAAACTGGGCAAGCAGGGTAAACCAGGCAAAGGGGAGAATAGTGGAATCATTACTTACCGTTACTCATTTTTTTCAGTGTTTCTTAAAAAGTGTAGAAAGTAGAAATAGTATCAAAGGATTGATTGCGATGGTGGATAGTGACAGGAACAGCCGGTACTATTGTGACACGCCAGGTAATGTCATGGTATTGCTCCCCACTTCACTTCTAGCATAGTTTTCCTTTTTTACAAAATATAAAACTTAAAATATGGCATTGTGTGCTGTACAAAATAGGAATCATGCTTCAGATGCCTTTTCATTTGTGCAATTCTCAGGATAGTGGCTGCCTAAATATTGGAATTTAAATAATTAAGAAACAAACCAACAAAATAAACTATAATAATTTGGAAATCCAGGCAGTGTCTTTTCAGGATTTGTTATCTCACAGACTTCCAGTACTGGAAAAATTTCAAAATCATATCACTGGAATAAGAGAATTCTCAGGCTGCCAAAGCTATGACATATATCTCTTCTGTTTTGTACAATATTATATCTTTAGAGTATCATTGGTCCTGTCTTTTCTCATTATGATGGTTGGCATTGAAGCAAGTACTAGATTTCATATGTCAGGAATTTTCTCTGAATCTCTTATTCAAAGAATACTGAAAGCGGTACCTCTGAAAGCCACTTCCCACTCCCCTCCCCCCCTGCTCCCAAAAACCTGTAAGTAAACACACAAATTATTTACACTGAAAACACCTTCCAGTAACTCGGGCCCTCTGAAGTATTTCTTTTAAATGGATAGCAACTAGAAAAAGTAATTTAGAGTATTTGTCAAAGAATACACTAAGAGGATGACCTACATACTGTAGCTTAGTAAGTTTTCTCCCTTCTTTATTGTCACTGGTACCACCCCTTAGAGGTTCTGGAGGCATTAGGATGAACAATTGAAAATAAAAGAAAAAAAGTTTAACCATGTAACCATGAAAAAACTCGTCTCTTCTGGAATGAGGCACGCCCATAAGATAGAGGGTAAATGTTTGTATGTAATACACAAATGATTGCTCCATATCTTTTCATATTGATATTTAACCAGTGGGATAAAACCAAGGAAAAAAGAGAACTTTAATAGATAAGAACTTTTGAAAATGGAAAAAATGTTTCTGTTAATTCTGACTAATAATTTTGAGTGCAAATGTAAAACTGATTTTATGTGGGCACTGAATAAATGTAAACTGCAGGTCTTTGCAAAATACTGAAAGCTAACTACCAATTAAAAAGCATTCTGCAATATATTGTTGCAATGCTCAGCAATGAAGTGTCTTAAATTAAATGTAGTCATTGATAACTCCTTTTTATCACAACCTAATAAAGTCAGTGCTTAGCTACTAGAGCTCTTCCTACTACAAAGTCATTCTCAGAAATTGTAGCTCTGCAAAATTCATAGTGCAAAACAATTCATGAACTCCTTTCATTTAACCAGCACACTGAAAATGGAAACAAAGCTCTGCAGTCATGGAAACATGTTTTGAAACATTTTTGAAAGTAGAGCATTGATGAAAAACATTTATCTTTTGTCTCTAAAAGAAAGAAAAAAAAAAGAGCTGCATGAAGATAAGTGCTGTATTTATAAGGTAACTAAACAACACCCAGCATAGCAAAGTCATCATAGTCTATTGAATATCTGTAGCTCTTAGGGTGAAAAATATTCCAATCAGCCATTGGTTTGGAATAACTCATTCTGGGTTTGTCCTGCTTCACTAATCTGGAACGTGTTTCTTTGAAGTGCTGAGCATACCTGACTTGATTGTAAAGACTTCTATTGTATTAAACACCACAAAAAAGAAGCAGTACAAAAAAATTTCTTAGTACAGCAGCCCCCATTGGTGTTAATAATAGGATCTAGTGTTGTGAAGTTGGAAGATAAAGTATTTTGACATAAAATCTGTGCTAAGACTTAAGGGACTTGTATGAGCATCCAGTTTATTTTAATAAGATCTGGTATCATTATATAAAATATCATAATAATTAACTGCCATAGTGCCATGCAGAATTAATAACATATTGTAAAATTTAAATATTTCAACTATTACTGCTCTTTTTATTTCCAGAAAAACATCCTGACTGGCAATTCTCAGAACAAGCTGTTGATGTGTTTCCTATCAGCGACAGTTTTTTCCTTGCTGTGGCAACTGCATTTGCAAGTTCAGATTGGAGCAGTGCAGGAGACACATTGCAAAATAATAGGTAAAAAAAAAAAAAGAGAAAGAATTACATATGCAATTGCCCATTTGCTTGCATGTTTGTCTTTTGTAGCTGAAGTGATAAAAAGGGAATGTGAGTGTTGGTGGTATACATATGGCGGTGGCAGGAGAACAGCCTTGAGACATTTTCATACGTGCATGGCATGGCAGATGCAGCCAAAATACCTATAGGAATCACAGTGTGCAATGGTCCACAATGATCTTTCTGTTCCTCAGTGACAGAACAAAGTGAAAGCTTTCTGATTTGAGGTGACATTTAGGGTGGGCTGGTCTTTACCCATTAACCTAGAGAGCTCTTCCAGGGTAAGACATACGACAGGGGATTTGGCAGCTAGGTGACCTTACAGCCTTTCAAATGGTAAATCAAGGTTTGAGTTTCTTTTCTGAACAGTTATGTGGTCTGTCTGTGCCTTGTCCCTGCAGTTTTGAGTCTGCAGGGGGAAATATGTGCAATCCACAGTTGCACGTATGAACAAGTCACAGTGCATACAAAGCATGCTGTAGGCAGAGCTTTGAATTTAATGTGTGCATTGAGAGCTGAAGCCCATGGTGCTGGCTGTTGCCTACAGATGCAGCTCTTTTCAATTAAGTTTAAGAGCAAGTATAATTTCTTACATCATTAAAAGATCCCGAGGAGTTTCTGACCCCATGGTGGTATACTGGATACTGTATTTTAGCTGCATGCTATTCGCTCCTTTCAGTTCCTCTGTGGCTATCTTTTTCCTCTGTGGTTGACTTTATTTTTTTATTATTTTTTTTTCTTCTCACTTCCTCTTTCGTGCTTCAAGTACACGGTTGGGTTTCTAGCATGAATGTGAAAATTTCTTTTTATTAAGTCACAGCTACCACAGAATTTGTTTGAGGATTTTTCAGGTAGTCTAACAGAAGAAGAGGAAAAATTTTTGTTCATTCTGTAATTTTGTTGTCTGGACTTAACAAAGTAGATTGTTTATTATTATTATTATTATTATTATTATTATTATTATTATTACTATTATTATTACTATTATTACTATTATTACTATTATTATTACTATTATTATTATTTATTGTTATTATTATTATTATTATTATTAAGTTTTAAAATTAAGAGCAAGCATAAGTTGTGGCTAATATTTAGTAATACCTTGGAGAAATTGCAAGGTAAAATAGTAATCTGCTTGATCAATTGAAGTCCTGATCTGTTGAATGTGGAGAGATCCATACTCTTCTGCTTCTGTATCTGGAAGGCACTGAAGACAATGGAGTAAGTACAGCACTGTGTTTTATGGTCCTTCAGAGATGTTGGCACAGTGAGGAGAAATTAAGTTTTAAGGAAACCAACTCTGACTAGTGGATGTAATGATGGTACGGTCATAGTTGTATCTACCCATATGTCTTATGAATTCCTTTTGAAAAACCCACTGGTCACAGTTACAAATTGGAAATATTCATTTTCTGAAGGGGCAAAGCAAAGTCAGACCATTTCTGAAATGCCTTGCCTTCTGACAAGGGAAAACACTGCCCTTCAATCAGGTTTTGTGCAGCAATGGCCCTGTAAATCTGGGACCACGACAGGACCTGTGGGTAACAAGGGCTCAAGAGTCAGAATGCCAGTGCCACGCACCCCGATGGATGTGGCTGAAATACTGACAACTCGTCCCGGAGGGCTGCCTCCTTCCCCGGGCGCCTGGGCAGGCCCTGCAGAGCACGTTTCCTCTCTCAGCTCTTTGTTCTCCATTGCTCCGTGCAAGTTGCAGGCCAACAGTGCATTACCTTCACATGTGGAGACGGCCAGGACTGAAGGTGTTTGTGCTGGATTTCGTTCTTTATTTGTAAAACAAACAAACAAACAAACAAACAAACAAAAAACAACAAAAAAACCCCCAGCACCCCTACCCCCCATTGCACAAGCTCTTACAGCCCAAACCAGAGTAAAATAGTCTAAAAAGTTGAGGGAGATAGAAGGGAGTTGAACTAGACAACCTGACCTTGCAACAGCTGCAGCACTGTGGTTGAGCTTTGATACTATTTTCAAGGGCTTTTTTCTGAACCTTCAATTGTTAAAAATTGGCCAGTCCACAGAAACGAGGATTACAGCTCAGTTTTTGTTCTGACTTCCTGCTCTTAGTGACAAAAGAGCTGGGGGGATTGTTTTAAAGGTAATCCCTGAGCATTTATCTTTGGCCTCCAGATAGCACAGGCTGTGGCTGAGCAAGCAACCAGCTACGAAGTGTAAAACATATTCATTAGAAGTACTGACAGGCTGTAGTTTAGCTCTGACCTCGTGATTAACAGCCAAAAGGAAGGGGTTTGTGTGCAGGGTGAAGTTTTAATCTCCACCCAGGAGCTGTAGGAGTAAACCCTGTTAGAAAGAAAAGAATCTGAGGACGTTTCACACATCATTTTGACCATGTCCCCATTAAATGCTTTGTATGAATGATGTCAAACCACAACGCTGGCAAATTTTAAACAAAATAATGTGTCACACTACATTTCACACAAAATTGAGTTCAGGGATTTTATTTTTAGTTTGAAGTGGCTTAGATATAGTTTTAGGAGGATCTAGGTTTATTGGGGATTAATAATTCAAATCCTTCTCTCCTATATTTAACATTCTTTACCACTGTATTTTAAGGAATTTTAATGAAATGCCATGTCACCAGTTGTGAGGTTGTGAGGGCAAAGGCAGTTGCTAAGGTGCTGTATATGTAGACCCTAATAAAAGTTTTTTTTTTTTCTTCCAAGATTTTTTTTTTTTAATTTGGAACAGAACAGTCAAGACAATGCAGGAAATCCTACAGATGAAATATCAATAAACTGAGCAATGCAGGATGCTGATGCCTTTGTCCCAAGCCATGTTCAAGAATGTTTCAACCGCATAGCTAATACCAAAAGCCTGAGTCTTCTTCATATATCTACATCTTTTCCAAATTTTTCTCCAATTAGTAAAAGTAGCAGTTTAATACTAGGAAATGTGCTGCACACTTACCTTAAGACCTTAATTTTGAACAGTTAATTATGGAATTTTGAGTTTTGCCCATTTTGCTTCCCCCCCCCCCCCCCCCCCCCCAGCAAAGTGTTGTTATAATGAATTTAATTAAGTTAAAATGGATATGGATGTCAGCTTACGATGTTAGGAAAGGTTGTTGCTATGTGCCAATAAACCATAATTAAATGTATTTAGTGTAATAGCAGGACTCATTCACAGTCAAGTTGCTTGTAACAAATGTTAATTGTTCCCTTAAATGACAAGCCCTTTCAGTTATAAAGAGAACAAACCAAAAGCCCAGTTTTGCTAACCAAAAGGATGTTTACATTACAAAGAATATCAGTGTTTTATTCATGAGTAGTTATTGAATATGGTAAAGAGATAATATTTGGGGTGCCTGGAGGGGTTTGAATGTGCCTATTTTGTTGAAAAATAGTTGCTGGTTGTTTTGTTGAAGTGTAGTTATGGTTAGGGCAGTGATGTCTTGTGAAATGCAGAGAAGCCCCATGGAAAGCTTTGTGGCTTAACTGTAGAGGACAAAGCACTTTGAATATGGACTACATGAACTCTGCTCATTATGAAGTAAGAACAAAGACTTTTAGGGCTCAAATGTGTAATTTAGAAGCATGCAGTGAGCACATGCCTGTAGAACAATGGGATTATTCAGATGAGTAAGTGCCACACTGCTGTAGCTTCAAAGAACCATATTTTTAAAAGCAGCGAATGTTGCGTGTTGTTTGTGCAACAGTCTGTGCTTACACATGTGCTTTTAAACAATGCTGTTGTACATGTCAAAATGTTTATACAGGAGAACTACCCATCCTGTCTGTAAATGTGAGGAAACCTGTTTGGGGGAGAAAGTACTTTTCTGAGTGTTAGTGCAACGAAGGACAACAACCCCTGCATACCCAGTTTTCATTTTTCTGTGGAAGATGCTATGCCATACCTCCTTCCCCCTTGCCAACCCTATGCACATACACTTTTCTGAAGGCCAAAGGACTGATTGTTAGAGCCAAAAGGAAGGGCACAATTCTGCTTTCACGGCAATCAGTCAGAACAGCATCAGCATCTTTGACAGCATTGATTTTAACTTAGACTTTGGGGACCTGCATTAACAGAGGAGAAATGCTGCATGTGCAAGTGTTGCAAGGAAAAGAAATAAAGGTATGAGAGTTCAATATTGTAACATTTCTATTTTTTTGAGTCCTATTTACACGAAAAGTAAAAGAAAGGCTTCAGTGTGGAACTCTGTCATTATTAAACTAAACATGTAAAATTAGAATTATTTTATTTATTTTTCCACTTGTTGGTCTCAGTTTCTCCAGTCTTTACAATAAACAATTCTGGGAGAGAGGGATTAGAGGCAGCTGCAGGCCTTCATGTGATCTGAAGGGCACAGTTGGAGTATAAGGAATTTAAATATCATTAATTTTCTTTTCCTTTGCTCCTCTTCCCCCCGCCTTCCCCATGCCATTCTGCATGGGAAACAAACATTCATTCAAAGCCATGGACAATGACCCCCTACCTTTTGCAGCCCGTATGCAAAAATCCTTTGGCAAGGCAGACCTGGACTCCAGCTAGCTCAGCGCTGCTGGAAGTCACATTCTGTGCTGCCGGACGCTGGGATTCATGAATCATGGGCTTGCACTGTACACCGAGTACCTTCAATCAGTTGTCAGAAACACTGGCTGACCACTGCCTGAGCATTCTATATACTTTCACTCTTGTTTTAATGCCTTTTCAGTTTTCACAATGAGCCTGTGGAACCTCACCGGAATCAAGTTCCTTTCTGATTAAAATGTCTTTTCTTTAAAATCAGCTTTTCAGCAGGGATACAAGCATGGCCAGGGTACACTTCTGGTGATTGATATAACTTCACTTCTTTGATGATTATCTTGAATATATCTCATTGGTATTTTCAGCCATGATGCATATGCCCTTTACATCCATATGAATCTTCAGGGCAAGGAGAAAATTAGCCAAGTCCAGACATTGATCTTGTGAGGTAAATTGTACCTAGGCAGCAGGGGCTCCATTGATAAACAATGAAGCAATGCAGATAACTTACCAGCTTACTTTTAATCAATGCAGCTTCTCACAATGTATTATTCCAGCAATGGGTCTAAATCACTGTGCACTATAAGAGTTGTTTTCAAAACCTTTTAATCTAATTGGAAAATCTTCCTCTCTACTGGTAATAAACACTCACTAAACTGTCTGCACCTAATTGAGCTGTAGTAATTTATGTGAGCTTCCCACTGCTTTTTCTCCCTCTAATCAGACAGACTGCTTTATGTCTTTAACTAATGAAACCTAAGACTTCGCCAAGTAGATTTGATCAAATGTCACTACTGAATAAATCTTCATTAACACTGACATGTCCCATATCCTCCCCATGTCTCACTTCATCATTAACTCAGAGCAACATAATCATAGAGAGGTGATGGCCACTACTTTATTTACATATATAATCAAGCAGTAGTCATCAATGTCACACCAACTAAGAATGTGAAAAGACAATTTATTGCAGCTTTTTGTCAGGGCTTAATAATAGTAACTGCAGTGATGGTTTTTTCCTAGAAAGGAGATCTCAGTACCCTAGATGCGCTAGAAATGCCACCAGCTGCCATGTACGTTCATAGAAAGTTTTCCCTGTTGTAATAGCTATTCAGATCGGTCCTTCCCCTTGATAGATAAATATTCCTCCCCACATAGCAGTGCCTTTCAGAAGTACTCAAGCTGGCTTAGTCAGCAGAATCTGTACAACTGCTTACACAGGAGTATCAATGATCCACATGTAGGTTACTGAGCACAAACCCTTTGATGGTATTGCTGGGTAGTAACCTAATCAGCAACTATTGTTAATAAGTAGAATAGTAAAAGGCGGTGTCTGGTGAGAGAGACAATGAGATGATTGTCCAGAGTAGGTCAGTATTGGCCAGGATAAAAGTTATGGGGAAAAAAGAAATAAACCAGTCCTATGTGATACAGAACAAAATACTTGATAGTGCAAGAAATATTTTTTGAACCAATGAGAAGTGAATGTTCAAAGCTGTAAAAGAATTAGTGGTAGACAAAGGTGCTGGGGCATCTAAAATAACCAAAATGTGCAAAAGACCTTCTTTTTGAATTTTGCCTATTGGGAAATACATGACTTGTTTCCATAAAAAAAATCAGAGTTGCCAAAGGAAATGCTTAGAACACCAGTTGTAGGTTTTTCAATGTGCTCACAGCATTAATTCCCCTTATGAAGTTGATTCTGTACTGCTTTTCACTGGAAACTCAGTGGGAATGGACACTTCAGAAAGTTTTTGTGTTGCTCATCAAATATTTAGTACGTGATAAAAGACAAAAAAACCCCTTAGGAATATGAATACTGGTACTTTTGTAGGAATTGGGATGCATCTTGAAATGGAGTTTGGGGGCAGGGATGTGATGGCAAAGACTTTAAACTGGTAAACTGGACAAAAAGCAGCCAAGGGGCAGCTCATGGTGGCCAGTGATAAGGTCAGATAGGCTGAAAAAGGCAGTGGAGTTTGTCAGAGGTCTGGTGTCTGGCAGGTAGTGAAGGCAGGGCAAAGATGTTGGTAGATATGCATGTACCCACTCACACATGCTTAGTTTTGCAGAAGAAAATAAAACGTGCTGTGATTTTGAAGACTGAATAGAACCACATCTAACCTGGCTTGGTGTTTTCCTTGAAAACCTTTCTGAGCAATGGTTTTGCAGAATGCATGAATTGATTGAATTGCACTAGCTAAACTCTCCAAATATTTTCTCTCTATATCAGCTACTGGTAAGAAGTATCTTAACTTTATATACATGTGCGTGTGTGAGCACGTAGCATGTCTGACTGTCTTTCATAAACACCATGTGTGAGTGCCCTTCTAAGAAGCCCTCTGATCCCTTCTAATACCAACATTTTTTAAGTTGCATGGAGTGAGATGAGGGAAGGTGGGGGAAGAGGAGATAGGACTAGGATTGATAAAGTGATAATTTTATACTATGAGACGTGTAATAAAGGAAAACTTGACATTTAAGACAGAGTGTGTTTAGATTTTCTTTTGGCCTTTGCTATTTGCACCTTTTATAACTATTCATCAAAGAATAACTTTTTGTAAGCTTAATATTAGCTTCTGGAATGTATTTAACAGTCATTGTTTGGCCTTCCATCCTAGACAAAATACATAAAATAAATGTAAGTCATAAATTACTTTGGAGAATAGTTGAAACCTGGCCAGAATTTTGTTTGGCAAGGGAAGATTTTAGCTAGATATAGCTCTGTTTGCTTGCATTTCTGAGAATTTTATATTGCATAGTTCTAATAATGGAAGATAAAAGGAAAATTCATAGGAGATTATTCATATGATGTGGATTATTTAGGTTCTGTGTTTCTTTAATCATAAGAAATAATATCAGTTCTGTTGTATAAAAATACTGTGACTGTGGAAGGAACATTGTCTAAAAGGTGAAGATGAATGTGCAATTGCTGAGTACACCTGTAAAGGCAGGATCAGCTGGAGATTTTGAACTGATGCAACTGCTAGCCTGTGGTAGACACTATTCATCTGTTAGACTAAATATAACACCTACATCTATCAAGTATATTGCAGAAGGGCTTGATATCTATCAAGCATATTCCAAAAGTGCATGATTTTAACATGGAAATAGTTTTGTCCTAATGCAGATACAGTGACTTGGGTTATTGAAAGCACTGTTAATTACCATTGTATTTTAGCCTGGTATGCTGCATGTCTCAGTAACTAGTGTTTCATGTTGGCAAGAAAGGATATGGGTAGATCCTCTGATCAGTACTAAGTAAGAAGAGCTATGTGGTCTTTCAAAGGAAAAAACCCTCAAAAATCACTTCCAGAACTGCTGAGTGATTCTGTAGCAGCTGTAGAAATCCTAAAACATTTGGAAGGCTCCATGACTAGAAAATACATGGTATAGATATACAGATGCCTGTGTGCATGTATAGATGAGAGAGAATACATGGTGTAATGACTCATGTTATAGCTCTGTATTGCACCTATTCCACTTCAAGAAAAGAAATTACCTTGCCTTCAGATACCTGGTATACACATGCATGCCAGTTAAAAAAAAGTGTATATGTAGTTTCTCAGAAACAGACATCACAGAATTCCATTCATACATAATTCATCTTTCTGGGCTATTATGTCATTTTTAAAGAGGGCATTCAGCATATCCATTAAAAAATGCATGTGATCCATTTGCCTGCCAGTTACTGCTTTTCCTTTTCTGCTGGTTTAGCCTATTGAATGTGAAAACAGATACTCTGATTAACTTGGGTGTGCATACAAACAGAACCAGCAGAATAGAGCATGTTTTACAGCTTATGCTGTGCTACTGGAAACCCGGAACCTGTAGGTCAATGGCACACTTTTATTTCTTTTTCAATGATGGAAGAGAGAAAAGGATGAACTACAAGATGATCAAAAAGCATTTTTCCACTGCTGCACCTTTATATACTATTCTCTGTAATATAAATGCTATAATAAATCATACTTTCTGTTTGTTCCATGTCTTAGGGTCAGTGTTCAGCACACTGTGGAACTGGGATTTTTTATTTTGTTTCAGTGAAAGCCTGTGTATATGCTCCAGCCAGCTTATCTGATTGTTTGTTCTGCTCAGTAAGCAAACCATGCAAGTGTGCCTTAACTAAATTATCTGCTGCAGGTCTATACTGGGGACATTCTAGTAAAGTGTCTTCCATCTGTTTCATTTTATTCCCTTTCTTCTATCCTTTTCCCACTCATTGTTCGTTAAAAGTGGTTGAAAAAAATAGCATAAGAAGCTTTATGCAGTTTATTTATTATTTATTATCTCAGCACATATCTCTAATCTAAATGCCAAAATGTTTTAAATTCAAAGAATAGTGTTTCCTGACCTAAAGTGAATTTATTAAAACAGGCAACATTCTTGGCCTTCAGGTAGTATCTGTTCATATTAACAGAATGAAAGGATTACTAATTTTAGACACACACATCTAACTGTCAACTATTTTCCTTAATTTTAAAGAACTGGACATGAGATATTACCAAAGCTCTGATTTTGTTCAATAATAATTGTAACATGTAATTCAGTTCCTTAATTGAACTTAAAACCCTCAGACAGTAGGAATAAACTGTGGGCAGATTTCTTGGAAAGAAGAGCTGAATGGTGAGACTGGGAAGACTGGAAAGAAGCAGAAACCAATCTGAAAAAACATTATACAGCTAGAGGTACTTTCATAAAATATTTTCTTTCTTTTGAGTTTCTGAACCACTCTGAGAATTCTATGCTAAATCTTTTTGGTGACTGAGTACGAGAAGGGATTCCTAACTGGCCTGAGAAAGTGATGGCTTGAAAAGCTACAGCTGAGCTGCCATGAGACAGTCCTCTTGGAGAGCAGAGCTTAGCAAGAAGTATTCTGACAAGTATGAAAGAACACTTCTCTTTGATAAGGCATATCATCAACCAAACAAGGTGGGTGAAAATTTGAAGGACGTTTTCACAACATATTCCACAGCTTTATGTTTTCAATTGCTATGTCATGCCCTCAGCTCAAAATTTTGCATTTTGTTTTCTATGAGTGTAAAAAAAAGCGAACTCAATTCCAGAGGATTCAAGATTATGAGATGACTGTTTTCTCAGTCAAAACAATCTAATTTGGCTATGAGTCCTCCTTGCCAATGAATCTTTACAAAAGTCTCGCTGAATCAGGGAACACTGTTATTTAAAACCTTCCCTCAATTGCAAAAACAATGAGGAAATTGGTGGATGAGATGATACCTGCCTGAAGTTATAGATGTGTCTGTCTGGTTAAGAAGAAATATCAAACCCATTTCATGGCATTGTCATTTCTCAAGATAAGATGCAGGTAGATGTGCATAGCCTGGATCTAAACAACTACATAGAGGTAATTTGCCTCTTACTTTCCTTCTGAAAACCTTCTCAGCACTTTCTAGAACTGCAGGGTTCTTTTACACAGAAACAGAATGAAGTATGAATTCAATAATGTTATTGTGTCTTAAAATTGAAGCAAAATTCACATCTCTAATCTCTCAAAAATATTTTCCTTTTCAAAGTTAATTTCTAGAGACACTTTAGAAGAAAGCTAATTTTTATTTATTAGTTAACTAATGCTATGTTTGTCTGTTTTGCAAAAATGAGAGATAAGATTCAAATTTTTTCATACTCATGAGCTGCCACAAACAATGTTTTCTTTGCCATATGGTAGAAAGAGAAAGAAAGAAAAATTAACTGTTAAGCTTAGATCCAAGTCTGAACTGGTTTGAAGAGGTTGGTCATATCAATTGGTGCAATGGTTGGTTCAATATAGAGACAGACATCTATTGTGAACATCTAAGCCTTGATAGCAGGTTTTTTGTGTTGTAGGCAGTGGTTTTAGATCCATTGGGAGCAAGATAAAAACATAATAAATAGGTAATCTTTTAAATAGAAACTTTTATGTGGTACAATTAGTAGTGATAAGTGACCTCTGTAAAAGTTTGTAAATTGCTTTCAGTTCGGGTGTTGAAGTCTAAACAGATTTTATATACCTTGCCTAAATAAGTCAAATCTTTCAATTCTGTCAGATTTTCTGAGGTAGTAGGCTGTTTCACAATATTTTTAGCAACTCTTTTTCATAGCTGAATTGAACATATGGTTAGCAGATTTCTTCCTCCACTGTTTTGTCTTTCTTATTTTATTGCCTAATCCAAAGTCTGCTGAAATCAATGGGTTCTTTCCCTTTCAGCATAATGAGATTTGCTCTGGAATTCTCATGAATGATGAAATCATTAATTTGTTTATTTTTCAAGACATTTAAATTTTTTTTTCAAATTAAATATTTTATCAGATAGAACCACTAGTGTTTTAGGTGGAGGCTGGTATTATTTTCTCATGCTGTGCTCTATACGTACTCTTTTATCCCTAGATATTAAACTTCCACGAAGAAGGTGCTTGTCATAGCCATTTTTATATTTTATGTTTTATATTTGAATATATTTTTATATTTTAAATATTAGTTTGGGAGGAGTATATCTCCTTTCACTTTGCTTTCCCCAGTAAAGTGTATATTATACCCAAAAAATGACTTTAAGCTCTAAGCAGAAAATATGACTGTTTATGTTACACACTAACGTAATTACAGAGGGCAACAGGACATCTCCCTGCAAAATCCACCTTTTCAAAATCTAGCTTTTCTTTTTTTTTTTCCTTGATCATTAAACTGGAGAAAGTATGTAATGTACCAATTTACAGTTAAACATAAGCACTGTTTGACATCTACAATGAATTTTTGTTACTGTTTCAAAGCTAATTTGCTTGTAATGTAGCTTTTCCCTTATTGCATCATAGTCATACATTTCTGTTGCAGAAGGTGAGATAGCCCTCCTGTATTTAGTAAGCATTAGAAATATCTTACAGTGGGAGAAAAAAGTCCAGCTGCCAACTTTTCAGTGGGATAACTACACTTCAGAGCATATCAGTCCATAGTTGATGTTTTTCTAAGGAAACTTCATCTGCATAGGTAAATATGAAATCAACATTTAAATTGAGTGAGACTGAGTAGAAGATAGTGATGGTAAGATTGACAGACGTAAAAGCATTTTCATTGTGAAAACTATTGGTATTAGAGGCGTCTTCCATTTGCCAGAGAAAAATCATAATAAACTGGAAATTACAGGCAAGCTAGTCTGATTGAAAGGTAGCACCTACTGCAGTGAGAGCAGCACAAACTGCTAAAGCGGTGGTCTACTGATTGCATAAACAAGACATTCTCTGTCCTTGGGCTTTCAGGTGAAGGCTCAAGGTGCAGTGTGCCTCACATCCCTTTACATGTCTAAATAACAAACGCGGTCACTTGATTTAATTGCCTAGACTGCCTTTATAGTCAAGGGGGAGGACAGAGCCAGTGATTCATCTGACAGATTATCCTTGAATGAGACCAGTCATGCCTCAGGCGTGCCTCTCTAAGTGTCTAAATTTGGCTGAGATGAATCTTTCCCAAATGCCTTCTGAGATATAGTTCAGTCATGCTCGGGTGACTGGAGTCAGAGCTGGGCTGGTGGACAAGTTCTCCAACCCAGCTGAGCTTCCAAGGCTGCTACTGAAGGGAGACCGTCAGGCCTGCATGACCTTACAGTCTGTGAAGTGCCAGAGTTTGAGAACATAAACCCTAAAGTGCTCCCTTTGCTTTTTATAAAGTGCTTAAGAAAATCGCTGTGTCTTTTGTATCTACAAATCAATTTAGACTTGTCCAGATTTGCCATACTCATAGATGCTGCTGTCCTCTGTATATAGTTGTAGTTAAGAAGAAAGAAACTTAGTACCAAAGTAAATTATATATATATATATAACTCATAAAAGTTATAGATGAGAACATAAATATAAAATTGAGAAAATTTACTAGGTAAGTGGAAGTCTTCAATTTTTATGCTCCCACATTATATATCATTTCAATTCTATCCAGCTGTTCATTCCTTGAAACTTGGTTGAAGTACTATATTTAAAGATTTATGGACTAGTTTCCCTACAAATATAGTATATAATTACCTGTGACTTACAGGCAGACTATGACAAAACTGAATCACTATCATCTGTGCCTTGGAAATAAAAGGTCACACTATATTTATGTTTTCTTGAGTTTATGGTATTCTGAACACATGAATTTGATAAAACATGGTGTAATAATATTTTGTGAAAATCACAGAATACCCTTAAGCCAAATGTCAGTGATCAGCTATTCTTTGGGAATTGCAAGAATTCACAATCAGCTATGGTGGTTTTTTTTCCTCTTAGTCCCTGTGTGTCAATTTTGTGTCAGTTCCTGGGGACACCTAGGTGTCATAGAAGGATAGAGCTGTATTATTATTTATAGACCTTACAAGTAAACTAGAAATATAGAAGTGATTGGTTTTGTTTGTCTTTCCCACATAAACTATAGCTGAGCTGTAGAACATGTGGAGTGAAGATGATGTTTTTGTTCCGTATAAATTCCCACAATAATAAGCATAATGGATCCTGATCCACAGTGCAGATTAAAACGTTGACAGCATGGGAAATGTAGTGGCTGATCCTCTCACATGTTGAGTTGCTGCCTTCTGAATTTCCTTCTTTTCTTTTTCCTTAGGGTTTTATTTTTTCACATTGGTAATTTTCTCTTGAGTTACTCTTGCAACCAACACATGCTCTCTTACCTGCACATTAGTGTAATAGGAACAGCTCAACAACTTCTTACAGTGAGGGTGGGTTGTACAGCAGATCTTAACAAACCCTGGGTACCCAGTAGCTGAACAGCACAAGACTGTTACAGCTAGTGCTGAAGAAGATGCCCATAATTCAGAAAATAACTAGGCTGTCAAATAAGGAAGCCTGCTTTGGGGGCTCTGAGTACTTTTAAGTTGCTTGAGTGGTCTTTTCTCGTCAAACTGCTGAAGAGTAAAACAGGTCATGCCGGTCATGCTTTTGCACTGTACCTCCAGCCTTTTGAAATGTTAAAACATTTTGAGCTGGTCAGTTTTTATCTTGAATTCATGCCATTGAGTACATCCAGGTGGTTCTCATTCCCTCACTCCTTTCTTCCCCCTAACTCCAACCTCAAGATATCCTCAATCACTCACAGGTTCTCATCTTATGCATTAGGACCTGGAATACTGTACTGTAGCTGGACAGATAAAAATAGCAATCCCCTGTCATTTACCAGCTTGGCAAGCCTCCCAGCCAGCCTTGCACAGATTGCTCTTCCTGCCTGTGCTTCGAGTGCATCTCATGCAGTAAATGGCATCAGGACACCCTTGGCACAGCTTTGCTTGGCTGCTGTGAAGAAATGCTTTTACTGACAGTGTGTGACATGCATCAGAATCACAACGTCCTACCCTCTGTATCCTTTTGTTTCACTCTGCCATGGTTTCTTGCCCCTTAGCACCAGAGACCGGGCCAGCCACCCCCTGTCATAGGTTTGCCCTCTTTCCAGGAATACGTAGGCTCATGAACACGACAGTCTTCTGGTCTCTTAAGACCCAGTGGCACACATATATTCATCATCTTCCTTACCAAACAGATTTATCAAAGTGACCCCTGCCATTGCCACCTTGAAATCTGCCCTCTAGGCATTTCCCTGCTACTTGTTCATTATTCCCTGCTGCCTCTTGTTACTGCTGTCACAGACATTGCTGCTGAACGAAGCATAAGCCTAAACCTTGACATCTTTGTTATTAGAGAGGATAACTAGCAATAGCACCAGCTGCAGAAAACTATAACTCCTTCACTGCTTTTTGGAGGCTTATCCTACTGTTCTGGAAACAACAGGAAACAAGTTTTCCAGTTCAGGAACCATAAGCAGCTGTGTTCTTGCTTGTGGGACCACTGCCAGGCTCCAGCCTGTGCTGCCTCTTAGTACAGCTTGCTCACAGAAGTCATTCAGAAGGTTGGTACACACAGGCATGCACACACAGACCAAAGACAGATAACCTGTGCAGTACCATCCCAATGGCATTGTAGGGATTTTATCTGCAGTTTCTTCCAAGGCTGCTGCTGATCATGGAAGTCTGCTGAGGAGCTCCCCACAAACAGCCATCCCCTCAGTGCACTGAGGGCAACATTACATGCTGTGCTGGCTAAGTGGATGGTAAGAGGCACTGCAATATGGCATGTGACATGAACAGCATGTCCCATGTGATTGTGTGATCCTGCCAGATCTGAGTTTCATTCGTAACCAAAAAGTAACCTGACATTTATCAAGTCCTCTGTTAAAGATTATGTAATGCCATAAAATTTGTGTAATACTCTGTTCTTTTCCTTTTTCTATCAAGTTTATGTAATAACTTTTATTATCTCACAAGAGCTTAATGAACTTTGCAGGATTAATGGATAGAACCCTGAGCTAGTGTAAATTTTGATCATTCAGCTGGAGTAAAAAAGCTACTTTTCTTTCCTGCATCTGATCTAATCCATTTTAAGACATTGCATTTACTTCAGAGGAAAACACATAGCACTGACCAGACTTATGAATGACCTTTTCATATAAGGCTACTTCAAAAAGGCCCTATGGAAAAAGCAAAGTGCTGTTCTTATTCCTTGTAATTATTGTGGTTTATGTGTAGGATCTCAGGAACTGTGAAATTTTGCTATCATAGATACATATGTGAAAGCATGATTGGCTGATGCTTACTGCCATGAAGGGATTCCTCTCATTGCTGCAGAATATGACAGCATGAGTGAAATGAGGGGGTGACTGATGCAGAAGAGGAATCAACATAGCTTGGGCAGTAAACCTTGGTTCTTGAAAATAATTGTCAGCTGGGTTGATTTTTGTCTTTGGTGAGTAATGGCTTCAGTGCCTTGGCTGGTTTCCTAAAACCATTCAGCAGGCATCCTGGGAAGCGTCTCTTTTAATCCAAGTCTTTTCTTCTCATCTGCAGACTGCCTCAGGATAAGTCTCAGTTGGTTTTGTGGTTTGGGGGCCCTGGGTAAAAGTGTTCATTGTAGGGAGGCTTTGTGCAAGACAGATGGCTCTTATTATAGATCTCTGCATTACAAATCGAGGGTAACTGATCACATGACAGGGGGTCTTGCTCTTGCTTTCTCCTTCCAGGCAGGTGTCCTTCCTATGGAGGTGGGCTCTCAGCCTCTTTCCACAGCCAAAAGCCCAGAAAAGTTACAGGAAACATGCTGCCCCATTGGAGTACTTGTGATACAGTCTAACCCAGTATTTTGGTCAGGATCACAGGACAGTAGTTTGTCCCTAAGGAGTTTAAGGTAAAATGAAGCAAATACAACTGCTAAGAGGACAAAAACTCCATGTCCATCCATCCATGCCGAGTCTGATCAATTCTCAGCAGCAATTTAACCAGGAGAAAAATTGTTATCCATACCTCAGCCTCTCTAATGAAGAGAGTGGCCTTATAAAAATATGCCATATCCTGGGGCAACCGTATTTTATCCCAGTTCCATAAAGAGGGTTTTGTGAGAGGTACGTGGAGTGCTGTTTAGCATGCACAATTTCTATGGGGTGGCAGTACTTACTAAACAAGTAATCATCCTTTATTATAAAGCCTCTTTCCTCCATTTTGTTGTTTTTTTTTTGTTTTTTTTTTTTTAACTATTGGATGTTCGATTAAAGTTGAAGAGAAAAGTTTCAGGTTTGGTGCCAACGCACCACGGTTCAGCTCATGACAGTGGCTCTGCAGCATGAAATATTGCTGAAATCCTCAGAATCAGTGCATCCCTTGGATAACATGGCTTTCCAGATTTTAATCCAGTTGGACAGAGTATCAGTGTCTCTCTGTCTCTCTTTGCTGGTACTGATTGCAGCACATGTAGCCCCAGCAGATGGGAAATATGCTCACCACTTGTGGCTGATGTATGGTTATAAAACATTATGGAAAAGGGCTAAGAGGCATAATTATGAAGATCAAATTGGGATTTTGTCCTATTTGCTGCCTTCTGTGTGGACAGAGTGTATAGAATAACTTGTGAAGCAAACAAAGAGTGAAGGCTGCGGCCAGGTGTGTTCTTGTCTTACAGCTCTGGAAGCTACCATGTAGCATTACTACGTATTCAATATACAAAAATGCATTAAAGTCTTTTTTTTGGTGGTTGTTGTGAACATTTTTTTTTTTTTTTGCTACTCTTCTGTATGCAGGTTCAAACCAGGACACCAGCTCTGGCCCTTACAAATTTCAAGAATTTCAGAGCTGAAATGAAATAGCTTGGTCCTGTCTGTATCTGGCAATCTTGTATCTGATACATCAGAGGGTGAGATGTTTTCTCCTTTATGCTATTCTTCTCTTTAAACTCTAGGCAATATATGCAACCGTGTAAGCTTTAGAAAGTCATTCTTCTGTTTTGCCTGATCCCTAATTACTTCAACCCGCAGTAAAATGTCAGTCTATCTAATTATCTGGTTACTCCTCTCCTGGGTCCAATATAGCCTGCAGGTATGCACAGTAATGCAGTTTGCAGGTCTGACTGACCTAGTGCACCTTCCATTTATTAGACTGGCCTTTTGCAAAGTTGCTCAAACCTCTTGTGTCTTAAAGACACTGTTATTAATTTGAATTCCATCAGACAAGGCTAGATCTGAAACTTTAGCAGACTACAGGGAATTGTGAGAGTAAGGCTAGAGAATCTTATCTAGATCTAGAAAGAATGTGTCCAATTAACTAGGTAAATCTTAGGCTTTTGGGTTTTTTTCTTTTCCAAAGTATCTGGGCAATCTTATTCTGAATTTTCTGTTTTAATTGATTCTGTGGAATTAATATACAAAAGAGAACCCAATGTTTTGTTACTCCCATTGTAACAATGTTGTATACCTTTAAGGGGTCTCTTGGTACGCTTGGCTTTTATTCTCTTGTTCTTTTAGAGTTTTGTTTTTTATAAAAATCTTGCTTCTGAATGAACAGCTCTTCATTGTCTGCTTTTTAATACCTCTCAGTAATAAATACAGTAACTGCATTTAAACCAGCTAGAACTGCTAAAAATTCATCAGGCCCTAACAGGAGCCTAAGCCTATTCAGCTTAGGTTTGAGATGCAGCTCTTTAAAATTAATCAAATGAATAGGGAGGTGATGTTTCCAAATGTCTTTCCACTTTTATATTTACACAGTGAATTCCTTGGAGGGATATTACTATGTGCTGGAACAAGTATTTTGTAAAAATCCAACAGTTGGTATATATTCTATAGGCTAACAACAATTAGTTTGCACAGGTGTGCTGAAGAGCCGGACCTATGGTAAATGAACACAGCTCTAGACTGTTGAAATGTTTGAGGATTCAAAAGTGCTGTGTTAAAATTCAAAGGATGGGAATATATTTGTGCACTTCCTAATTTTGACCAGAAGAGGAAGTGGAAGTACCATCATGAGAAATACCACAATAGTTTTCAGCTGGCTGAGAGTACAGTACAGCGTGTTGTACAATTCTACACCCCAAAATTTAGTGAAGCTTTGAGTAGAAACCTTTTCTAAGCCTCCAAAGCATGGATAATTTCTTATATACCATTCTCAATAATACACAGACCTGAAATGAAAGAAGACTACAAAAGCTAGTAATTAAAGAAGATCATGAAAGCTAATAATTTTTGTGTAATCTGCAAAATCTTTTGTTGTGGGAACCAAAACATTTACCTGATCATTTCAAGATATCATTTAATAGTCCAATTTAAACAATCAGGGAATCAAGTGTCCAGTTCTCAGTGAATATCTGTATGATTTTTTGATCCCTATAGGGACTTCTGAAATTCCCAGTCCCAATCAGATAATTTGCATCTAACATATTACTCTTCCAGACTGTGTCAGAAAATATGCTGTTCTGTATAATACACTAGACTCCCTACATTTTTAAACAAAACTTTTTTCTTTTCATCAGTATTTCATCATAACCCCCTTATTCTTTTGTTGTTCTTGGAAAAACTGAAAAATTGATACCGCCAAGCATTTTTATAGACAACATTTCTTCAAACTGAGATTTCAGGTTTTTTCCTTGCATATCTTCTTATAGTCTCCAGTCCAGTTTTCTGATCAGTCCTACTCATTTTGGAAAGCAAAAGAATGTGGGAAAACTATAAGCCTAGTATCAGAGGCTATCTGAATATTAGTATTTCTTGTCTAATACTGTTAGTGCATCAAACAGAAGTGTAAAACTAGGAATTATATAATAAGTTTGAAACTCAGGGCAGAGGTGTTTTATAAGAGGTGAATCCCATATGACAAGGGTAACCATTTCACTTTAAGCATTTTTGCTGCATTTGAAATGAATAGCTACTTACTTAGAGAAAGACATAATACATTATTTATTCTCTAACATGATGCCACAGCCTGTGCAATGAAAACCTCCAACCAAATTGACAAGGGGAGCTGGAACAGTGGGGTGGGCACAGGCTAAGAGTGTCATATTCATTACAAATTTAGATGGTAAGATAACACCTTCCCAATGAGAAAAGCTGCTGAGAAACCCTGGCCTTTATTAATGGGCCTCATGAGTCAATCTGCAGCAGTGATGTATCATGCTCATTTAGGGAAATGATGTGCTGTGAAAATGCATAATTTTAAAAAGGAAGAGAGTGGATTGAAACAAGTATACACCATAAGGAAGCTCAAATCTCTCATGATGTATGCTGATTTTTGGGTGGTCCCCATTTGCACGGCTGTTTAAGCAAGCACTCTAAATGGAAATGCACTTGACATTTTTGTGACTAGCTGTAATCAAACAGCATTAGAATTCAGCTGATCTCACAGAAGATGATTAAACAAATTTCTTGTTCATTCCCAGTTCCTTTTAATGGGAAAAAGGAGGGAGAAGGCATGCTGATGAAAATGATCCCAGATGGAAAACGGTGTCTTAAAATAAGCTCGGAGAGGAATGCCAAATTCCCCCCCCCCCCCCCCCCCTCCTTCCTAATGCAAGAATCCCATCACTGTATTATGCTAATAACCACAGAAGCTGTGGTTATCATTCACCTATGATTCTCAGGCACTCTTACAGAATAAATATTCAGTGAAAAACCTTGGGATTTAGCCTTACACTGACAGTGTGCTGGGTGCTAAAGGAGGGAAAAGTAACCACTGGTTTTCAGAGTGGCTCTATTCACACTTTTCATGTAGTGAGTATAAACTCTGCTACCTGGTACCACAGTTACTTGCTCTCACAGTCCATAATATTTAAAGCACTGTGTGCCTTTCAGCATCCGTGAAACTTGTTATTGCAGTATATGAATAAATTTATATAGAGACTCCAGTATCTGGTATAAAACACCAACTGGACTTCACAAAGCCTCTGGACTTTCTAAATGTTCAAAATCTCGGCCTCAGGCTCGAGCAGTGTTTGGGTCTCTGGTACAGTACTTTGTGAGATCTGTTTATTTTTCTGGGTATTCATTTGCTTCAGTGAGTGTTTTTTTCTGCTGTTAATACCAGTGGGATCCCAGAGGGTGAATGTCATCCTTGTTACTGCTGGGAAGGCAGTATGACAGAAGGAGGTTTTGCAGAGTTTTCTGAAGGCAGTCAACGTGCAGCACATCTCCTCTGGGGCTGTGGCCATAGCATTCCTGCAGCTGGCAACACCTGGCTCCCCGCTTCGCTGCTGCTGGAGCACTGTCATCTGCCTTGTCCAAGAGGGCAGCAGTTGTCTTGGGAGCTCATGGGGCAAAATTCAGTCTGCAGCACAGAGAGACTGATCTGGTCATCACTGTGATGTTTAGGACTAAGACTTGGTTCCAGATCAGTTGATGGCTGGGAGCTGTGTAGGTGTGTGTGTGTTTGGGGGAGTAGGTTATAAGTAAGGACAATCCAAGGGGGAGAAATGGGTCTTCACCTGTCCCCTCCAGAGCATAGTTTTCACAGGCTTTCAGGAGATCTCTCAGGTAACTGAATGCCCCCCTGCCACCAAAGGCTCCCACAGAAAGAAAATGACTATGAAATCTTCTCTGTGAGCAGGTTAACAGGCAGTTGGCACAGATAGTGTATTGGCTGTGTGGGACAAGGTTTTGGTAGCAGAGGGGCTACAAGGGTAGCCTCTGTGAAAACCTACTAGAAGCTTCCCCATGTCTAATGAAGCCAACGCCAGCCAGCTCCAAGACAGACCCACTGCTGGCCAAGGCTGAACCCATCAGCGACGGTGGTAGCACCTCTGGGATAGCATATTTAAGAACGGGGGAAAAAACTGTGCCACAGATTGCAGCAGAAGAGAGGAGTGAGGCTATGTGAGAGCAACATCTCTGCAGACACCCAGGTCAGTGAGGAAGGAGGGGCAGGGGGTGCTCCAGGCCCCAGAACAGAGATCTCCTGGCGGCCTGTGGTGAAGACCACGGTGTGGCAGGCTGTGCCCCTGCAGCCCATGGAGGTTAATGGTGGAGCAGATATCCACCTCTAGCCCATGGAGGACCCCATGCTGGAGCAGGTGGATGCACGAAGGAAGCGGTGACCCATGGGAAGCCCATGCTGGAGCAGGCTCCTGGCAGGACTTGTGGACCTGTAAAGAGAGGAGCCCACACTGGAGCAGGTTTGCTGTCAGGACTTGTGACCTCACAGGGAACCCACCCTGGAGCAGCCTGCTCCTGGAGGGTTGCACCCCATGGGAGGGACCCACGCTGGAGCAGTTCATGAAGAACTGTAGCCCGTGGGAAGGACTCACATTGGAGAAATTCATGGAGAGCTGTCTTCCACGGGAGGGACCCCACGCTGGAGCAGGGGCAGGGTGTGAGGAGCCCTCTGTCTGAGGAGGAAGGAGCGGCAGAGACAGCATTTGATGAACTGACCACATCCCCGGTTCCTCATTCCCCTGTGCTGATGGGATGAGGAGGAGACAGAGGAATCAGGAATGAAGTTAAGCCTGGGAAGAAGGGAGGGTTGGGGGGAAGGTGGTTTTAGGTTTTGGTTTTATTTCTCGTTATCCTACTCTGATTTGGGTGGTAATAAATAAAACTAATTTCCCCAAGTTGAATCTGTTTTGCCTGTGAAAGTTATCAATGAGTGATCTCCCTGTCCTTATCTTGACCCATGAGCTTTCTGTTATATTCTCTCTTGCCCGTTCAGTTTGAGGAGGGGAGTGACAGAGCAGCTTTGGTGGGCACCAGGTGTCCAGCCAAGGTCAACCCACCATAGCTAGTTTCAGTGCTTGTAGAGGAAAGTGTTTTTGGGGATAGCCTTTTATTTAGCTACAGCCAGGAAGACTACTCACAAAAATAAGCAAGCAACTTGGTAACTGGTCAGAGATCTCCCAAGCTTGGGATTTGTAAAGTTTAATTCTACCCAGTGCTAGACAACACCAGTTTCCTGTCACAAAACCAAATAACTTGCCTTGCCTTGGTGAGATGGGCTCTCTGCTCTCCTGACCCACAGTTAGCCTCCTGCCTTGGCAGGGAACTCTGCCTGGGGAGGTGTAGCTTTTGTGTCAGGTCTGAACTGGAAGGTGAAGGAGAAGAGCAGTGGACTCACAAAAAACAAGCCCTTGCTTTTGTATGTGCTGGACTATCCCAGCTCAGGGCAGGAGATCATGCCTTCCTTGAAGACAAGTCAGCATCAGTCAGATTCTCTATGGTGTTTTGCTGAGGATACCACTAGCGCCAAACCACCTCACCGTTCCCCGAAGGACTGCAGCAGCAGATGCAGCTATACTTCCCTGGTCAATATTGATACAATTCTTTTAAATGCTGGTCCTGCCTACTGCCTTGTTACCAGCACTGGCTGCCTCATCAAATCCTGCTCCTTGGCTGCCACCTCTAGTTGCTAGCTGTTTTGATTGGAGCTGTTCTGGTTTCCAAGAGTTTTCTCCAGTTCGTAGGAAAATATGGTGTACTTTTTTTTTCTCTCTCTCTCTTGGTTTTTTTTTTTGTTTGTTTTTTGTTTTTTAGCATTTCATTTTCTTGTTGCTGGTCTTTGAAGATAAATGAGTATTTTATGGTGAATTATGAAATGTCTATTATTCACCTCAGCTCCCACAACAGCTCCAGAAATGTCACTATTCTCTCAGGATGGACATGCCATAGCAGTAATTGTTTGCATTTATATAGCACTTGTAATTTCAGAAACTCTTAAGTACTTAACAAACTTTCACTAATTTTGTAAGTAGTCATTGTAGCTATAGCATTTATGGTGGAAGATCCTCGCCAAAATTTCCATTGAAATCAGCTGGATGTTGCAGATCTGGTTACGGTTTTGGGGACCCTGATATCCAAATGTATACAGCTCCTCTGTGAAGCAAGTACACAATATCTCATCACTTTTCACATTGTTTTTAGGGAAACTGAGTTATGCATGTTCACAGAGTAAATCTCAATTTACACAATGTCTGTTGCAGAACTGGGACGCGATTTTTTTGTCTTTAGTTTTCAGACTATTGCTCCAGCTGCTCAACTTCTTTGTGCTTTACTTGTGTAAAGCATTTAGAAAAGCATGTATTTACTTAATACGATCTCTGTATTTCTCCCATATTTGGAGGATCAGATCCTAGTGTCCCTCTCCCTTAGTCTCCTGACGAGACTCTACAGGTCTCCTCAGCCTTGTTAGGACTGAATGAATGTCAGTGAAAGCAGACAGTGTCCCTTTGTGATTAGTAGTAAACATATTACCTTCCCAAAAGACTGGGAGGAGTCCATCAGACAATTACATGACTGGGTAAGTTCATGTTTTATACCCAACAGAAAACAATCCTTCCATTGGAGCTGGTCCAGACTGTGCTTAGGTGGTGTGGGATCTTTAATGATTAAAACAGTTCTGATGAAAAAAGCTTGCAGTGTATGCAATACGAGTTTTGACTAGCATGACTTCATTTTGGATAGGAAACAACCACTAAACGGGGTTAACATAGAAGATGATGAGTAAGTGTATGTTCTATATCAAGTCTTTTAGTAGAGGCAGAGATAATTTTGATGTTGTCAGAACCCAAATAATTATCTGTATTGACTATCATTGTTTTGCAGTTGATGGATATTTTTAAAAAAATATTTAAGCTAATAACTGAAAAAATTAAACGTGATGTCAATGTTGACTGATCCTTTTCTCCCTGTCCAGAATAGTCCTACTACCACCCTGAGAAGAGCTGAGGAAGTTTCTTTTTTAATCTTCTACATCTTTTATACCTGCCCAGTATTATCTATCCTTATCTGCTCCCTGCTTCTCTCCTTTTTGTTTAAAAACTATTTTTTCTTAAAGATTTTGTCTGAAAATCAACTTTCTTGTCCAAGAAGTGCCACTTGATATAAAATCTAACATACAACAGAACAAGTTCCTCAGTAACAACCCTTTTCTGTTGACTACAGAGGAGCATAACTATGCTAAGCAATGTCTCTTTCTACTTTTGAGTATCTGCTCTTTGTAATCTCTGCGAAGAAACCTCGTAGTGAGCATATCTTCTTCATCAATGTGACTGTAATTTGAATCTGTGGCTTGTCTTAATTTATTATTTTTCTTTCTTTTTGCCATAATTTTCTGCAGAAAAGTCCATTAAATCTTACCAATGAACCTATTGTTCCAAGATAGATGGTTGTCGCTCTGAAACTACTGCCGTTACTACAGCACCACATACTTCCTTCACTTTTGAGGTTCAGTGTATGCATTAGTATTAGAAGACCTAAGTTGCTTTGGCAAATAGTCACAGAACCTAGAGATTCTAGGTAAATCATGTGTTACCATGATTTGAAGAAACTGTACTTGTATTTGTAATGTGTAATGTGCCATGGAAGATTTGAGTTCCCTTGATGAGAAAGGGCTAAGCTCCCTTTAACATGCAGCAATGGGGCATTCCACATTTGGGAACATCCCATGCATTTGGGAAATTACCACAAAGCAGCTGAGGCAAAGCAAACTGTTTCCATGCAGTACTATTTTGTATACCAAAGCCTTCAAAAAAATATTGCAAAAAGGCAAAGAGCACACATAGATGATTATGATAGCTGCTACAACAGTTTCCCCTCTGAAATATTTCTAGAAATGTAGACAGATTAAAACTTTCCTTCCAAAAGTCATTGTTTATTTCTTATCCAAAGAGATTGATCGCTTTTCCAAATTAAAAACTGGTTCCTCTATGTAGACGTAGACATGCAAATTCCCCTCCCTCCCCGCCCCGCCCCCCCCCCCCCCCCCCCCCCCCCCTTTTGGACTAGAAACTTCAAGGAAGTATAGCTTTACTTAAGTGGAACAAAACTCCAGTTTGCTTGCTTTAGTGCAGAATGTGTCTTCCACAGACTTTATATCCTATATTGATCTGTGTATTTGAAACATACATGGCAAATTTCTCCACATCTTCATGTTGCTTTTTACTGAGTCTCAACTGAGACCAGATTCAACAGTAATGAAATCTTTTGGGGTGAGTTTTTCCTGGCCTCTTTTGTCAAAGCATACTGCAGTACTTTCCCTTTCAGTAGCCCTGGTAACCTTGCTTCACTGAAGATGCAATTGCATTTTTTTTCAGCAAGGGTTCTTGAACTTCCATGACACTGAGTGGAGTTTTGAGCAATGTCAATTTAATGATGGTAACAGTGAAAGAGAAAAATACAGCTCTTGAGGCTCCTTTCAGGAGAAAAGGATATACTTGGCCACCTACTGGGGAGACGGGGCAAGGAAAGAAGCAAATAAAATGGTTTTCAAAATCCATGTTGTACACTTGCACACACATGAAAAGCCCAAAGTGATTGGTAATTCTCATGGCTGAGTAGTTGTGTTACACTATACCCTTTCATATAGTGCACTGGAAAAACCATGAGCTGATAATTTCCACATGGAAATTTCCTGACTATGCAAGGTCATTGTGAGAGATAAAATGCACATAACCAGAGGGCACTGGAAAACTCCTGAATCTGTGCAGTTGTTTAAATTGCCAGTGCTCTAAAGAAGCCAGTGGCATTACAGTAGTTGCAACAAGCTGGAAGAATGGCTATGAAATCTCTCTTTCAGATTCCCTCTTGAAAACTCTCATGATTCTGTACTGACTGGAAGCTGCTGTTATTCAATGGTTTAGATGCAAAGAGCTGGTGAAAAAACTGCCCCTCGGTACTGAAAAAGATTTGCTTCTCTAGTGATTGATGATTTTCATGAGGCACAACAGGGAAGCATGTTCTTCTGCTGACTGTCTGGCACCCAATATTTAGAAAAGGGAGGGTATGTTATAGTCCTTTCCATAAAAAGGGGTTGCATGGAGTGTCAAGGTGGATGATCATTCCTCCCTGTGAAGGAGATCAGCGTGAGATGCAGCAGGTTGCATTAGCAAGGCTATAAGTCTCCTGTGAAGCAACTTTGCTGGCACCATTGCACTCCACCAAGGGAACCCAAATAGGGACTGTTTGCAGAAGTGGCGAACTTGCAAAAAAGTTTACCAGATTGTTAGTGTTTGCCAACAAATCTGTCTTGTTTTTGTAATTTAGTAACAGCTGCTGTCTTCATTATCACTTCTGTTATTGCAGGCCTTTATCTGAGTGATACTGCATAACAATTTGCTCTACAGCTCTGAAAAATATCTGCAAAACAGAGCTCTGGATGGTAGTGGTTCATGTCAATTTTAAAACAGAAATAACACTTTTAATTAAAGCAGACTTACAAAGATCGCAGCACATACTAAATATCTACTAAAGGCATATTTTCAATTCAGAATAAATCACTGTTCTGTTGCCAGTATTTGAAATATCCTGATAGAGGGTGCTGGTGCTTTATTTTAACATCTAAAAATGGGTCAGCTTCACTTGCCTTTGCTTTTTAAATCTCACTGGGGTTTTTGTGTTGTTAATAAACCCTTAGGAAAAGGCTGGATTTTGCCCTTGTTTTGTAATGAAATGTGTTAGGATCAAGTCCTGCAACAACATCTTTAAAAAAAAAAAAAAAGAGATCATGTTTGATGGGCTGCTCTTTTTAGGGAGCTGTTACAACTCCGTGTTTCTGTTAGGAAATGAAATGACCCGTAAATGTCATAGCCTGTGACTGGAGGGATCAGCAAGTGAAGGAAGAAGTAGAGAGATGTAGAACACGAAGACGTGCTGGTCTTAATGTCTTTGGCCTCTAGTTTGAGAAGACAAAAAGGAAGAACAGAACAGCCCTGTGGAAATGCCTGGCCTAAGTTTACTTTTTTTCATTGCAGGGAAAAGTGGAAGTGAGAACTACTACGGACTATGTAAAAGAAAAGGTAATGCCTGTTGGTTTCTTGTGCTGGTTTGGAGGAGGAGGAACAGCATTGCCTCTTCCAGGTGGAATTTGATTCAGGTACATGGTCCCATCTGGAACGATCATGAAGGCAAAGGAGCCACTGTGGTGGCCCAATGCATTAGGGGGAATATGGCCAGTTTGTTTTTGCTGAGTGTAGCCAAATGCTGAAGTTCATAGGAAGGTCATGATCCTTTTGCATTCTAGTTTCCTCTCCACAGTAGGTGGCTACTCTGACCAGTCACTGGCAAGACAAGAAGCTACATAAAGACTTGCTTGAGCATGGTTTAGGACTCTGGATTGAACTCCTACAGGAACTGGGACTGATACAAACCAAAGCACCTTCTGTGCTAAGTGAAAAGCATGTGTTTGACCTTGTCTTTCCTAACATAACATATAGCAGTCTATGTATATGTCTAATAAAAAATAGAAGAAAGGGCAAAACCAAACATTTCGCTGCATATAATTTTACCCTGGGAAGGATATGAGGACATGAACATGTTATAGATGTTAGTCATGTCACTTCATGAACTACTAGAAAGCACTCAAGTGTTCCAGTAATGAGCATACACATAAGAACTTAGAAGAGAATGGAAGAGAAAATTGGCAGTTGTTTTCCATTCCCATTATTCCTGGACCTAAGATGTTGATAGTCCACGAAAGTATGCTCCTGAAGAAAAACACAAACCATCTACAAACAATGTGACAAAAGCTTTTTCCACTCTATTCCTAGGACTGAATATTTGCTTGTCACTGTCCCTGCTGCAATGAGTTGTGGCATAGAAGTCACACTGGGAAGTGTGATTATGAGGGTAATGCATCTCCTATCAGTTTGCATCATCTTACTGATGTGCCCCACCAGGATGCATGTGAAGCTAGTTCATTTTCACACCTGAATCCCCTGAGGTCATCACAGCCTGCATTTAGACTGTGATGTAAGGAAGGGTATTAAGACCTGGGACTTTGAGTGTAGGAGCGTAAAGGCTTCTGCTGCTTTGTAAGTAAGCACTTCTGCTGCTAGAGAAGATTTTTCATTAGCTGTTATCAGTGCTGCCTTGTGTCTTTTTGGTAAAAAGATTGAGGAGGAAGAGACCAATTGAACATATAAGCAGTTGCGATGCCCTGTGGCACAGGTGATCAGCATTATTATGAAAGCTGTAGTGTTATCTTGGAGCTAGTGATAACTGAATACTGTATCTGATTTGTTTGCAGAGTCAGTGTAAAAAAGTAAAACATATTTTTCTCAGAGTGAAAGCTTTGGAAAATGTAGTTTCAGAGTGATCAAAAGTGTTTTGTTTGTTCCTGAATCAGTGGCTGATTCCTGTTCAGCGAAACTACAGAACATTTTGCTCTGTAGGTGAGTTTTTTTCTCCTCTGCAATCAGAAGATCTGTTGCTTCTCCAGTATCTGTAATATCAGAGATCTGGAATAGATGCTTTGGCCTACCACTGGTGGTTAGGCTGTTTTGAATGGAAGTGGTGCAAAGTAATAATGGCCTTTGGATGCAAAACCTAGTTCTGTGATAATTCATAATTTATATGAGCTGTACCAAATATTCCTGAACTGAGAAATCTAAAAGCAAGCTCCTTGCCTGTTTTGATAGGATATTTGCTCATGTTTGATACTTTTGAGGAAATTCTTGGATATGTATGCCACCTTTAATTGTTTGGATTTACTTGCACTACTGTTTTCGCATTTCACCCAAGTTAGCTTTCATGCAGCTTTGGCTTCCATACTATTTAATGAGACATCCTGCCTGTATTTTTAATAGATACTTTTAAGAGCAAGAGATTATACTAGCCTCCAACCTGCTCCAAAAGCCATTTCTTCTAAATGAACATCTCTTGCAGCTACTGATTAGACAGCTATAGTCTCAACTGAAAAAAAAAATAATCCCAAAATTAGAAAGATAAATCCCAGCCTTAGAGAGGCTTAACTAGTACAGCAACTATAGAAACCATAAGCATAAGCTTAACAAAGAAAATTGCTAATAGCATTCTTTGCTATATCTTCCTAGGATGTGGAACTTCAGCAAATGTGAGACACTCAGCTGTGTAGAATTTGGGTGCTCTCCCAAAAGTTGAATAAATCACTTGAGCATGAAAAATTTTTGCAGATTGGTTTTGGGTTTTGTTTTGTGGTTTGGTTTTGGTTTATTAAAACAAAACACAACAAAGAGCAACACCCCCCACCCCCACCCAAAATACTTCTGGCAGCAACACTTTCTGGTTTGGGAAACAGAAATTATTCATAAACTTGGAACCACTCTCGTCTCTTCAGATGCTTAGTGTCCCAAAAAGGTCATTTCAGCAATTGCAAATGGTGACTAGTGAGGATTAGGGAGGGTATTCTATCTGAATCCTTTTATAAATCATCAGGATGTGCTTTTGTATGTGCTATTTAAAATTTATCAGATTATAATGTGAAAGCTGTCCCTGCAAAATTGTGATGGGGATATGGTTTCTTTGTGAAGCCAGCAGGAATGAACTGTGCAAGCTTGGAAACTCCAGGAAAATCTCCTATGTGGATATAGACTAAGAATGATGGTGATGCTCTTCATATGCCAGACTCTGTTGCCAATGCATGAAGAAGGGATAGAGATTAGGTCCTGGTTTTGATGTAGGTTTTAGACCTAGTGAAGCATGTGGATTAATATCTTGAAAAGACATATTAACATACAAAATAAATGAAAATGAAAACATAGAAATGTTTGTTCCTTTCTGCTGGTGGCTCCTGGCTTGGATTCAGGCAACTGGACAATGAAAGAGGAAGTAGACCGCACATCTTGACTTTTCTGCAGTATTCAGGTGCTGGTTAACAAAGTCTCCAACTGTAATATTGTGGACATTTTTTTTTTTTTTTTTTTTCACACAAATGCTTGTATGATTGTCTCAGGAATTAAGAGTCATTGAAAACGTGGTTTTAGGTGACTTCACAGGAACCTTGTATTAAAACACTCTGGTGCTTTGCTGGATAGGACTAGGATACATTGAAATATCACCACCCGGTCAGTGCAGTCCAAAGACTGTCTTCAGTGGAGCCAACAGAAGGGATCACATTCCCTTAGGTAGTCAGTATACCTCAGCTGGCTCAACAGTATTTATTTGAGGCTGGAGCAAGGGGATTCACTGTCCTTGGACTGGAGTCTTTGTTGTGGAGAACCCTGCCAGATACACTAAGCACTTTAAATATCTGAGCAGATGCCTCCTGGAAGCTCTGCCAGCAGTGTCAGCCAGGGATCTTATTCCTTACCTTATGAAATCTAGACTTAGGCTATTTACTATCTCTGAGAAACGTTGTATCTCCCTGAGATTCAGCTGCTGAGTTGCTGTTTTTCCTAAAGATTTGCTCTTTTTCCTTCACCAGTTTAACTTCATGGTAATGTCATTTCACAAAATATTGATACAGTTCTTCCCTTTCCTCCTGCTCTTTTCCCTGTCAAACATGCCCATTCTCTCCTTTAAGTCTCTGTTCAGGTCCCAGCTTTTTCCACATTCCTGCTTTGCCCTGTCTCATTAGGTATCCCTCACCCTTTGCACTTTTCAGGCCATAATTACTCACTTCAAAGGCATTACTGAGTCCTGAGAAATGTATAATAGAGGGGAGTTTATAGAGAAGGAGAGGGAAACAGGACCTTTGGCTGTCTCTCCGCTTTTTTATTAACAAATACCCTTTGGTAATGAAGACTTTAAGGGGGCTTCATTAGGGTTTAAGAAGAGAACAGCATGAAAGTTAATTACCTGGAGCCAAGAATCTGTATTTTCCCTTCAGCAGTCCAGTACTATGCTTTAAAGACAATCAATGGAGAGTTGTCTGGCAAACATTCAATCTTTCCTTGAAATGTTCAGTGTAATTAGAGCCTCTCCTGTCTATCATGAGAAGACAGATTGTTCGTGGACTGTTAGCAGTTGAGTACTGTAGTATGCCTTCAACCTTTATCATAATTATATTATCAATATTCATGGAAATTTCCCAAACTGAGAAATGGGAACTTATTAATAAGCTAATTGCTTAGTAATGAATTGCTGCTGTTCATGGAGAAATACTTTATTTATTTTTTCCCCTTCATTTTCTTTAGGGTCGTCAGTATTCACAATGCAAACCGGCTTAGAAGCTTTCTGTAAAAAGAGTCATCTAAGCCATATTTGTGGCTAATGTTTGTTCCTAACTGGAGCTGTGAACCACTGGGGGTGGGGTGGTGGGAAGACAGTCCAACTCTCCAAAATTAACTAGTTGCAGGCACACAAAGATGTCATTAGTTTCACAGAAGCTACTGTTAGCTGCTTATGGGAAAAATTATTTTGGATTTTTTCTTTACTGATACTTTATTGGTGCTTTAAAGCCATTATGCCTTTGTGTGTTGCTCTTGACTAATAACTGTAAGTCATAATGTGATTGCTACACAAAGCAAAGGCATACTGCAGCCTCAGTCCAGCAAGAATACTGGTGGACATGCATGGGATGGAGATGTGGTGGAAGAGTTGATTTGGGTTTAGGGAGCAATAATACGTGCTTAATCATCGTTGGAGTGTCTCAGTAGTGATAATCCTTGTCATTGCAAGCCTTCGAAAAAGGTGAAGTTTGACTCAGACAGTTAATCGTATTAAGTAGGAAAATAAGTGGATGGGTGAGTCAGTTCTGTTTGCTTTGTCACTTTCAAAGCAGCCACTGTTTTATAACATTCAGTCATTACACAGTGTGTTTGAGCGGAGTTACAAGACTGATTTTTAATATAGAAGGCTGACGAGGTTCAGAGTCAGCTGCAGATGAAGTAAATTGTAAAGCACGATATTTAACATGCTAAAAGAAAAAGAAATCATATCATTAGGCCAAGTTGACCAGGAAGTTTTAGATGAGGTGCCAAACATGCAAACTGCAATTCAGCTGCCTCTTTCCAAAGGCTGGCAGGGGGAAGTAATATTTAAAAATTGCAGGTTGCAGTGAGGCTACAGCTATTTATGCCAGCTGAGAGTCTAACCTAGAATGTCCAGCTACATTGTGATACTTAATTCTATAAAGCATTAACCAGGGAGTACTAGTAATGCCTTCCCATTTAGTACATTAGCTCAAGTAGACTGGGATATAGAACTTGATATGTTTGATTTTCACTACCTTCTGCAGTGCTGTCTTGTCTGCTAAATTTTGTACTGATGGTGTACAATACCTTATAGAATGGAATAGGACTCACCAGTTACCTACCTTAGAGAAAAGGTGTGTGTTCTGTGCATCACTGCTAAGTAACTGATATGCATCACGTGTTTCTTACCTTAATATACCTACTTATCATTAGTCTCTTTCCTGTTCAAAGCACATCTCTGATACAGTGGCCCTTCTCAGTTCAGAATAAGACCTGTTTCACTGCTCCCCTCCCTGGGCTGATTTACATCCATTACATTATATTTTGTGTGCCAGGTACTGTTTGGAGCAAACATGTTTAAGCTCTGCTGTATTGACATGCAGCCTTTTGATCAGGTCTCCAGTCATGGCACCTTCTCTTTCCGTAAAACTTCCCACATAAATGTGCTTTGCTCATTCTCTTACCCTGTTCTGTGTCCTGTCACAGTATGTTGTTCCTAGCTTCTCTCTCATTGTTCCCCTCAGTGGGCAGTGTTCCTTGATGAAAACATCTTTTGTTTTCTTCCCTGCTGTTTTTTGACAACTTCTTTTCTATTATATTCTCCAGGGTTTTGCTTGCTTTTTTTGTTTTGTTTTGTTTTCTGTCTGTCTAGTCTATATTGACTTTCTTGGACATTAAAGATGCTTAAAAGCAGTTTGAGAAACATATTCAGAACCCTTAATTTCCTCAATGGTGTTGTCAGCTTTCTTTTCTACACTCAGACAATTCCTGTCCCCTGTGGAGGCTGAAAGCATGGGACTGCCTTGGTTTTCTTTTTTTCTCCTTTTTCTTAAATGTGACTTGCAAACTGATTAGATATTGTTGCAGAGCAACCCATGCATGAGTATAAGGTAAAGCCTTGACAGATATCTGTGCAAGGGGTACACAAAATAATTGCCGCAGCTCAGGGCCACTTCATAAGGGCTGTGCGTACATGGTAGGAAACCGAATACCTCCCAGACTCTGGTCTGGGTCTTCAGCCAACTTTCACATCCTAACCTGACTCAGGGTAGAATTTCTGTAGCTGGGACATGGTGCTGAGGTCTATGTTGGCTTTCTGGGCTTTCTCAGTAAACCTGATCCAGAAATCCCAAGGCAAATATAGTGTGTTGATCATAGAGGGAGAAATGGTGCTATAGCTGCAGTAGAGCACAGTAATCCTGTGCTTGCAGCTCTGTGGCTAGCCTTCCAAAACTGCTGCTTCCCATGTCACTGACTTCTCCTTTGCTGTGTCTTGGCACTGTGGTGGCTAATGTAACTCAAGGCAGCCTATTGCTATTTAGACTGTGAATTTTAAAACAACTATTGAGACAGCATCCAGCAAACAGGCAAAAGGAAAGCAGAGGGATTCACAGACCCAAGCTGTCTGCATCCTAACCAGGAAGGACTAGGAATACTTTTGTATTTTAAGGCAAAATCTAGGGAATTAAGATTATATCCTTCATAAGAAAGCAGTCTAAGAAATTATCCTTTACAGAGAAGAACAGACATGATTGACCTTGGTATAAAACAAATCCCCCACACCAGGGAGTGGGTTTGGATTTGCACAATGTATGAAGGCTGTCTCTGTGACGGAGGAACATGCCAGAGTCTCACTGCCAGGAGACATATACGCTGTAAGTCTTGCCTAGATCACTGGGGAATATCGGACACACTGACCTACTCAGTAGCAAAAACACAGGCCCTGTGTGTGTCAGCTCTCTTACCCTTCTGGCTATGGCAGTAGCTATTGTGGGCAAGCCAATCGCTCCAGGTTGTACAAGTCAAATCAGCATGTAAGTGTGTTTTACAAAAGGAGCAACACTAGCAAGCTGCACATAAACATCTTAGGTGCTTCAGACTAATTTTGTGAAGTAATCTGGATGACAGTGAGATTTTTAGATACCAGTACAATGAAAGGGTGTAAGCATTGTCCCTGTTTGTTTTCAAATGTTTGGTCTTTTAATGAATAATATATAGTCACCTTCTTCATATTCTGCTCTGTTCCATATAGTCAAATTATCTGGGATGTTTCCTCAGTTGTTGCCTTTAGAAAATATTGTGACATTGAACGATGCCTGATCTGTGCAGGACTGCAGCCATAGTTTGTGCTCAGATTCCGCTTCCCATGTGTCTGTAGTTATAATTGTGTGCGCCTTGTTGCTCGTAAGCCTGCCTTTCTGGACAATTTCTGCCCATTGACACCAAATAGGAATGCTCAGACTGACCTGACTTGTTACTAAGTGCCAAGGAAAGGTGTGTCTGTAAAATGACTTCTGTAGCTCTAAGCAGGAGCCAATGCTTGCATGAGTAACACATCACTGCACATTTGTTTTTTTGGGCGGGGGGTTTGTTTTTTTTTTTTTTGGTTTTTTTTTTTTTTTCTTGAGTGCCTGCTTGATGAATGTCTTCCAATAGCACCAGTTTTATAAGACCTGCCTGTGGCTTGAAAAGAACAGTGCTGGAGTCCTTAACATTTTACTCAATAGCAAACATTTGAGGACTTTATAAAATGACATGGATAACTGTTCAGGAGAAATATGTGAAAGATCAGTATCACAAATCATTGCTTAAAGAGGCAGAGATTATGAGAAAAACTCCTTTGTACTTGAAATACTGTAATAGGATCAGATGATGTTTGACGACAGTGGCATATGAACAAATTATGTCTAGGGATTAATGTATAGTATAAGTTCTTCCCATTACATGTTTGATCTCATCTAAACCCATTTGTAAATATCTTTCAGGAATTATTTCCTGTAACTGAAATCTGCTCTGCTCTTCTGCTAGGAGTCAATGAAAAGGCAATTGATGTCCTGTGCAAAGCAACAATCACAGAGTACAAATGAATGTTGTGAGCGTGATGTCATTTGTCTCAGTCTGAAGCAGGCAACAGCGAGTGCAGAGGAGCTGAGCTACGTGGAAGGCATTGGGGCTGAGGGAAGGCAGCAGGTTGTTCTGAAGTGGATCCCTCATTCATTTCTTTACTCATGGAAAGGCTTAGGTTGAGATTTTCAGAAGTGTCTAGGGAATCCTGTCACGGCATTTATGTTAAATACAATGGATGCTTGTGTCCAAGACATGATGATTGCTCAGATCCTTTGTACCTCTGTAGCACTAGCTTTCAAATAAAAATCCTGGGGTTGGGAGTTTTCATAAACACCACCAAAGTGGCAGAGATCAACTCACGTCCCTATGGCAGTTCTGCTACCGTTCGCTGTGCTGCATCTGTCTCATTCCCAGTGTATCCAACTTGTTAATCTGTTTTCTGCCTTGCACCCAAATACCTCAATTCTGGCGCAGTTTTGAAGTGTGAAAAGCTTTTGTGGTTTTGGAACTTGTGGGATGGTTTGAATATTTGAGTACTCTTTCTACACTTTCCATTGTCATTAAAACTTTTATGGACTTCTGTAGGACAGTTTACCTGCATGAAGAATCACGTGGCAGTAGAGATAACAAATGAATTGACTTGTCCAAAATTAGCCAGATTTTCTTTTGACATGTTAGAGGCAGCATATCAATACTGACTCTAGACATTGTAAGGTAGACTTCAAAAAGTTTTGACATGTGATTGAGTTTGGTCTGTCAATTGTAACTCATGATTCATATTGTCCTGGTGATCATGCTATTCAGAGGCTTGCTGTATGATTATATCTTGAAACCTTCCTGTTTTCTGTTAAACAAGACTTTCAGGATATTTTTGACATTGACATTTGTTTTGGAGCTTTTGCTGATAAGGTCACATCTGGCGAGACAAAGTGCCTTGCTGTTGAAATCCTAAGATAAGTAAATAGCCAATTGATTATCAGGCAATTAATGACATGCAAACACTTGCATTTCCCCCCCCTGTGATGTAACCGTCACATCCACAACCAGCCTGAAGGGTAAACTAACAGCTTTTATTTGTAATACGTAGCTCCTCATCAGCAACCCAACTTTTTCATGTGGGAAAGAGTACACATTCCAGGTGAAAGTTAGACTTTAAAACTACATTTGTAGGGGCAGATTTTTTCATGTGAAGTTAGATAAAATGGCTGGAATATCTGGTAGTGCTTCAACTGCTAAAATGCAGCAACAGACTTACACCCTGCATGAAACCTGATTGATCTGATTTGCAGATACAGATGTTTCTTCTCTATAACCTCCCATGTTTCTTGCTAGGCTGAAAAATCTTTGAGAAAAATCTTTATCTTGTCTGTCTAGCTTCAGTTAAGGATTATTCTTGTTTCTAAAGGTGATGCTTTTTGCTTTGTTTTAATATTGTGTTCTGAGAGCCTGGAGAAACATACCTGAGAGACATAATTAAAATGTTTAGCTACAATATGTCTTGGTTTAGATTAACTAACCTTTTGTATGTTATACACTACAAATGAAGAACTGTTTTTCACATGCTCTATTCTTCCTCCCTCTCTCCTTTCTCCCCCTATCAGCAAGGAAAAGTTTGCAGCCTGTGTATCTTGAAGTATCCCTTGTGGTGCCTTTGTAAGCAGCATCTTAAAGGTTACTCCTAGAGCCTGGCTAAATGTTACCAGTTCTTTAGGGAGAGTGACAAAGATACCCACTAATGTGCAACTGAAATCTTTTAAATCTTTTAAGTCTGATAAACTTTCTGATAATAAATAAGAAATACTTTGCCTCTAATATTTCATTTTATGCTTTAAAGAGCACCCGCTCACCTGTGATTTACAAGCAAAATTAAACATTAACAGATTCTCATTAGTATTATAAACCTTTTGGGAGCATCAGGTTTCAGAAAATTTTTTTAGGTCAGTCTATAGGTGAGTTTTCAAAATCACAGGGGTGAATAGCTCCGGAGAATGGTATAAAGGAGTGCACCTTTGTGTTGTTGGTTTGAATCGGGAGCAGCTGAAATTGTGTAATCTTAAACAGATACCTAAATTTGCAAATCAAAATTCAGAAACTAAACTTGGAGTTGTAGAAACAAGCCTGTGATACCAGGCAGTACTGCTAACCTGAATTGGAGGGGTGGTTATCTGCATCACCTTGGCAGGTATTTTCCCAAGGACATCTGGGAAGAAGAAAGATTTGATGTCATCTAAGCTGAGTATCCCCAGAAAGCAGGATTTCACACCTGAAGGGGCTGGCTTGGTGAGTAGCACCTGGAGAGTAGTTGTCTTGCTGGTTAGGATGTGTAATGCAGAACCCTGTGTGTGTATTGCACGTCCTCTGAGGAGGCTGCAAGTGTTGCACAATGAATCTGCAGCTAGTGATATTTCTTTTGAAATGTTTCAAATTTATGTAGGATTTTCAAGGAATGTAAGCATGCATTGTGCTCTTCTATGTCCTTTCAGATTGGAATTGCTTTGAGTGGTGTTACTTCATAAAATGCTCTTTCTGTAATGGCTTTAGTTTCTGGCTAATTGAATGAACTTCATTTACAACACGTAGCTATAGATAGCACAAACTTTCAATGAATTTAACCATGATTTTTGGAGGGTGTAAGTGCTAGCATTACGTTTCTGGCTATGAAGTTCTGCTGCTGTTCAGACATTTAGGTGCATAAATGCCATCATGCAAGTTTTATTTTAACAAGATTACAAAGTTGCATCACTAACAAGAGAAACAAGGTTTAAAGAACAAGCCCAAATGCATAACAAATGCTGAAATGGTGTAACTTTAAAGTATGCTTATTAGAATGCTTATCTTAAAATTGAATTTTCAATATGTCTGTGGCTAATCCTTGTAATTTTGTTGCCACAATTGGGAAAATCATCCCATGACTTCCCACCTGTCTAAGCAGGTGCTTCTAGATTTCTGAACCTATGTGTTGAGTCACTTGTTTCCTGAAATATGCCAGTTTACCAGGGTTAAATAACTAGATCCAGGAATGCATTTGGCTAGAGATTTTGGCAACTCTGTTGTGTTTGCATGTGTATATGTATCTGTGTATGTATGTGTATGAGAGTATGCTCTGAATTTTTGTCAGTCTGGGTAATCATTCGGATTAATTTAGACACCTGAACAAGCACGTTGGGTGATTTCCCATCAGATCTAAACATGGTTTATGTGTAGAGCCTTGTTTCCTACCTTTTCCCGCGTGTGAGATGTGTAATTTGGGTGAAAAAAAATGGAATTTGGGAATATCACTGCATGGATCTAGACGATGAGAAAAGGCTGCAAAGTGAATGGAGCATTTATGGTATAACTGGATGAGACTTGAGAACTGGAGCATGCAGTTCTCGTTGCCATGCTCTTGCGGGCCCTTCTGAGACACCTGACCATAACTGCAGCTCATGGGCAGAACTGAGTGGTGACTGGTCCTGCCATGGTCTCGCATTAATGGGATATAACTAGTAACCTTGGCAGGAGGCTTGCAATATCAACGTTCCTTAGATAAAAATTTATTTAGGAGCCCTGAGCGGCCCCTCTGAGTTTTGTTTGATTAGAGAACCCGTGTTGGCTTGTTCTCTGAAGGTTGGCAGAGCATCACCCTTTTACCTCCATTTCTCCTTTCCCAGTTATTGAGGAGCTGGTAGCTACCACACTGGAAAAAAGACTTTCTGTGGTTCTATAAGAATATTTTTAGGAGAGGGCTTTGCATGTCACCAACAGGACTATGAAGATAGAAGCTGAGATAATATACAAGGGGTTCTCTGTACATCCTAGTATCCTCTTTCTCCCATCAACTCCGATTTTACCAAATTCCCACTTCCTTCGATTTCAGAAAAAAAAAATCCCTCCATCTGTGGGAAAATTCCTGTGTTGGGAAAAATAACCACTGAGTGTAGCAGATATAAACTAATAATTGCTCTCTGAGAATGATCTTTTGGATCTTCTGTGATGCTACTGCTTTGTATCAAATAGGTACTGTGGGTAATTAGTGGCACCATTGGGTACGCGTGACTCAGGAAGCAGGAGAATATTCACTGCTTAAATATTGTAATTGTCCTTTCGTATACTGACATTTTTAGATAGTCAAGCAGAGTTTGCTGTGGCCTTGTTGAGACTAGCACAGATTTTTCAGTCAACTGGTCTCCACTTGCACGTGTACAACAACTTTGCAGCATGTCTGGCATGCATGAATCTATTTTCTGATGTGAAAAGTATATTTTAACAATATTCCACATGAAGGAATGCATTATATGTGAGCCCGTTTGTTTGAAAATAAAGGACATGGACAGAAAAAGCTATGTTTGTGCCATTTAAATTTCATGCTCTCTTCAGAGTCTGTTCTGTATTTTTCCCCACGTGGAAGATCTTGCCTAGAGTTCAAATTGAATTGCACCAAAGTGCAGTAAAAATGTAAAAGAAAACTCTGTTACAGCCACAAAGTGAACCCTGCTACTAAGCAAACTGAATTTCAAAAGCTGAGTGTCCAATTCATCTCTGACACAAGCCTTCTGAATCTATGTAAGATGTCTCATATATATTACACTGGTAAAGCGAAGTATTTTAAATAAATATGAGCTGTGTCAGACTTGCAGGTTTCTAACATGAGAGAATAATAATAAAAAAAGGTTATTTTCCCCAACTTTGAGAGTCTTTTTTTTCTTTCTTTTTTTTTTTTTATTAAATGCCATCTCTATATTTGTTTTATTCACTTTCCCCCTGTTAATATTTTAGACAATGCTCAAGAGGGAGATTATTTGTTGTAGCCTTTGAAATACTGTACATGCTTTCACTGCAAATATATTATCATTATGTCTATAATGACTATTTTTTATCTAGGAATTGTCTGTATCGATCTTCAAAGCACCTATCGTATGTAAAAGTATTTTAAGTAAACATTTATGTATTGATTCAAAAATACATCTTGCGCAAAAAAGCTTTTATAGTCTTTTTTCCCCCCCTGGCTTTATGTATCTAAAAGTTATATTTAATCAAATGTTGTACAGAACTCTACAGTAAAATTTTTGGGTGGAATGTTTTAGTTATGCAAAAAGCTACAGAAGACTTGTCCAATCTGGGCTAGCAATATTATTTCTAATTGACTTTTGAGATATTTTCCTTTATTACTTAAAAAAAGTAGGAAGTGTCTTAAAAATGCTTTAGAAAAATTCCTGGTGTTTTGAGGGCAAGCTATTGATATACTCCTGAAACTCTTAGGAGTTCTGCCTTTCACCCCTCTGATTAACTAGTCAATCAAGAGACTTATTTTTTTGATTCATATTGATTTGATATCTCTTCTTTTTTTCTGATGCTTGCCTTGTAGTGACGTAATACTTCATTTTTCCAAAATGCAACAGAATCTTGACCAAATCAACATGATGTTTAAAACATTGTTATTAGGAAAAAAAGCTGGAATAAAAACATTATAAAGACCTTTTTAGTCAAATGAAATGCTCTTTTGTTCGTTTTCCTCTGTCTCTGCGTTAGTTTGATGGTTTATCCCAAAATATAGGTGTGGTCATGTCTTCCAAACCTGTACGCTGCATTAGCATTCAGGAGTGAAGTGATTTCTGTCATCATTTTAGTGAGCCTGGCAACACTTCCCTCTGAACAAGAAAGCTTTTTCAATCTCACCTGCAGACCAAGTCTTCTCTCTCTAGATCCCTATGGAAAATATATATGGAATTTCATTGTAGGAATTTGAGTGCGTGTTAGTTCAGAGGTGTTTCCAGCATCTAAGTATTGTCTCCCCATCAGAAGACTGATTTCTGCTCTACTCCACGCCCCCCCCCCCCCCCAATTTTACACTTTAAATTCAATGCAATTCTTTGCATTTCTATTTTATGGCTGCTGCATGCTTCTGTAATGGTAACAGTGAGCAGCAGAGAACAGAACTGATGCACCATTGTTCTGGAAGTGTGCTGGCTGCACAGCATCTGTTCTAATTTGCTGGTAGTCCTAGCCTGTCCAGTGGTAGTAATCCTTCACCAATTAGGTTTCTTGGGGATGAGATGAGAGTTTGTGGTCAGGTATATAAATTAAAGCTTTGTTGTCTGGTAAAGGTCAGAGCCACAGAAAACTCAAGGGAGTGTTGTTTGTGGCTCCAAAATAGTTTAAATACTGTTGTTTAGCTTAACTGATGTGATTCACAGAGGGACATTAGAAGGAAAGAAAAAAAAGCAAGCAGTGCTAAATTAAATGAGGTGTGACCATCTGTTGTTATATTGGTGCAGAAAGTGGGATTAAGTTTAGAGATACATTGGTGTGATTCGTAAGGACGGCATTTCAAATCTGGTATTGGAAATTATTTTGGAGCTGATGTAAAGAGGGAAAATTTTTGATTTGAGATAAACAGGCTACTCTCACAATCAGACTAATCACACATCCTGGTGCTTGAAGCCTTATTGTCATCTCCTTTTGAGAGTCACTGTTAATAGCTGCATTCAAAATGGAGGGGAGAAAAGTGCATGTTTTGAACTCTGATTTTGGTATACCACTGCATTTTACTTTTTAAATAGTTTGGTAAACCTGGTGTGGAAGATTGTGCACTAGTTTGTCTTGTACAGCATCCAGCAGTGTCCCTTCTTAGCAGTATATGTGGCAAGGAATATAATCCTTTGATTGTAGCATATCAGATATCAGCATATGTAAAAAAATGTAGCAACATGTGCCTTATTTCTTTAGCTATATCTTGCAAATTAATGCAAATAGAATAACGACCAATATTTTTGCAAAAATTAGTTACTTGCATGAATATTACTGTGATTGTACTTTTTTTATGTGTGTGTGTGTGAATGGAAATGATCAAAAATGATGTTGAAATGTTTGGTGCATTTGCTGATTAATACTCAGACAAGAGTGCCATCCTAGGAAGATGCACCAGGCTGCTGCTGATTTATACCAGGGGAGTAAGAATATTTAATACTGCTTCATTGTAAAAAACACAAACAAAACCCCACTAAAACCACCTAAAAAAAATAATAATCATGCTCTATAAATTTTAAATGGACTTGGCAATGATTGACTAAGAAGGTCTGTGAAACTATAAATCATTAGATATTAACATAATCTGTTTTTATATCAAACATATAACATGAAGTAAACAGTGTGTCGCAATGGTTATGAGGTTTTCTACACAGTCATGTTGCATGCTAGCTATTGTGTGGTGATACAGTGAATAAAAAAAACTTTTTTGCTTGATGTAGAAAGCTGAGACACATTTGTTTTTTCCATATCCCACTGTCCAATATTCTGCAGTTGTTCTGAACTTGAAATTTCCTTTGAGGTTTTAAAATAAGATTGCTAGATAGACCCAAAGGAAACCATTAATCTTTGAAAGAGGCTTTTTTCACCTCATTTTCTTGCAATAAATTGTGTAGTCACATATGTCTCTGTCGGATATGGATCAAATTAAAACTTGCTGAATCTGTTAATGATGATTCCAAGATTTTTTTATATTTTAAAAAATCTAGTTTGAGTGAAATGTACAGTATAATAATATCTAACACCATTATTGTTATGATAAGGACTCATTCTTTAAAAATCTTGATAATGCAGATAAGGGAATAGTTCAAAGGAACTCGACATTCTCTACAAATATGCATACATTAGATGAATAGAATTAGGGGCAACACACACTGCTTTGAAAGACAGATTAAATTTAACAAAAAATTATTCCATAGAGAGTGGACAAGTAAAAGGCACCAAAATCCCCAATGCCTCTTCCATTTGCAGTTGGTAAGAATGTTTACAGAATGACATCAGCTGAAAAATGCATCTCTTTCCAGCAGAAATTATCTGCCGTATGAAAACACTAAAAGTATTTTGAGGAAATACTACCGCAACCCCTGGCTCTGAGTTGGTGGGATGTTAGCTTTTCCTGCGCTACTGCTTTTGGGTCAGTTACGGGCTTCTTGGGTGTGCTCTGTGAAAAGCCAAAATCTGCCTACGCAGAAGAGAGTAGCAGCTCCATTGCAGTCCATCAGTCTTTAGAGGAAACATAAGTTTTCTGTGAATGCCTCTCAGAGCTCTGTTAAGAGTCTCTGAATCATAGGGGTTGTGACATGATGGTGATATACTTGCATTGATCGCTTGACTGTGGCTCAAAGGGAAAGCAATCCTTCTTCCTTCGACCTTTGCCTGTGCTTTCTGGAAGGGGGAGAGCATGGAGGGAGGGTGTGTTCAAGAATCCCTACTCTTTCCCTCCTGCTGATAGCACATGCAAGAATCAGGCTTGAATTAAGTGCCACGGGTATCCCAAAAGGTACAACTCTTCCTTGAGTTTAACCCCACTTGCAGACACACCAGTCTGGCATGGCTGCATCCAATGCTTTCCCATCTGTCAACACTGCAGCGCTGGGTTGGGTTTGCCATCTGCTGCCTGCAGTCAGAACTACTGCAGCTGGCAGATGCAAAGGCTTGGGACAGTTTCACCCTTATTCATCCACCCAGAGGTATGGGGAAACCCGAGGAGAACATGCTGTATCAGTGCTCTACACTAGTGAGACACCTTCTTGCAAGAAACCTACCTGTAAAGGTAGTGTTGTCTGGTCTAAAACCTGTCTCCTCTGTAGAGAAAGGGCAGGAAAAATCAAAAGACAGCAATCTCAATAAATTGTCTTTATTCTAGGCAGGTGGCTTGCTTTTTAGAGTGGTCCGAGTAACAGCAGGCACAAAAAGCAGTGTTTGGAGGTGAGAACAGTTTATTCTTTCTCCTTGCCCGAAGCAGGTTATACTGGATAAAATAGCCATCCATCCTTCAGATTAGACCTAGGATATACAGAAGATTAAGCCCAAACTTCATAGCAGTATCAGGAGATGTTCAGGTCCTGTAAGGGAAGAAGTGAGAGAGACTAACCTAGGGGTTCTGCTATCTTATGCAAGCCTAATAACGGGTTTATGGTGGAGGCACAAGCTAGTGGTATCTGGGTTTATACAATGTTCTCAGTGTTTCAGAGAATAAAAACTCTTTCAGACTTTCATTTGGGGAACAGAAGCAGCACATATTGTCCCATCTTCCACTTCTGGCTGTGGAAGAGGGGGTGTGGGGGAGAAAAAAAAGAAAAAAAAAAAAAAAAGTGCTTTATTTGGTCACTCTTACGCTTCTCTATCGGGTCTTCCTCTGCAAACATAGTGCTTCTTTAATTCATAACTTGACCTGCCTGTAGCTGAGTGGTCTCAGAGGTGGGAGAAGCACTCAAATATTCTGAAATTATGTTTATACTGCTTTCCTTTTCTGAGTTATACCAAGCATTTTGAGCGCTGCTTGTAATCTGGGCCAAGCTGTCTTTTCCAGCTCTGATGACTCCCATTTTTGGGGAGTGCAAACACATCTTCTTCCAGTTGCCAGGTGAAAACCCCACTATAAATCAAAATTCCTTGGCAGCAGAACTTTCCAGTCCATCTGTGGAAATACTGGGGGTCTGGCGTTTGTTTATAGGTTCTTCTTTCATTGGAGTGAATTGGTATTCCTTGAGGTACACAAGACAGGTAGCAGATAATGGGTTTGCTTGGAAGCCGCAACACGCTTCTGGTTGCATCCGTGTTGCATTTTAGAAAGGAAATGGTAAACTGTAGGTACAGCTCTCTGGTCTTGTCCCTCAGCAAAAACAAGTAAGAGCACCGGAGATGTTAGAGGAGACATGGTTAATGAAAAAGTCTTGTGCTTGAAATTTATGAACTGTCAATTTTTTTTTTATCAATAGTTACATTAGTTTTTTTCATTAACTTTGCAAACTCTGAATAGAGCAGCCACAGTGTGGGCAGGGAAATGCAATTAAAACCAAATTACTTTACATGTGGAAGAAGCCAAATTCTTGCTTTTCACTGATGACCTGTTGTTATCTGTTGCCCCCTGCCCCCCGTTTTCTAGTAGAAGCTTTTATATAGAGTTTCCCATGTGACTTCATAAAGTAGTAACTTTTAAATATATATTTAATTTGGTACATACAAAAAACTTCATGTTAGTCTCTGCTGTCCTTTTGTTACAGAACTCAAACACTGAGCGCAGACAAACTTTCAATTTCCCTTCTAATTGCCTTTGGAAGATTAAATCCATTGTAATATCAAGAGGAAAGAAGGGTTAGCACTGGAACAAAATAAGTGGTGAAAAAAAAATATTAAAATCCTCAGAAGGCAATGTAGTAACATAAAAAAATGTTTCAGTGGTGTAGTTGCATGTAGTTTGGATGATGCTGTTACAGCCTTGGGCATGTACATTCCAGTCGGTCAGAGTTTTCTGGGAATGAACAAAGTTCCCTGTGCTAGAAAGGCAGCACTGCCAGGACAACTCTCCTCAATATTATCCACTTCTTGATACAGCTCCCCAGCAGACACAGAATTGTCTCTAGACTTCTGCACTTCTAGGCTAATTTCCTTGTATCTTTTGCTCAGTACCATGTATGCTATACAAAAACAGATTTGCAAGAGGGTTTTCCTTCCCTTTAGCAAGGGGATGAGGTTTTGAGGAATGGGCCAGAGACTGGTATGTTCAGAAACAATCTGCCCGCTTTCCCTCAGCGGGTGAGATGCACTCTGAGGATGGAAAGAACGTTAGGAGCCACCTCTGAAGCCAAGACAGCTGGGCAGTATTTTTGGCAGGAGGTAGATAAGGCAGATAACTTGACTAAAAATCCTGTTTTCTTGCTATGTTTAAGGGCCCTTCCATGGCCAGGCTTGCAGAGGTGCTAATACGCTCCTGCAATATTTGCCTTCACAGGGTGTAACGCAGTAGTCCTGGTATGAAATCTACGTTTTATATATTATTGCTTACACTGACTATCTGAAACAAGGATAGGGTAGCTAGAAAAGATGAAGAAAGACACATTCTTCCTTTCATCCTTCCTGTCTGTTCTTCCTGATCTTTTTAGATAACCAGTGCAGATTAATGACAGATCATAATATGGCGCTTAATCAGCCTTCATCATTTTCACTTTTTGCTTACATTTGGTCCATCCCAGACATTAAAATAATGATTTGTCTGGTTTAAAATAGTAACTTCTAAAACATCTTGACTTCTCTTTAATTACTGCTTGGTTGTTATGGTTGTTGGATTTTTCCTGTGAACAGGGAAAGCTATGAGCTAGCAGAAAATGCTGTGGTTCTGTGTCAAGTGATTCCAGGGTTTATATTCTATGTTGGTTTGCATATTATTTTAATGTATACACATATATAAAAGTTGCAGAAGTTGGCCTAATGGGATAGAGACTTAGTTTCAAATTTAAATACTAGTGAATTGGTTCTCTAAGTAGGAAATTAGACCAAGTGGGGCTGGGTGAATCCATGTCTAAAGGGACATACCGGACTTCAGTGTGATCTCTTTTTTTTTTTTTTTTTTTTTTTTTAAACTAGCTCAATGAGTACACACACAGGTATATACATATACAGAAAGCACCTTTTATACTCACTGAAAGCTGGTTAACTTTTTCTCCTCATTTTTCCTCACTGTAAGGATAACACGCAGTAACTAATAGGCATCACGTTTCTCAGGCGCTTTCTACCTCCAGAAAGTGATTTATTAACTATAGTTCAGCTGCTTTTTGCTTTTGTTGCTGTTGACAAAAGGCATGTTTAAGCATGTTAAATTGGATTAATGCACTGGACAAAAATGATGGCTAAGAGTAGCAGAACTTGCTGCCAACACATATTTTTTTCTTTGTACCATTTTTAAGGAATACTTAATCTGACCTCAAAGAAAAGAAACATATGCTCCACCAGATAAGGTGCTAGAGATGAATGAATATGTCTGCTATGGAGCATTTGTTGGTATAAGAGAAAGAATATGAAAAGAAATGGAGCATGGGGGAAGGAAGATTCAGCCAACTTCCAAAAGGAAAAAAGTGAAGTAAATCTGGGAAGTGACAAAAATAGGGGAATGAAAGAGGAGAGGATGGATTAATGAGAGGGAAGTTAAAGAAGCAGATCCGTTGGCAGTCATCACTCCCTCTGGGGCTTCGCTTCTTGTTTTGCCCTCGGTAGTAGATCTGGATTGTGGCTTGAGCAGTGTGGGTCTTCTAAAGAACTGGGCTAAAAACCAGGGGCAGGCAGGGGACACTACTTGAAGGGAATAGTTTTGTAATTGCATAGCATTAACAGACTGCTCTGTCAATAGGCTATCCCAGCCTCAGTAGTGTATAGAAATACTTGCACATTTTCTGAATGGATTATTAATTTTCATTTCAGTCCAGTGTTAAATACACAGAAACATAGAAAAATTATCTGGCTGGCTAAAGCTTTAGATAAAGTATAGCTTTTTATAAAGGAGGAAATTAAAAATGAGAGGTATAAACAGAAAAGAAAGGAGAAAATGAATCTGAAACACAAATCTGGGTGGCTGTGTAGAGACAGCATTTCATATCCATGCTGCTGGCTTCAATCTCCTTCAAAGGCAGTGGTAAAGATAAAGGAGTAGGATGATAGTATTGATGGACCTGATATCTGGACATTGGAACCTGATCTGAATTTCAGTTTATTTTAAGAAAACTGCCTCTAATCTCTGTCATGTATTTTTGGTATGTCTCATGTATCCTACAGTGGACCAGGGGAAGCTGTAATATTTGTACTTTATATGCATGAGCAAAGTTTTTCCTTTTGTCTCTGCATTTATAACTGTTTTGCTGCTTTTACTATGAGAGAATCATTGTGAACATTGGATACTTTGAATTCATTTCATTCTGGCTGGGTATGGTTTTGGTCACCAATAACTTATAAATAGGAATTTTTGTTATTTTACAATGTTGCTGTTACATACTGAGTTCCATGATTGATCTTGTTAATAAATTTATTTGCAAAAATTGTTACCAAAAAATAACCTAAAATGCATGTAGGGCTGAAGTTCAATGTACAAAGTTGTAATTGTACTTATTTGAAAACTCAGCTAAATATTTTTAGCTTCATTGCGTTGTTCAGCTTGAGTGAAAGCTGTGGCCACACATGATCACTCAGTCACCTGTATGAGATATGAACATAGCAGTGCATGCAAGTGATTTTTGCTCCATATCACAACGTACGAGGCTGTCACTAGCAGTGGCAGTGGGCATCTCCCCAGAGTGCTGAGGGCTGGATGGCTGCCCTGTTCTCCATGGCAGGACTGATGGACTAGGAAGGGACCACATGGGAGGGTCATCTTTCCATCACACAGAATGTACATCCTTTGGCTGTTTGCATCTTTTCTAGTGGTTGTGGTTTTAATTCTGGAGGCCTCTAACGAAGTCTGTAAGGTACTGGCCTGTTTCAAACCCGCACTGGTCTTTCTTTTTCCTGCCTTTTTTCCCCAATAATTCTGCTAATATGTAGTACCTTTTGGGAGCTAATATTTCAGCCCTTCCACAAATACCAAAGGTATGAAATCAGTAAACTAAGCATAAACATTAATTTAATTTTTAAATACTGTGCAGGTAATACTGAAGTCAGCAGTGCTGTTCAGATGGTTAAACTTTTAAGTATTTCACCAATGGTAAGAAGGAAAGCCAATAAGATAGGCATTTTGTCTACCTAGAAAGACAGCTGGGTAACTTCCACAAAATGGAATCAAGACCTTGTTTTTGAAGCAGGCTAGTGAATGTCTTCTGGACAGGAATCTGTTAGTAAAGAGGAGGGAGCTACACCACAACTGTAATAGAGGGCTCTCTAGCCCCCCCTGGCTGGCTGTGGGTCATCTGCAAATTAGAGTCAGTGTGATACTAACAACAAAATCAATTAAAGCAAAGGAGCAACAAGGCAATAAAAATAATTTGTTGATATCGGCAATGAGCTTGGGTCAGTCCCTAAGGATGATGAAGCCTGAGGCTAAACCAGAATTAAATGTTTTTGTGTTTAATAGATTTTCTCTTTTCTTGCTTTCTACTGGAAATACTACTATGGCATATAGTTGGCAGCTGCGATCAGACTGTCGTTAAGCAAACTGACATTTAAGAAGAAAATTTGTCCTGGAAGACAGACACAAGCAGTCAGAGTTGCTGACAGCCAGATGTCACTATAAAACCTCTCACTCAGTGATTGGCATCAGCAGCTAAACTGCCCAAAGCCCATTGATAAGTGAGAAGGACTAGACAGCAATGCCTGCCTGCCAGTACGGGGCTGCCCTGTCAGGACAGTTCATTCAGGCTGACTGCATGTTTCCACACTGTCTAGGGAAGAAAAAGGAAGAGACATGATTTTTACTGACACTAACATTTAACTTTCACCTAGCCTTGTATTGAAAAAGTTAATGTTGGTAATTAAGGCATTAGAAAATCAGGAAACTCCCTTTGTTAAGACTGGTACTTGATATGATAGGGATTTGTAGAATTGGTAGTGGTACTTGAGTGGTATTTCTTGCAAATTCAAATTTCATTTAGCTATGAAAATAGCAACAAAAACTACAATGTGTAATGTGTCAGAATTTCAGGCTGATCTTGCTTAGTTAAAAATTTTTCTACTGATGATTATTGGCAGGCATAATGCTTGTCAAATTGCAAATATATGTACCGCATTGTATCTGCAGACAATTACTCTGGCATTCCAGTGACAGCATTTTCTGTGTCAAAAAGCTGCTTGTTCAAAAACAGGAACGGAATTTAGTAAAATCTGGGTCAATACGTAGCTTAGCTAAAGTTGCAGTGGAAACCGATGTGACTATTTCACTATTTGATTTTCAGTTGTATGGTTGCATGGTGGTGTAACTTCTTATATGTAAGCATCCAGTTGTTGGATTATGGGATAGATGGAAAAATGAAGAAGCAAATAAAAGCAGTAAGTAGTTAGAAATTAACTAGGCACTGTTAACTCAAAGTGCTTGTGTCTTTTCTTTGCTAAATTTGTCTATATAGCCATCTCAGATTTGTTAAATCATGAATGAGGCAAATCATGCACTTGTGGCAGAAGTGCATTGGCAGAGGTACCATTAACAGAAGCTCCTGTGACTCGTAAGACTTTTAGTTACAGCATCTGACTGTAGTAGGAGGCTTTTTACAAAGTAAATCCTCTTGCTTTGTATAGCTTCTTCACCAGCTTGCAGTGAAGAAGCAATGGAGTTGTCCCCAACAGTGGGAGAGCTGCATCCCAACTGCATCTCTACTCCTCCAGCCAATATTAAGGTATGTATCACAGAAATGTGTGAGTGTTTAATGGTTTCCATAATTATGCATTGTCTCAAACTAAAATTATTTTGATTATTTTCAAGGGAAAGATAAACAAGTGTGTCTTTGCTTTCTCACTTCAAAAAAAAAAAGAACACATCTGATGCACGTTTTAGACCAATCCTTAGGGACATGAATCTTCCCTTTGAGAAAAGGCTCAGTTTGCTGGCACAGTTTTTCAGCAGGGGAAAAAGAGAGAAAGGTAGATTTCTAGAACAGCACAAAGACCTATCCGCCTTGCTGTGTCCCTCCCTTCCCTATGGAAGGTCTGTCTAAACCTCTAGCAGACCTTCAGTAGAATATTTGGTCACTGATTTGTCCCCCATCTGGGTTTTGGGGTTTTTTTTTTTCTGTTCTGTATCTTTGGTTTTGGCTTTTGCAGGCAGTAGCCTGGTTTTTTTTCTTCTGTTTTCTTTTTTTTTTTTTTTTTTTCCTCCCCCTGCCCCCCCCCAAGTTTCCCAGCTGGTAGACCTGGCATGGTGACATGGTGTGTCAGGTTACATCAGTCACATTGTCCTCCCTGACATCCTGGATTGGAAGGAGATGTGACTGATGAGAGGCGATGGTGTCACATCACAACCGAGGCCTCAGCTGGAGAAGTCTGAGCAATTCTCTCAAACATCATTAAAAGGGACACGGGATGGAGAAGCGCAGCACTGCCTTACATCCTTTTCTTGCTCTCCAGTCCTTTTCACACTGCATGCTTTTCTAGCTGTGTCATCCAAGTTAGCCTGAATCAAGACTTGTAGCTGAAGAAGTTTTGAAGGCATGTAGAAAGGAGCTCTATGACATCTGTATCAGTGACATAAATCTATCCGTCAGCAACTGTAGTTGCTCTGAGTCTGACGAACCTTGTTGCCATGCTCTCAACATTGTCCTGACTAATTACAGCAATCACTTTGCAAGCTACTCCTTATAGCCAGGGAAATGAATTAGAAAACCTCACAAGCTTCCCTCTGGCACTGTCAGAGGTCGGTAGCTCGCTAATGTCACTAAACAGCAACAGGCAGCTCCGGCTTGTTCCTGCATAAAAGAAGCAGAAGTGTGTGTTGCAGAGCTGGGAAAGCGAAGATCTGAAACAATAATAGTCCTTTTTAAGCTTCCCATTGTTTCTAAAACAAATAGCTGAAGTTCCCTTGCTGTCTGCAATATCTCTGTGCTCACCTGCAGTAGCTGTAGGAAATGCTCTCCCTACTCTAAACCACAGATACATTTTCTATAAAAGAGGGTTAGAACTGCTTGGAGCAGTGTTAGGCAGGGTGTGTTCCACCACTCAGGTGAGTGTCACCCTGTCAGATGAGTGGTTGCTTTCCAAATTATGTTTTTCAGCCCTTTTTTCCAATTGACAACAATACAGCGCTCATTGGTGAGTTGAAAAGAACATTATTCTGCAAATCACCTAATAAAGCTCTGTATTTTTTTTTTCTCCTAATATACCACTGGTAAATAAGACAATTTTGAGAATGAGAAGGCAGCACGGTACTATTTACTGCTAGGAGAAACTAGATGAATAATTTTTTTTCTATTCCTGAATAATGACCCTGGTTAAAAATTCTCCCCACCCTCAACTCCAAACAGTGCATTTAACTTGGACATTCCTTTAGCTTGACATCTATTTCTCCTTCTCCTTTTTTCAGCTCCTTCATTTATGCTTATAAAGTAAAATACTTCCAATTTTCTGCCTCTTCCTTTGTATTGAGGCTTTTCTGCACCATGATTTAGGTTTTGGTACTCATGTATTTTCAGTCTAAAATGTCTTAATTTTTTTTTTTTTTCTTTTCTCTCATACCGTTTTTTTAACCTTCTGTGGTGGGTTGACCTTGGCTGGACACCTGGTGCCCACCAAAGCTGCTCTGTCACTCCCCTCCTCAAACTGAACGGGCAAGAGAGAATATAACAGAAAGCTCATGGGTCAAGATAAGGACAGGGAGATCACTCATTGATAACTTTCACAGGCAAAACAGATTCAACTTGGGGAAATTAGTTTTATTTATTACCACCCAAATCAGAGTAGGATAACGAGAAATAAAACCAAAACCTAAAACCACCTTCCCCCCAACCCTCCCTTCTTCCCAGGCTTAACTTCATTCCTGATTCCTCTGTCTCCTCCTCATCCCATCAGCACAGGGGAATGAGGAACCGGGGATGTGGTCAGTTCATCAAATGCTGTCTCTGCCGCTCCTTCCTCCTCAGACAGAGGGCTCCTCACACCCTGCCCCTGCTCCAGCGTGGGGTCCCTCCCGTGGAAGACAGCTCTCCATGAATTTCTCCAATGTGAGTCCTTCCCACGGGCTACAGTTCTTCATGAACTGCTCCAGCGTGGGTCCCTCCCATGGGGTGCAACCCTCCAGGAGCAGGCTGCTCCAGGGTGGGTTCCCTGTGAGGTCACAAGTCCTGACAGCAAACCTGCTCCAGTGTGGGCTCCTCTCTCTACAGGTCCACAAGTCCTGCCAGGAGCCTGCTCCAGCATGGGCTTCCCATGGGTCACCGCTTCCTTCGTGCATCCACCTGCTCCAGCATGGGGTCCTCCATGGGCTAGAGGTGGATATCTGCTCCACCATTAACCTCCATGGGCTGCAGGGGCACAGCCTGCCACACCGTGGTCTTCACCACAGGCCGCCAGGAGATCTCTGTTCTGGGGCCTGGAGCACCCCCTGCCCCTCCTTCCTCACTGACCTGGGTGTCTGCAGAGATGTTGCTCTCACATAGCCTCACTCCTCTCTTCTGCTGCAATCTGTGGCACAGTTTTTTCCCCCGTTCTTAAATATGCTATCCCAGAGGTGCTACCACCGTCGCTGATGGGTTCAGCCTTGGCCAGCAGTGGGTCTGTCTTGGAGCTGGCTGGCGTTGGCTTCATTAGACATGGGGAAGCTTCTAGTAGGTTTTCACAGAGGCTACCCTTGTAGCCCCTCTGCTACCAAAACCTTGTCACACACAGCCAATACATCTTCTTGTAATTAGGTAATTAATTCTTCCTCTATTATGACCATTTATTATTCCTTGATTTCATTGCTCTTTTTCTGTCTCCAACTTTGCTCCTCTTTCCCTCTCCTCCTTTGCTGCCATATTTATGTAGAAATTTATAATAATTTAGTTGGGAAGGGCCCTCTGGAGTTTATCTGGTGCTGTCCCTCTAAGTGAAAGGCACTCTAGAGTTCTGTGAAGCATCATTTTATTCATTTGTTTCTGCTTATGTACATGTGTATTTACAAGCCCAGCACTCTGTGATCTTAACAGTTAATTGGTGTTCAGTGTCCTTACATCTCTGCCCTGGTACGTCTTTAGATCCTCCTGGCATCCTGGTCATCTTCTTTCTGTCATTCAGAAAACATTCCTTTCAGTCCTGCAGCAGCTTCCTCAGATCCTTGGTCCTTTTCCCTGTACACATGAAGTGGTGAGCCACTGAGAAAGCTGAAGCAGCCTGAATCCCAAAGCTTTCTACCAAACTGTTCTGCCCCATCCGCTTTCTTCAGCCTTCTCTAGTTATTATTTCTGTATTCTGGAAGGAGTTGAGGAATCATGTTTTTGCCCGTATTTCCGTAATACCTCCACATTAATGGAAAGAATGTCAGGCTTTGCTTGTGCCTCTCCGCCTTAGCTCGTGCTGGCTGCTGAGCTATTCACAGGATGGAGAGACAGAGAGAGGTGTTTACTTATGAAAATACTCTTGGAAGCTGGTGCATCTCTGTGACACCCACTAGTCTGACTAAACTACTGTGAGGATGGATTTATTGAATTACACTGTCAAATTACTACAGCAGGATCAGCTGATAAAGATTTCATAGCTCAGAAGTTCTTGTAAACAGTACTTGCTGTGATGAGTGTTGGTTTTGACATTTTCTCTTAGACTAACCCTGGGATGCACTTGAGTGCTGGCAGGTTTCGTGTGGGAGTATGCCTGGTATTGCTGGGTTTGTTGTGCTTACATGGTCAAGCAAGCTGAATCAACGATGTTTGTTCTTCTTTTAAGAAGCTGAAGGGAAAGACCCATATCTTGTCTGGTGTTGCTCTTTCCTCATCTCCTCCCTGAATGCTGTTTCTCGTTTTTCCAGGACTATGACAGTTTCTTTTGCTGGGAAAACATGTCTTGTAACTTATGGGGCACTGCAGAGTCTCAGGCTTAACAGAGCAGTGAAATACACACTAATGTATTTGGCATTAATTTTTTCTTTTGTCTGGCTCTGTTTTTATCCACCTGTATTTATGAGCCTGGGTTACAGATGCTGGCAGGCTCCACGCTTGAGAGCTGGGCTGCCTTCGGTCTCTTCTTGGGGAAGTACTGTGGGGCAATGGGTGAGGATAGGGCATGGGGTGGTCCTGGGGTTGGCCGGGGAGGAGATCTTGTAGGGCTGTGCAGCCGGCAAGCAGGCTGGAGAGCAAGGGTCCATGTGCGGGATATCAGTCTCTCTCTCCAGTCTGCAGCTTCTGTTTTCTGCTTCATTGCACTCACCGCCTTCCTACTGCCCCTTGGGGAATTGCCCTCTTATTACCACAATTACAATCTGTACACATTTCATTAAACTAATATCGCTTTGCGCAGGCTTTCTCCACCGAAGTGCACAGCTGGAGGCCCATTTCTTTTCCTCAGCTTAAACACTTTGACAGGTTAAGAAAGCTATTATGGCTGAATAACAGGTGTTGCAAAACAATGTGCATTTGATGTTTAAATGAGAGAGCTTCTTTATTGACTGCCTTTATTGCAGCGAAGACTCTCCTTTTTCAAGATGACTGGATTTTTATGGGTTTTACTACTTTTTAAAGTGTATTCTGTTGTTTCAGAATAGGTCCGGAGTGACTCTCTGCAGTTATTTGTTATTCTGATGGGTTTTTTTATTTGCAATTTTTTGCCTTCTTATCCAGGTGAAGGATACCAGTGCTAAACAGAAAATTTTTATTTTGTGTCTGCCTCACACCAGTACTAAGTGTTTCTTGTTCCTGGGCAGCTCCCGGTGGAGCTATAAGCCTTTCTGCTCCATTACTTTGCCTTTGCTTATTATTTCTAACCAGACTTGATTCACTTCCTACCTATCTATATAGCAGCCTATATATAGATATAAAATATATATAGCAGTTTCTATATTTAAGTTATAGCTGGGCTTTAGAATGGTTTGCAAAGATTTTCAGAATGTTGCAGGAGACTTTGACATGCACTACTTGCCTGGCTTCCAGTGGCCCAAATCAGTCACATTTATTTGGGAAACAACATTTGCGTTTAGTTGTAGCGTTATGCAATATGATTAATACAGTGTGTTCGCAGCTGATCTAACAAGTAGCATGGCCCTGTAAATGGAGTCTGTGAGGATCGGGAATTCAATGCAATGTGACATTTAATTAAACACAACCAATATATTATAACTGAAGGAAATATTAAAAAGATAAAAAGAGGAAAAGTCAGATTTCACAACATTAAAAAAATCAAAGTCCTCTCTAAGAAAAATAAATTAATTCCTGAGTAATCTCCCAGTCATCCCTACCAACACCCCCCACCTGGTGCTCAGGCTGAATTTTAGTAAAGCTTTTCCCAGGCAGGATGGTACTTTCTCTCCCACTCCCACAAGTAGATTTCACCTAATGCAAGCTGGACCAGGACAAGAAACTATAACTATGTGTAGTTGTAGAGTAAGGATGTCGTGGTTATGGCCTCATGTTTCTTTTCTGTCCTACTACCTATTTTGTCTTCTGAAATTACAAAAGGGGAAATGAATAATGTGACATTTTAGCAGCCAGAAGTTCGGAGGGGCTAAAACCTTATGTTAGGAAGGAGGAAATCTGTTCAAACCAGCTTCATTCATATGAAATATTTTCCCTGCCTGTAATTCCTTTCACAAATTAGGCGCTGATGCAAGGTCTGGCACACGGATAAGGGAGGGAGAGTGGCTTTCTGTTTTGGGGGAACTGGGTGCAGTACTGGGGAAATCTCACAGGAGGTCTAGCTTGCTGGCCACCTTACACCGTTTTTTCTTACATGACTGATGTGAATGCCACATGAATTATGTGCAACACCAAACTGCAAGTAGAAGGAAAATTGTGTGTAGATTAAGAAGAAGGTGGGAAAGGAACTAGCTGTCACCACCACCATATATTTTTCACAGTAGGTAATGAATTACTTCTGTGATACTCTGGAAAATTACCTGTAATAGAGGAATTAGCTGTTTCTCATTATTATGTAGATATTGGGTATATTTAAATTTCTGACAATGCTGAAGAAAAGTGAAATGCTAATTAGTACATAATTTTTCTATAAACGACTCTGTCCACAACTGAAGAGGTCTGTCAGGAGAGAATTGTGCTGCTTCTTTTGTTGCCTTTTTTTCGCCCACGTTTCAGAAGTCAGCTCCTGAATGTTAACAATTTCAGCTGTTGCTAGCCTGCATGTTCAAAAGCTTGCATCTCAATGCATGTGTAGTAGTCTTCAGTGCACCTAACATATAACCCAGTACTTACAGTGTACATTAACAAAAAGGAGATTTTTTAGACACCTAATGGAATTGTGCTTCCTTTGGAGTAACTTCTCTGAACACACTAGAACTTATCTAGACTCATAATGATGTGAGTCTAGCTGGTTTCTTCTTCTCCTACTTCTAAATAAAATCAAACCAATCTTTTCCTCTGAGCTAAAGTCATAGTTACTATTTAACTATTTTTGCTTTCTGAAAATACAAACTCCCTGTCAGTTACTATTGGTGGATGAACCACCATGGTGATCTGTAGTTACCAGCTGCTGCTTCCATTTATTCCATATTTGAAAGGGCAGGAGCTAGGATCAAGAGATAGTCAAGGTCTAATGAGTTTCCAGCTACTCCTTCCTCTCTCAGCCTTTCTTGTCTGTGTAATGTTAATTCAAGAAAAGTAGGGGAGGTGCTCCAGCCAGGAGCCCGGAGCAGAGGAGTAGGTTGCTTTGTGGACATGGCTTTTCAATGGAAGGATTTCTGAATTCACATGAGAAAGAGAGCTGGATGGAGATGAGACAGTGAGAGTGGAGATGGTGGCTATATGTAGTGGAAGGGGAGCAATATGTGGGAAGGGGAGATGGTAGCATGTGTATATGTGCAATGTTTGTATTGCAAACTGCAAAGAGAAAGAAGGGTGGAGTGACCAAAAATTGGGAGGCAGGCTCTGGCTGTTGAAAAAGGCAAAGAAATAAGATTAGAATTAAAACAGCAGCTGATAAAGAAAAAATATGGGGGGAGGGGAAGGATATGTCATATTATGTAGGGAATGAAGGAGAGACAAAGGAAGAGAACTAGAACAAATTAAATGAAAGCAATAAATTAGGATAAGTGTGTTGCTATTCAGCTTTCATTTGTATTTATTTCTCTCATGGCTGGCTGGGAAGAGCAAATTACAGTTGAAGAGATGAGCAGAATAGGAGGAACAAAATGTCAATAATCTAAATTGTTAAACCTAAATAATGTTGAAAATCTACATACTGTAAATATAGGTACTTGCAAGTAAAAGAAAAGATCAGAGTACTTTAATAGGAAATTGGAAAAGGGTTGACAGTGGGAAGGAAAAGAATTGGTAATTCCAAAGTTAGCTTATAAAAAAGTCTTTGTTTCTTTTTTTTTGTTGTTTGTTTGTTTGTTTGTTTTTTTAATACTTATGCCACTATTTATCTTCAGATTTCCTCCCTTTCCCTTCATAATCTTTGATTTTGCCACAGGTCTCACAGATCTCTTCACCGCTAGGGATTTCCCAGTTCAGAACACTTCCCAACCTGGATTACAGTCACTTGCCCCCTGATTTGTATCTCCAGCATCTTCTGGGAGGTCTGGAAATTGCTTCTTGTTGACATGCTTCTCAGTGTAAAAGAGGCTTCTCTGCGTTTTACATTTCATACACTTATTCCCTTTGTTAACCTCCTTTTCTCTGACCCTGTTATTCCCATATGTCTCATCATGTGCCTTTTTGGCTTCCACTTTTTGCTGTAAGAAAACAAATTGCGTTCAGGCAGTGTGTACCTGCACCTCTGCCTCTTTAAAGAGCTTGTTCTACAAGTCCGCTGCACCTGCAGTGACCCACAGGTACCTGCTCTGTTGTTTTGTTTTGTTTTGTTTTCTGCTGGAGAGAGCAACCTCTGTGACTTGCGAAGGTCTGGAAGCAGGTTGCTTCTCTTGTGGCTAACAGGATAACAGGAGTCTGAGGGCAGATGAGCTTCAGGCTGCTCACAGTTCATGTGGGCAGGGGGTGGATGCAGTGAAACAGAAAACATTTCTGTACCAGGGGATGGAGCTTCAGAATTTCCCCTACTTGTATCCACAAGCAACACAGAGATTTGCAGGTACAGGCACATTTAAACTCCAGGTACACATGTGGAGGGGCTGAGGTTGTGTTTATGAGCTGACATAGTTAATCTGGGTGCCTAGAGACATGGTTTAGTGGTGGACTTGGCAGTGCTGGGTTACAGTTGGACTCCATGATCTTAAAGGTCTTTTCCAACCTAAATGATTCTATGATTTTATATAGCCAAACGGGGAGTCTTGTGTCCAGGCTGATAGGATATGTAAAAGTAGCAACCATCACATGCAGATGACCCAACTCTGAACATCCTGGTGTAAATAAGGTGCACAGGTGATACATAGGAAAGAAGAATCAGGTCTCGAACCCACAGAGCTGAGAAAAAGAAATGCATGGATTCATCCATGGGATTTTTTTGTGTCAGCACCCAGCGACAGGTGCCCCCAGAAGTATGTTTTTTTATCATTAGAATGCTATCCAAAACAAGGGTTTGCTGACAGCCTCAGCTGCTACCATGTGGGAATTAAATGCCTTGGGATCTTTCATAATCATTCCAGTCAAGGCTCGGAAAAAAAATTGCTGCTCATAAAAACTATCTCCTACGGGCCTTCAACCTTAATAAGCTTGTGTATAGAATTATAAATTTATAAGCATCATAAAATTATAATGGAAAATCAGTAAAAATACTACTTAAAATTGTTTTTCACCTTGCTTGCAAAATTCTTTCCATAGAAGAGACAAAACATGGTTCTGTGGGGCTTTGCTAGACATATAGATCCCTCGTGTATCTGTAGGCTGAGAGTAGGATAATTGAGGAGCAGAGAAGTGAGTACTGACTGGAAAGTTTGGTAAGGGGCTTATAAATTCTTTACCCTCTAGTTTCAGACAAAATTCAGTAGCAGTTGAAAGACGGTAAAGTTTGATACCTGGTGTGAAATGAAGTAGTGGATTCAGTTCATTATCTGGTTATCCAATATAAATACAAAATGCAGATAGACTGAGGGGATGCAAAACCTTGTAGACGTCTGCTCTGAATTGCAGGTGGCTGTGAATTTGTACATTTTTCCTGGTCAAATGGGAAAATGCTCCTCAGAAAGGGAAACTGAAGGTGTTTAGTGTTTTATTCTGCCAGATATGTGTAACTTTTATGTGTTTCCTGGGAATAGAAGCATACTCAAAGTTTAGTAGCCTATGTAACAGGAATATGTATGTTGCATACAGTCATGGACATTGAAGTTTAAAATAGCTTCTTAACTACTAGAAGGCAGGATACTGTGGAGTATGGGTGTTTCACAAATCAGGCTGTAAAATATTTAATGGTGAATGGAATACATGAACATTGTGATCTGACATCTTTAGACTATATTCCTTGGAGCATAATTATTACGTAGATGTTTCTTACTGTTAATAAAAAAGTATGTACAGGCATGAGTCAGTATATTTCTGTGTAAACAAGCAAAATCCAACTCCAGTTTTTTTGGAGCAGATCTCAAGTATATTGCCTTTTTGTTTTAGATGAGACTTACTGCTCAGAAGCTGTAAGGGAAGACTTTCTTGGAGCACAGGCAATTTGTGTAAGTTTGGAAATTTCCTGCTAAAGAGCCTTTAAATTAAACTTAACCATGCTGGGAGAAGAACAATACCCAGAAATGTAGTCACTGATTCTCATCTTCTTCCTCTATGAATCACCATCCCAGCAGTGCATAGTGACTCTTTTGGATTAGTTATTGTCTTTTGCCTCTGTCTAGTTTCAAAATGTGCATTATCCCACATGCTAAGCGTCCTTCTCAGTTAAAAGAGAAGTAGAAATACTGCCAACTGTTGGAACTCAAAAAAAAAAAAAAAAAAGTATTTCAAGCTTCAGGTAATGGTTCTGAAGAAATTCTGAAGAATGGAAATTCTTTAAATTGTCTAAAATATTCATTGGGATAGAATTTAGGTTTTTGGATGTCGACAATTGCCAGGAGGAAATAAAAGTACTGTGCAAGTCACCTGCTTTTTCTAACAATATTTGACACTTATGAAAGGACAAATGAGTTTTGTGGTAAAAGTACTGAACTGTACTTTAGTTATCAAGTTTTTGCTCCCCCACAAGCTTCCAGTGGAACTTTATAAATGGCTTTAAGCTATTTTTTTTTCTGCTTTATTAATCTTTGCCTGCTTCTGCTATCACAGTGTAAAATGTGGAAAATGTTATTTCTATGAAACTTGCACATCTCTTTTGAGCTACAAGCTTTTAAAACGGGCTGCTGCTTTCAATTTGTTGCTGTAACACATTGGGGACTAGATACAAGTTGGATTTTTGGCACTCAAAAAATAATTAAATATTTTCTTAGATTTGTATAGTTAAACAGACCAATAACATCTTCTGAACATGACCAAATGCAAAGATGTGTGCATGTCAGGAAAGGAATATGTTAGAGAAATCTGCAGTTTTAATGTAAGTTTAAATGTAGGTAAGAGTTTATACATAAAACGGTATGGAAAACTGTTTTTCTACCTTTTATTACTATGCGATTGAACAGCCCTGATGGTAAATTACACGTGATAAATTTGTCAGGAAATTAAAACACTGAATAGTGGACATCAAAATGCTATCAGAAAAATCTGTCCAGTGGGAACATTGGCACTAGTGAAAGGATACCTATGATAATGTATAATTTTAACTGGACTGTGTCAAGACAGGCTGACCAGATGCCAATAAAAAAGCCTCGGAAAAAATAATATGAAAGGAAGGCAAGGTAACAACTATATCTATCTTCCCATTTCCTTGAAACTAACTGACAGTTTTTAATCTCTTTAAGATGTTTGCTGTTCTAGATTTTCTATATTTATTTTTTTTTAGGATGCAACATTGCAGTATCTTCTATGATCAGTACAGGGTCCTCTGATGAGGAACTGGGTAAAGGTGGAGAAAGTGTGCAGTGCTCCCATTGAGAAGGAGGTGGAAAGGGGCTGCCGTAGGATTTCTCCTTAAGGAATCTCCTGTGAAACATCCATTGTCATAGGCAACTGTGGAAAAGGGTGCACAAAACCTCAGTGCAAAGGCATGAGTTAAAATCTGTATGTGGAAATCACAGACAGTCTTAAACAAACAAAAACCCAAAGCAAGCCCCCTGTATAATCACTTTTGGGCTCTGTTGGTCTTTCCCTCACAGACAAGGGACCTGAAGTGTAAGCACCAGCATCAGTTGTTAGTTCAGACCTGCACGCATAAGCCCCTGAGGCTGAGTCCCACGCCTCAAGGACTGGGGAGCTAAGCACAGCCTAATCTTGTAGGAAGGTTTGATGAGAAATTTTTTCAGAGCTCCTACTCTTGTTTCCATTCCCGTGCAGCAACCAAAAGCCACTTACACCTTGTTTCTCTTTTGCAGGCTCTTCAGCTACTTGCAGATGAGACCCAAAGTCCACCTGATGCTCTCCTTGAGTCAAACTCAAATTCAGAACAGATTTTCTTCTGTTCTGCTTTTTATGAGCATGTATTGCTCCTGACACACATTGTTTGTTCAGAAACTGCACAAGAACAAAGAAAAACAATTTTGTCTTTTCCTGCTTTCACACAGTGTAAACTAATAACTTCAGCAAAAACCTGTGTCTATTGTGTACGGTCTGAGAATATAATCAAGTTATTGTACATTCTGTCCTGCAAGGTGCTGCAACTCATATCCTCTCCACCATAATAAGTATGGCTGTGGATTTGAAAGCTTGCACCTCGTTGTTTGTTAAGTTGGACCAGGATCAAATTTTGCGTCTGTAAGTTGAATGTAACTACTTAAAAAGGAGCCCTGCTTTACCAGTCATTGTGTGAGTGATGTGTGTCAGTTCTGGTGAGGATAATTGGTTCTGTTCCAGGTTAGGCAGATGAACTTGTACATTACTGTATTGAGAGCTTGTTGATCTATAATAATACTACTACTAATAGTAATAATAAAATTCAGGTGTTCTGAAGCCCCAGGAAATAGATTAGAGGCTGTAATATGTATAAAGAAAGTTTCTAGTATTTGTTTTTTTTCTAAAATAAAATACGTGCAATTTTTATACTTGCAATATTTTTAATTGATGTGTTTATTTTGTTTTGAGCCTCAACATTAGGCAAACATAACTTGAGGCGCTTAAAACATCATACCGCAATGCGGAATAATTGAAACAAGGAAAGCCAAACAACAGCGATAATAAGAAAACTTAAATTATTGATGGAAACTCCTAAAAAATCTTCAGATATACTTCTGTGTATTCTTTTTGAAGCAATATCAGAAGTAACTTTGAGAATTTGATCGTAGTTCTTGAAAACATGTGTTACAGGGTCAGCTTCCTCCTTCAAAAGTGCATGCATTATGTGCAGTATTTAGAAAAAAACCAGTGCTAAAGACAAGGGAAAACAAATTAAAAGCGTGGTTTCAAACCCTGGCAGCACAGAGAAGGGAGGCAGGAGGTGTGCATCTGTCTTGTGCTTGGTAAAATGGACCCTTTTCTGTCCTCTTTCTCATCAAGATCCTAGGCTTTTGGCTTCTTGCAAGCATCCTCCAGTGAGGATGCCATCACCTCTCAGAGGACTCAAGTCTCGAAGTCAAACTCGTATGTGTATTTATATACATGTGTATACTTATATATACTTGTGTCTATGTTTCAATTATTCAAAGTTGCAAAAGGGGGTCTTCTCACTTCTAATATTGATCTTTGAGATTTCTGATAATCTTCTCAATGCTGTGCTGTTGGCCACCTTTTTTTCTAGCTTTTAACAGTGGTCTATTGTGCAGGAGTAACTCCTTGAACACAGGTGCCATTGATTTTTCTGTGGCAGTGGCAAGGGCATATGACTGAATATGAAAATTCAGGAGGAAAAAACAAATAAGACCTCAGTCCAGTGGAAGTCTGGAGAGGCTGGAAAAGCTTATGGTGTGCCTATGTTCGCCTACAGCCACTTCAGGTTTGTCTGCGGGTTGTGGGCTGGGTGTGAGTGTTGTGCTGTGGACAATGCTGAGGATGTGACCCTGGGTTTTTATGCTTCTGTTTAATTCAAATAATTATGAATCACTTCGGCTTTATTTCAAAAAGCTCTTTAAGAACAAAATAGGAATCTCTTTCATTAAATATAAAACACTGCAAAAAGCATCCTTAGAGTTGTCCAGTGTAATGAAAAAAGCAAATCAGTGTTGCACAGCGGTGTTTGCTCTTGGTGAAGCTGGCAGTAGAGGTGTGGAGGGTGAGAGCTGTGCGCAGCAAGCTGCAGCGTTTCTGCCTCCCCCTCATGAGGCACGCGGCAGGGTACCCTCGGTGGCGACAAGCCCCCTGCCACAGCAATTATTTTAAAATGATTGTTTCACTCAGACCAGATACTGCGGTGCAAGTTCAGGTCCCTTGTTGGTGCCACATTCAATTAAAAGGACACAGATGAGGTACTGAGCAGTGCCCACAGCGCCCTGTCCGATTTCATCGCTCAGCAGAGAGCAACCTCAGGGGCTGGCCCTGCTGTCAGGCAGCCCAAACACATTGCCCATCCCCGGGTGGCTCGGTGCCCAGTCCCTGTGCCAGGGAGGCGTATGGCAACGCGGCGAGGGGTGGCTGTGGCAGGGTTGGCAGCTGGCCGGAGCATGGGGGGCAGGCGGCGCCAGCCCGGCTGCAGTTGGGGTAGCAGTGAGCTATGACTGCAGAGATGGGCTTGTGGATGTCATTTTCCACGCTACCAGTTACAGCATGTGACAGACACTTAGTGCTGTTGCACAGCCAGGCACAGCTTTAGGAGCAGGCGCAACAGTCCAAGGACTTGTCTAAAATTGGTTCGTCTGCAGAAAACCGTGTGTTGAGGATGGTGCATATGTGTACGCGCAGGGAATGAGCCTTCTAACTTTTCTGCTTATGCTTTCTTATTTCTTGTCTTCCCCCCAACAATTACATCCCGCTTATTCAAAACTCATCTCAGAAAGTGGCCGTGTGATCCAAGATGCCTCCTGCTGACACAGACAATGGGCTAGTGCTGATGAGTTGAGCTCTCTCCTATGCTTATTGTTTCAGACTGGTGCAGAAAATTTAAAAGTGACGGGTTAATATTATGTCAAGTTAGGGGGAATTACCATGACTTGGATATGGTGAACATGACAGTTATTTTAGAAATTATTTTCTTTTTTTGGCAAACTGAGATTCAGAGCAGAAATTTGCACATTAGTCTGTATAAGAAGTGAAAGGAGAGGGAAAAAAAACTGATAGTGAACATTGATGAGAACAAGTTTCTTAGCTTTTTAAGCTCTGAAGAGTTTAAAACTGGGTTAAGATGTGAATTATTGGATATGCTTCAAGTTACTGGGTTGACTGGTATTATTGCCATGACATCCATTACTGTTACATGGCAGACTCATCAGATTAAATTCTGGAAAATCTTGGGTGGAAATGTTTTCTTTCAAAACTGCAGAAAAAACCACGCTGTAAAAACAAAACCAAACCAGTGCTTTCTGATTTTAACAGAAAGAACAGAGATGTTTCCATGGATAAAGATATGTGCTGCGCTTTTTTTTATTTTTTTATTTATTATTGGTGATTTATAATGGTATCTGTGGTCACTGTTGGGAAGGTAAAATGAACATATAATTTATTACGAGCGCTGGCAACTGAGATTTAGTCTGTATTTCAGCATTTCTAACCTGTGCCAGTAACTTGCTGGTGTTAACTCTACTAGTGGAACTGTGTGTTGTAGTACCTGCCTATCAAATGTTCATATTTTATGTCTTGATTTTGGAATACTCTGAGTTTGGATTATCTTATTATAAAGTTATTTGAGATCCACAAATGAAAACATTTTTGAAATGTTTTAAAATGCTGTGTAGTACCTGGTCAATCACGTAAAAAATCACCATGAAGAGACAATTCTTCAACACTCTAGCCAGTTTTCAGCAGAATTTATTGTGTTAATCATAAGTGATTTTTAATTAAATGAGTTTACCAATTCTATTGTATGTACAGTGTACAGTAAGAGCAGTGACACTTCTTTAGAAGAAACTTTTGTTGGGAAATATGTAAGATAAAGTATGATGAGCATTTGAGAATCTGTCCCGGTAAGCTATTTTCCAAGAGACAAATTCAAAAAACTTAACTTGCTTGGGAATTCATTTTTTGGAAAATAAAAGTATTTTTTCATGAAAACATAAACCAGTTATTAGTGATTTTTTAAAAACTTTATTTATTTTCTTTCTTAAAAGGGGCAAGGTTTTCCTTTAGCCCTTTACTCCTGGTGGAACTGGAACATGGAAAGCATCTCTGACCACAGTGATTAAAGCCAAGGAATTCCAGGTTAGGATGAAAATGAATGTGTGTTTGGATCACTTTGTGTTCCTGAAACGTTCTTGCTCTCTCCATAGATATCTTTGCTGTTTCCTACACCTACTGCATTGCAAATGAGTTTGGTGTTTGCTTTTTTTTTTTTTTTTCCTTGCAACATATGAAAATTAACTGTCTTGGAAGCAAGAATATGAGACTAAATTCTTCTTTGGGCAAAAAGTGTAAACCCAGTTATAATGTGCTGAAGTCCTGTTTGCTTATCTTAGCTAGAAAATAGCTTTTGGCTAGGTCATTTGCACAGGCAAAGATTTTCACTGTAAAATATTGAAAGCAGCTTAGCCGGAGAGGTCTCAACAGGTTTCCTAAGAAACAGGTGTCTCTGTTCTCAGGCTTTTTAATTTTTTTTCTGTTTTGCAGTTTTATAACAGTTCATCATATTATTTTGTCGAGGTGAGTTTTTGGTGGGGCAAGAACAGGGCAAGAATGCTGACATCCAACAAACCAAGAGTTACTTACTTTCAGTGTACACTCTGTCTGCTTCAGATGGGGACTGGCACTAGCTCTACCACTTTTATCTTACTGTTCAAAGCATAAGAGAAAGCTGCTGGCTCATGATCCATGTTGTGGCCAGACTGGCAAACCCACCTTTTTCGGCCCATGTACTAGTGAGAGAGCAGACTGGAAGGTTAGGTCCACCGACTCCTGAGTCTGGTGACTTATCCACTGAATGTCTCTCCTTCCAGGAAGGGATTTTAGTTTTTCTTTCCTATGAGATCGGGATTTCCTTAGGTGAAAAGCCCTGACTGTTTTCTTTCTAGGGAAACATTTAGTATGCATAGTGAAGTAAAACTCCACCATGAAACATTTGAAATTTAGGACAGAAGAATGCTCATTACAAGTAAGTGGTGATGATATAGTACAGCACTGGGTCTAAATGAGAGCTCTGTTTTTGTTGCCTTCATGATATTCTTTAAACAAGGAAATCCTTAATAGTATTACATTACTCACATTTTATCCTTCCAAATTATCCAATTCAAAAGGCATTTAACACTGCATCATTTGATAGTGATGATACAGAACATTACTGATATAAAACCGACTGTGTAATTCACTTGAAGGGCATATATTGGTGTTACATTAGGAGAAGCCTGGGTTTTGCAATGTGGTGTTATCACTGCCGTGGAAACCACTGGGTTCTCTGCCTACATCTCTAAGGAACAGAGAAGCCTTGCCCTTGAGTAAAGCAAATGCAAAAGGGGGAGAAGAGAAAAAGAGGGGGGAAAAAACCCCATACAAAACATTCCCAAAACCCAGCATATTTGTTCAGTGATTCTATTTTGGGCATGGGCACGGGCACGTTTCATATTTTAACTGAATGTATTTATTGGCTACCTATAATGGCTGCTTCACCAATATCTGCTGAAATCATTAGAGTGCAAAACCAAATCCCAGAGTCAACCGTCCTTGACTTACAGACTATTGATCTTACAGGCTTACTTCTCTTCCTGTTTGTATAATTGTGTCATTTGGGAGAAAAGCGGGGGTGGCCAAAATGGATCCTAGGGGCAAAAAGCCTAAGCTTGAGTGATGCTGAACTTATGCAACTTCCTGCAAAACCCGCAGCACCTTCCCCAATGTACCCATCATTTTACAGCATCAGGTACCAAATGTGGGTATGTTTGCTGCCGTCTACAGCGAGAACTCGATGGCCTTATAATGTGATAGGCATGAGGCTGCAGGCTCCACTGTCTGTCTGCCCTCTGCAAAGAAAACCCCGTATTGGTCAGCAGTCAAGCCAAGAACAAAACTACTTTCAGAAGTAGTGAGGTAATAAGAGACCCTAAATAATAGGAGTGCAATACAGACAGCTTTTTTATCTCTGGGAAATGTTGAAATGACAGTTTCACTCTTTTAGTGCTAGTATGAAGCACTGAAGACAATTTCAACATCAATTTTGTCTCCATTCTTTACAAACTCAAGTGCTTCTCTTCTCTCCACCTCTTTACTCATCATTCATTCTTTCACATATATGCGGTCCCCTGCAGCCACCTTTCCCATTTGCACATCTTCCTGTTCATTCAATGCTCTATTTTAACCCATCACACAGCTAAGAAAAGTATAACAAATGATATGTAGAGCAGAGATATTTTGGATATCTCATACTACTTCAGAGTATGTGTACTAGATGAATTTTTCATGTATTTTCGAAGTTTTCTTCTCAGCTGTCAGGGTGAGATAAATGCGTTCATGGTACTCCCTGCTGCCCTGATGTAAACGCTGCAGCTGGGGAGTGGTAGGTGAGGCACTCTGGTTAATAATCCAGGTTATTTTCTCAAATTGAAGAGAACTTAAATTCAAAAGAGACCTGGATAGTCTTTTGCTAGATTAGACAGAGTTCAACATAACACAGTGAAATACATAGCATGTATTGCAACAACACCATATTCCAGCCCTCAAATACCAAGGAGGTTCTTCACACCATTTTCACAGCTGGGAGAATTGAGGAATGTAAAATTACAGTGGCATTTCCTTGCTTTGAGGAGATGAAGGTCAAATAGTATCTCCTCCACAAAGTAAGAATATAGTATGTCCTGTGAAAATACTGTGTAGTCAGATAGGGTGCATTATGGAGAATTGTGGCTTTTTTCTTTTTCTTTTTCTTTTTCTTTTTCTTTTTTTTCTTTTTCTTTTTATTTTTATTTTCTGGAGAAAATGATTCTTCAAAAAGTGTGACTGGTAAAAATTCACTGTGTATGTTGGTAAAATTTCATACCTCACAGAAAGGGAGAGAATGTAGAGTACATTATCTACTGAAATATACATTATTACTGTGGACTACAATAGACTGAAAAATGGTAAATTAATATTCTGACAGAGTTTCATGTCAAGGAATTGGAAATGGAGAATTTGGCCCCTTGCTATTTTTTCATAGAGAATGAGACATTCCAGGCACAAACCTTAGAGCTTCCAGTTGCTCTGTGATGGATAACTTATAGTCATGCTGCCTCTGTAGGCAAACATACTGATACATATCTTTGCAGTGATGTGGTTGTGCATACCTCTGAGCAAAATGCAGTAGGAAGTGAAATGAGTACAAAGTACCAAAGGCAGATTACTGTGAGCTCAGCAAATACAATATGTATCTAGTCAAGGCATAAATATTCAAGAACTGGCAGAAATTATCAATATGGATGACCAGGGAAATACAGGAGGAAATCAAGGCCAGGAGAAATACAGCCAAGACATCTATAATTATATTTTTTTAAAATGTTTTGTCAAGAAAATCCCACTGAGAGCTAACATCTCATTTCCAAGAAATCCCTTAGGATAAATCAGAAGTGCTAGCTCTGAAAGAGAAGGTATAGGAGGCAAAAGAAAAAAGGTAAGGAATGATCAAGAAAGCTGATATCAGAAATGAAAGGAAAATTACATGGGACATGAATATGAATAATAAATGGTTATACAAATGTAAAGTATTAGGAGCAAGAGGTTGATCAGAGAGACTACAGGCCCTTGTGGGGGAATACAGAAAGGGAACTTATGACAGAAGATATGGATATTTCTATGAGACAGAATGACTTCTTAAAATCAATGTTCACTAAGACTGGCAGGGGGGCTTGGAGGAGTGAGTCAGCAACACAATTTTAAGTGGCTGGCTGGGCAGTTGGGAGGGTAACTTCTTCCACACTTTAAACCTTCAACTAGTAGCAAGTGATAAAAATGGAGGAAATTGTAAAACTTACTGAATGATTTTGGTTTTACTGTGCTTCTAAGTAGAAACAGTAATGAACGAAACCTCAGTTCTGGGAAACCTCTCTACTTTAGGAGGATCTAAAATCCTGGTGGAGAGCAGGATAGTGGTATTACAATTTCAATTCAAATGAACAATTGAGGAGAAGGTGAATTTCTTTTTTTTGAATATTTCATTTTAAAACCGGTTTTGGAGCTGGGCTGGAAGAGTACTGGATCTGTGGAATATTGGCATTGGGGATAAAGAGAGATTTGGTCCAAGCCTTAGATCAAAACTGTCAGTACTTGCAATGTTTCTCTGACAACCACAGTAACCCAGTTATAGATGTTTTCCTATTGATCCTATACGATGGATAAAACCTCAATAAATCTTGTGCAAATGTCAACTGAGTCTCAAGATATTAAAGGACAGTAGAAAACAGATGAAATCATAGAATTTAGAGGGTTTTTAACTGTGATGCAAACCTATATGCCGTGGCCTCCAGGAAGCCGAAGCTAGACTCTTTCATTAAATATCTAGGTTGGTTATTTCAGAACTGAAATTGGCTAAATTTCAGATTTATGTTCTGCAAGTACAAGATCTAGAAGCTAATTTGACCTACTGGTTGTACAACATTTAAGTAAATCAAGCCACATTATTTAAGTGCCTTAGTATGGATGCGGAAGTCAAAGTTGGGCTGTAAAATTCAAAATGCTCCAGATACTTACAGTACAAGACATAAAATAGCTGGTGTTGGTGGGCTTTGACCATTTTTAGGTTTTCCAGTTGCTAATAGTTTCTAAGGTTCATTAGAGCACAGATAGTTCATTTTCTGAAGGATTTTGAAAGATAAAAACTTAGTCTCGTTCTATATCAAAAAATTTCTGCACACAGAATTTTCTCCCATGGAAAACTGGAGTGGTAGATGTGGTCGACTGTGTATTTACAGGTTATTTAAAATGTTCTATTGCAGGAAGAACAGTTTCAAACTTGACTTTATTTTCCATTATGTATACATGTATGCAGAAATCTAAGCAAAAATGTGTTTTTAAAAAATCTGCCATTTTTCTTGTAAAACAATGATTTTACAATACTCTATGGGTATACATTTCCTGTTTTCCCTCCTGTGCCATTCCTTGTTTCTCCATAAAATGTTGACTGTTTTCTTGATATTTACGAAGCTCTTTGACATAATAATAGACTTCTATAAGTGTGGTTTAATCAAAATATGTTGTCGTGGTTTAACCTCAGCTGGCAACTAAGCACCAGGCTCGCTCCCTCCCTCCACGGTAAAATGGGGGATAAAATTGGAAGGGTAAAAGTGAGAAGACTTGTGGGTTGAGGTAAAGACAGTTTAATAGGTAAAGGAAAAGCTGCACATGCAAGTAAAGCAAAACAAGGAATTCATTCACCACTTCCCATGGGGAAGGAGGTGTTCAGCCATCCCCCGGACAGCAGGGCTCCATCACACATAATGGTTACTTGGGAAGACAAATGCCATAAGATCAAATTTCCTCCTCTTCCTCCTTCTTCCCCCAGCTATATATACTCAGCATGACGCCCTATGGTATGGAATATCCCTTTGGCCAGTTCGAGTCACCTGCCCTGGCTGTGTCCCCTCCCAATTCCTCGTGCCCCTCCAGCCCTCTTGCTGGCAGGGCCTGAGAAACTGAAAGGTCCTTGACTTAGTATAAACCTTACCTAGCAGCAACCAGAAACATCAGTGTCCTACCAACATTATTCTTACACCAAATCCAGAACACCGGCTACTAAGAAGAAAATTTACTCTATCCCAGTTGAAACCAGGACATATGTCCACATGGTTCTCACAGATTTCTCTTTAATCCCTACAGCTCTGACCCTCTCATGCGACAGACTGATGATTTGCTATAAAAGTTGAACTCCTGAAAACCTTCATTTCTTGGGGGAGATATTGGCCAAGCAGGTAATTTAACTGTCAACATTTTGATCATAACGGTGACCCACTGAGAATAATAGATTCAAGATAAATAAGATTTCTTTTAGCTCTAGTGGTGATATCAGAGCTTAAAGAAAAAGTGGTTTTATTTCTGTTTTCTTTGTAGTGTGTGTGCATCTATGTGTAGGAGTAGGAAACAGAGAGATTCCTCTATCCTGGATAAGTTATCAGTTGGATATGAATTCACCATGATGTAATGTTTATAGCTAGCGAAGTATTAAAGGATAAATGA